>NW_004955467.1:5807597-5959962 GCF_000276665.1 Chinchilla lanigera | reverse complement strand
AGAGAAGAGAAGAGAAGAGAAGAGAAGAGAAGAGAAGAGAAGAGAAGAGAAGAGAAGAGAAGAGAAGAGAAGAGAAGAGAGACGAAGTCCGAGTAATGACCTGTATTTTCAGTTTTCATTAGTGGGCTCTCACTCTCAGGACTGCTCTAGGCAAACACCTGGCTTCTTAGCTTTTGCTGTTACGGAATCCTGTGATGACTTCGGGAACAATGAGAATTTAGCGAGGCTGGCTGGGAACTTCAACCTGTAGCTGAGTGACTCAGAACTGCTGGTGGGTGTTAGGAGCCTGGTCATTTGTGGGGAAGGGGGAGATGTTTTCTTATGTATGTGCGTTTTTAAAATAGGAGCCAATGAGTAGACAAGCCTTGGTAGCATTTCTGTTTCTGTTGCTGCACTTGAAGATTTGCTTATGGTGAGTTTGACTAAGATTTACTCCAGATCGACTGAGATTCACTGATCCATCATAACATTTTGCATTTATTGACTGCACACTGTATTCTGGCCATTGTGGAAAATACCGAGTAAGTGGATGGAATAAATGAAAGGTTTCTCTGCCCATGGAGAAATTATAGTCTAATGGAGTTAATAAGATTACACACATGAAGAGTTAAACAGTATAAGAAGTAAAAATCTGCACAAGATTTAAATCATACACTGTTCATTGTAATGATTGATTGTGTCTACTTGAGTAAGAAATGTCCAACTGAATTGGATTAGCATAGCTCTGGGTGTGAAAACCCACTCTAGGGAAGAATGGTATAAAAGGGGAAATGAAAGAATTGCTTCTGTTTCTTGGGAGGAGCTTCAGTCTTTGCCTTCACCTTGGACGTCATCTCCAGGCTTCCAGCCCAAGCTCTTAAGCCATAGACTTTTCAGCTTTCTGGCACAGACCCTTCTCACTCCAGCCTTCTATTGCAGACCCTTCGGTCTCCTGGTACAGACTCACACGAGATACTGCAGTGAACTCTAGACCTTCAGCTGGCTCCTTTAGATCCACAGTGGGCACACAAACCTTTTGCACTTTTCCACACCTGAGTCTGAGTGGCCATAGTAAACAAGTCTTGCAAATTCTTATATATTTGCATATCTTGCATTAAATCTGTTTCTCTAGTAAGCACAGACTGATGCATTCATCTGTTAACTTAGGAATAAGGTGCTACACAGGTGTTCGGAGAGAGTTCACAGAAGAGTGTACGAACCAGCATGAATTGAAGGGTAGCAGTAAGAGTTGTTAAGCAGGCGTTCATGTGAGTACAGCGTGCTGTAAGTTCATTTATTCTCTGGGACTTTGTTGAGTGCCTGGTGCATACCAAGTACTGTGCCAGAGGCTGCAACGGTCCAATTTGGCAACCTGAGACATGTTAGATACTGACAAGTGACCTTGAAGGATGGATATACCTTGAGTGATCAGGAAGCTGTGGAGGAATTGGCTACACCACAATAGGAGTGAGAAACCATTAAGGGAAACCATTAGTATAGAAATGTTGGGCTTCATAGGACAAGGAATAGGTCTACCCTTTTGAAGCAGCATGCCCTTGGGGAGAGGGGAGTAGGCTAGAGAAGAGGACTGAAGAGAGAGTATGGAGCTTTTTAAATGTCAGGATGTGTTCAAGAGGAATATTTGAGGGGAACATCACATGAGAGTGTGCTTGAATCACATTTATGCTTACCTTCTAAAAACAGACCATTTATGTGTGATTGTTGCTAGTATGTAAAGATATGATTAAATTTTACAATAATTTTGTAACCCGATGACTTGCAAATTCCTCTTATTTGTTTTATTAGACTTTTCATGGATTTTCTGCACATGCAATTGTGTCATCTGCAAATTAAGCTAGTTTTACTTCTTCCTTTCATGTCTAGATGCCTTTCTATTGCTCTTTCTTGCCTTATTTCACTGATGAGGACTTACTTTATAATACTGAATCAAAGTGGTGAAAACTTTATTCCTGTTTTTCTGTGCTAGGTAGCTTTGTGTCACTGTGACAACCACCTAAAAACATCAGTTTCAAGGAGGAAATATTTATTCTGGCTCATAGTTTCAGAGGGTTCAGTCCATAATTACTTGGCCCCATTGCTTGGGGCTGAGGGGAGGCTGAGCATCATGTTGAGGAGTGTGTGGTGGAGCATGGTTACTCACCTCACAGCAGCTGGGAAGCAGAAAGGATGGAGGAAGGGACAACATAAAGTCCTAAGGGCATACCCCTCAGACTCAGTCCCTTTAAGTAGGCCCTGCCTCCTGAATTTCCATCACTTCCCAAGAGCACATCAAGTTATGAATTTGTCAATGGATGGACCCATTGATGATGTTAGAGTTCTCCTGATCCAGTCACCTCCTGAACGTGCCATCTCTGAGCACTGCTGCATAAGGAACTAGGTTTCAACACAAGAGCCACTAGAGGGAATTCCAGACCCAGACCATACTACTAGTCTTTGGGGAAAAGTAGTCAGTCTTTTCCATTGTGACATTAGTTCCACATTTTTCAAAGATGCTCTTTATCAAATTGAGAAAGTTGATTTTTATTGCTAGTTTGCTGAGCATTTTGGTAAGAAGTGGATGTTGGATTAGGTCAAATGCCTTTTGTGTCTAAGGAAATATATACATATATATATATATATATATATATATATATATATATATGTATTTTTTTTTTTTTTAGTTTGCCAGTATGATAAATTACATTGACTGGTTTTAAATGTTGAACTAACCTTGAATTCTTAAAACAAACCCTATTTTCAGATTGTCTTGTGATTTTTATATATTATTGGATTTGAATTTTAAAATTTTGTTGAGATTTTTGTTTATGTTCATGAAGCATATGATCTGTTCTATTTACTTGTCATGGTTGGTATCAGAATAATGCTAACTTCATACTGTATGTTGAGAATTTTTGTCTCTCATTTTTTAGTTGGAAATGTTTGCAATGCATGATATCTTCATTCATTTGGGGGAATTGGTACTTATATATTCCATATCTTGAAAATCTTTCACTTTCTTCCTCTGACCCTCTTCCTCCCTCCTTCCTCTGTTCCCCTTGCCTATTCCAAAAAGTCTGCTTTTATTTTAATCTTTATTTAAAGTTGGGTTTCTCATATAAGAGAAACCATGCAATGTTCATTATGTATCTCACTTACTTCACTTAGCATTGTGGTCTAAAGGTCCATCCATTGTTCCCTGAATGACTACACTTCTCATTCACAAAAGGTCATTCTTCTCAGCCATAATGAATAAATCCTCTCAGTTTTGTAGAAGTTTTGTAGAGATGATCAGTGAAGCCACCAAAGCTTAGGATTGTTCTTTAAGTTTTTATAGGAAGATTTTTAAACTACAAGCTCATTTTCTTTCATAGGTATATGGCTGTTTCGGTTATCTGTCTTTCTTTCAACAACCAATCATATTTAAAAAGCACTTCAAAATGTTTCTGAAATCTCTGCTTGTAGAGCATTATCAAAATGTAGCTCACACAAAGCCACAGTGGCTTCAGCTAGCTGAAATAACACATTATATTTAAGCAATCAACTGAGACTTCAGATTTTGTCATTTGATCACTGAAGGTAAAATCTGATACTGCTCAAGGTTGTTGAATTCTCTTAAGTGTCCCCACATAAATAACAACTTACTATCCTTTTGGACAATATATTTAAAAATTCTTTGCTTTTGTATACAATCTGTGCAAGCAACTATATGGATATATTTTTGGAGTTGTAGAAGTTTATCATCATATCACTCTATTCAGAAGCAATTATTTCCACTTAATTGGTAATCTTTTCTGGAGATTGAGAAGATTTAAGTAATTTGTCCACTGCAACACAGCCAGCAGGTATTAAAGCCAAGCCTTTGACTTGAGCTTCATATTGAAGGTCTGTTTTTCTTTCTACTTCTCTGTCCTATGCCATTAAAGCTGAGCTACTCTGCTACAAATTAAAATCCAGTAAGTTTAAAGCCTCACGCTGAATAATTGTATGCACATATTGATTCTTTCTGTTCCCTTGAATCTGAATTAAGAACAATAAGCTAGTCACATTCAAATAGTGTCAGCAACTACTGAACAAATCATGTAATCCTAGCATCATGCTTTGTGAATTCAGTACATATTTGTCGATTGGGTAGAGGCCATGTAATATTGTAGGCTGCTAGAAGAGTGAAGGAATATGTAATGAAATTAACGTAGTTTTAGATTTCATTAACACAAAACTTTAGTAGCTAATACATCCAAATGTTTTTGTGCTATGGAGGAACTTTTTTCTTATATTTGTATTGTCATTAAGGAGATGTCCTTGAAAATAACCTGTAGATTTCCTTAGCTAGAACTTTATATGTAGTTTGCATGTCAGGCTTCGCAAGTTTATTGGTGGGTTGCTGTCCCCAAGTTCTTTTTGGTTTTCTTTCACAGCCACTTAGGAATTCTTGTACTTCACAGGAAAATTTCATATTGAGGGCACACAGAAGTACATGCATGTACACAAACTTGCACACATATGTACATACACACGTACTACCTCCCCTATGTAGTAAAGAGTGGGAGAAGTGATTTGTATTATTTGGGATTGTGTTCAATGCAAGATAACAAAAACTGACCATGGCTTGAGCAAATAAACGTTGATTTTCTTACCCAATCATAAGGCAAAGTATGGCTGTTTTCTGGAGCTAGTTTGTTGCTGAGCACCCTCAGAGCACTGTCTTGTTCTCCAGTGTGCTTACTAGTTTCCTGTCCTTACTTATGCTTATTACCTCATGATTGCAAGATGGCTAGATCCAGACTTTGTCTCTACATTTCAGGTGACAAGAAGGGAGGAAGAACTGGTGGCCCTTGTTTTGACAGACACATTGCCAACCAGAGTACTGTGGGTTTTGTTAGCAGGAAAGGAGAAAGACAAATTGATGACTGATTGGACAATTTAGTTTCTGCGCCATCTTTTGGGCGTATTTCTTCTCTCTTTGTATGGATTCAGATCACACTTCCTCACTGAGAAGTATCTTCTGGGTGTGTGCTCACTTGAATACAACTCTACAATAATATAATTTGGGTGTCCCCTGGAACGCATTCTGTTCTACAGTGACTCTCTTGATGCTGAAATGTACTTCTCTAACACATTTTTCCCCTGGCATGATTCCATTTGAGCTCAACAGAAGCCATAAGCTAAGGTAGCACCATTTTCCTTCTTTTAAGAGAAGAAACAGATCAAAGGAGTTTGTGTGTTCAATCCAGGACTTCCTTGACCAAGGCTCCATCCGCTTTCCACTTCTGTGTCTTCCTACCACAGTAGATGTGGTCCTTTAGAGACGTTGCCCTGGGGTGACCTCAGTGTTTTGGTTTCTTATTGAAGCCCTCCCTAGCTGGCCTTATGACGTGCTGCTCTGCTCAGCATGCTGAGCATGGTACCATTTTGCTCACACATCCATGGGTTTTCACTGATAGGAAATCAACAAGGGACAAAATCTCAGTACAGACTGATGAATTTCAGTTTTAACTGATCCTCCTTTTCGAATACACAATGCGCTTCATGAGTAAATCTTCCTAGATAAGGCTCCACAGTCAGGGCACCTATCTGCTTGTTTCAGTTCGGTATGAGGAACTGCAGATGTGTTGTTAGAAGTCTGAGATGAAATGAGATTTCACATCCCATTTGGTGTGTCAGACAGACTGGGACAGATTTCTCATCCTTAGACCTGGAGGTGTTGTGTGATTTTTAGGGGGGAGTTGTGCATTCTTTCCCTTCTTTCAGCTTGTTGCAAACTGCACATCTGGGGTATATCACCATCCCTGCATCCCAAGAGAAGCCAAATTCCCTGGCACCCAAGAGAGCTTGTGTCTTAAAAGCAGGGGAGGGGTCAGTTCTGTATTTGAAATAATGATATAAAAAATCTGATGGATACATCAGGTACCTTTGGCTGTGAAATTAATTCAATTTTATTGATAGACATTTAAATGAGAGCTACATTTGAACAGGTATCCATGAGACAGGACTCTTCTCCCTGTCCCTTGCTGAGTTTGTGTACTGTGTGTGCTGCATTTGCAGAGGTCTGTGCTTACTGTAAAAACTTATACTCAAGACTCTCCCTAGGGTAATTGGCAAGTGGGCCTTTGGCACTTTATAGAAGCTGGAAGCTGTAGTGGATGATGATTGGAATGAGAGGGTGGGTGGTGCTGGTGGCAGACACTGTGATTTTCATACCAAGGTGGAAGAGAACTCTTGCACAGAGGGTATAGCCTTGAGCTTGAACTGTGCCATTGGGCACCACTGCAGGAAAACGTTTGCCCCGGGCAAGAGAGGTGCATTTTGTGGTGGTCAGTCCCTTTCCCACATGGCTCATGCCCCGCTTGTGCACACTGCACAAACTAAACCTCGGTGAGGGCCAGGGTCTATCTTTGCCTCCACTACTAAAGATTAGGGATAGGTTTAAATGGCATAGGTCTTTACATCTGAGCTTACTCAGTTTTGTGCCTTTGATTTTGCTGCTTTCTCTGCTAGGGATTCCCCGATCCCCTTGACCACTTACGAGATCATTGCCGTCCCTTAAGCCTTGCTCAGAATGTTATTTCCTTGAGTCATAGCTCCTTCTTACATCCGCATCAAAATTCTCCCCTCCTCCTTCTGTGATAGCTTTTGCTCTGTACCTCTAGAATGACTCCCATTCATTCTGCCCTTTACCGAAGTTAGGCATCTGGATGCTGTTGGAACTTATCCAAGGAAAATTGTGTCTGTCACTGGGAAAGAAATGATGCTAGAAAGGCAGAGGGAGATCTTTCTCCCATAGAGACTGATTTTATTTTCCCTCCAGAAGTACGAGATCTCTGTACTGGGGAAGCTTTTGGGTGGGATGAATGGTCTATTCATATCCTCAGGACGCCTGGATAGTTTGTTCTGAATCTCAAATTTTATTTACTTATTTAAACAACATGCATTGGTCATGTACTGCAGAACCTTATTGGTTCCATGGAGGCAGGATTCAGCATAAAGCAATCTGAGTGTATATCTGGTTGATGGAAGACAAAAAGTTACATCCTGGGAGCCTGCTATAAATATGTGGGTTCAGGTTCACTGGGAAGATGAAGGAGGCAGCTCACCTAGCAGACTTGTTCATGCTCCTTTTTTTTTTTTTTTTTTTTTGTGGTTTTTTTCTCCGGTACCGGGAACCGAACTCACGACCTTGCGCTTGCCAGGCAGGCGCTTTTGCCGCTGAGCTAAATCCCCAGCCCCTGTTCATGCTCCTTGACTGTTCATGCTCCTGTGGACTTCCTTGGAATTCCTCCACTTTTTAAAAACAATTTAATTATTTTTCTTACTCCATTAAAATATTTCCATTATTTAAAAAAGTGAAAATGCAGTGAATTTTTTATAAAAGCATGAAACTACTAGTAATTCCATTGAAAATCACTGTTTGATATTTGGTCTTTATTTGCACAGGTATCTAAATTTTTAGAAGAAGACTGTACCATCATACACAATACTTTAAAACTTGTTCTTTTCACATAATATATCATAAATATATTTGCATCTTAATGTATGCAGATTGAGAACACTGTTATTGACAGCTTTTTTATGCTATGGAAAATTCCAAACATATATAAAAAGAGGCTAATGTGCACAGTGAAACCTCATGTACCTTACTCAACTTCAAAAACTGTCAACTCAGAACTAGTCCTATTATTTACCCACAGGCCCACCACTGCCTCCCAGTTATATACATAATCCTGGGAGCCAGATTATTTTGAAACAAATGCCTGGTATCACACTGTATCACCTGCGACTATTTGAATCTCTAAAAGAAAACACATCCACAATGCCATTATCTCACTTAAAGAATTTATTGGTACTCCTTAATCTCACCAGCTCTCCAGCCAGTTGAAGATCCCTTTGGCTGCTGCACAGGACGATCTTTTACTGCTGTACATGCAATAATTTATTCAGCTTGTACCTTGGTGGTGGTGGTAGGAGATAGTATTCTGTTTTTCACTCTTACAAACAAGGCTGCAGTAAATAATTATGACAAAATTGGTGCATACCTGTGTAATTATTTTCTTAGAATAAATTTGTAAGTGTCATGGCTGAGTCGAAGGCTGTGTATGTTTCTAAAGGCTTTACCCTAAATTACCAAATTTTCTTCCACACTGGTTACACTCATTTATGTAATTCATGAGCAGTACAGAAGGACTCATTATTCTTACACTTTTATTTTTATTCTTGATAAACTTTAAAATTGTTTTGTCAAAATAGAAGCCAGTAGAGCTAGTTTTTATTTTTTAATGTATTTTTACATGATAGATTCCTTTAGATCATTTTGCATTATAAAAGCAAGAATTCCTGTAGTAATAAACATTTTATATGCATCAGTAAATATATTATTCTTGGCTCATATGGATTTATCACATTTTTGTCAAAAAATTGGTATTTTATATAATTTTTCACAATTGTGAAAAAAATCACTGCTTCCTCTCTCCTCCACTCCCCTACAATTAATTATTGCTGTTTAAAAGATTAATTTTTAGAGCTAGGGGTACAGATAGGTGGTAATGTGATTGCCCAGCATCCAAAGACCATAAATCCCATCCCCAACAGAGCAAAAATTTAATTTTACACATGAATTCTGTAATTATCTGTCTTACTGAAAATTTTTATCAGTTGCCATATTCTCTCCATGTTTTTCTTGGTCACTATTCTTATCGTTTGTGTATAATGATCATCTTGTCTGTTTATTTTAATTATTCTCACTTGCATTTGTTTTTCATGTCCAATTACACCAGCCAGTCCTCCACAATAAGGCCATGCAATGGTGAGAACTGCTGGCATCGGTGTTCAACTTCAAAGTTGATTGAGAATGATTCTGTTTATGGTTCACGTTTGCCTGAAAGTGGCTGTTAGTTTGTAATTGATCTTAACTGAGGATTAACAAATTTAATAAAACATTTAACACTGACTCCTTTAGGTAGCATACATGCAATTGATCTTTGATTATTGTCATACTTTCATCATGTTAAACATTCATTAAGATTTCTTTTTAAATTAAAATGGTTATTGAATTTTTTCTGCTCTTCTGAGAGGATGTTTATTTATACACTTATTTTTTCTCTATCTTGTTAATATAATATGCTAATATTGATAGATGCTTCATGGTTGGAATAGAAACTGAATTTGTCAAAAGTTTGTCATTCCTTGCAAATAAGGCTGGATTGTTTTTTCTGATATTTTATTCATAGTATATGCATTTTTTTCATGAGTTAAGTTATCCTCTATCATTATTTTTCAGGGTATCTTTATAAAGGTTTGAGATCAAAGATGTGTTAGTTTTGAAAAATGAATTGTAAAGGAATTTTGTTTTTGTCTTCCTCATCTCCCTTCTCCCTCCTGAGTATGTTCTTTTGTGGGAAATTTTGAAGGTTCACAGCTGTGAATTGCAAGAATCTTTTGAAATACAAATATATATATAAATACACACACACGTATATCTGAATGACACTTTAAATCTTTATTATTTCAACTTTTGGATTTCTTCTTGTTGAATTAATGTTGGCAATTTATACTTTCAAAGAAAATAATTCTGATTCTGTTGAGTTTATTGGCAAAGGACTGCAAACAGCCTCTTGTTATTCAAAAAGCTCTTCTGGATCAGCGATTATATACCTTTTTTTCTTTTCTATTAAGAGGTACTTGTGCTTTCTCTCTCTTCTGCCTGGAATTGCTAGATATTTAATTAATTGTTTTATAGAATATATTAAGATCGGCTTCCTAATTATTTTAATTTTATTGTTTCCCCTTAATTATAAATGAACTTAAAGCTGTAAGTTCTTTAGCAATAGCTATAACTGGGTCCTAGAAGTTTTATATGTGATAGTTTTGGTATGGGAGTGTTCTAAGTATCTGGGCTTGCTGTGTTGAGTTATACTTTTACCCCAAAATTACTCAGTAAAGATTTTCTTAAATTTCAGTTAGGTTGCCTTTTGGGTTCTTCATATTATGTTATTGACCTCTAATTTCATTGTGTTTCAATAGAGCGTGTGACCTATATTGAACCCAATTTTGGAAGGTTTAAATTTTTTGTTCATGTATATGCATATGATGTAATCAGTTTTTACAACTGTCATATGGCCATGTGAAAGAATATCTGTTTATAACATAGAATCAGTGTGTAATTCTTACAAGCAAATAAGTTAATCATATCATGACAATATTTTTAATCTTCATTTATTTTTATTCATCAAAGGTGACTGAGTTGCTACTTTTTTTTCAGTGTGATTGTGTGTCATGCTTTCTTGCATTATGCACACTAGAAATTGCTAGTTTTATAGGTCAGCACATTTAAACAGTGACAATTTTGTATAGGTTAACTTATATTAATAACATTCTAGAAGTATACATACTTTTGATATTACTATTTAAGGGTTCAAAGGGCTTATTGTCTCCTGTGGATGATGCTGTCTAATGCTGTCTATCTCTCTCTCTCTATTATGTGAGCTATATACATATATACTGCTAGCCCTGACTTTTTGTTTGTGTACATTTTCATCACACACTTTTGCTCATCTTTCACGGTTGTTAATCTTTTCATATCATTATATTTTAGTCATGCCTCTTTTACATGGTTTATAGTAACGTTTTGTGTTCCTACAAGAACAGCCTTCGTGGTAATGGAATGTTAAGCCAGTACAGTGTTCCTTTGATAACTGTTATATTTGGCTCCTTTTTTTAAATTTCATTTTTTGTTTGCCTTCAATTCTTTTCCTATTTTTGTGTCTTTTATTCTCCACTGACTTGGAAGATATCCAGCTTATTTTTATTCTGCTGGTGACTCCCCTTTTCCTTCCTCTCTGCCTCTTCTTTTGCTAATTTTATTTAGAATAAACTGAAGGGTAATGTCATTTATTCCTGTATGTAGAAGATATTTATGAATGAACTTCTGTATGCCCTGTACTGTAGGCACAATGTGAAGAGACCCCTTCTCCTTTGGAGTCTTCATTTTGGGAGGAAAGAGGATAAATAAGCAAATAGGGAAAGGATCATCATGAGGATGGATAGAAAGTTCTAGTGGTTTCTTAGACCAGAAATTATTCTCTGTCTGTCTGTGTCCTAATCTCTTTCTATGCAGACATCAGTCAGATTGAAATAAGGGCCATCTTAAATACCTCCTTTCAAAAATCTTTTAAGATATCTGTATAGTACTCTATATGGTGTGCAACACAATTTTAAGGTAGGTATGCACAGTAGAATGGCTAAATCAAGCTAATTAACATATACATTACCTCATATACTTTCTTGTGGTGAGGGCACTTACAATCTATTCTTAGCTATCTTAAAATATACAATACATTATTAACTACAGTCACTAATTTGTACAATATATTTCTTAAATTTATTCTTCCAATTTTTACTAAAATTTTGTATCCTTTGACCAATATCTCCTCAACCATCTTTCACTCCTGTATAACCCCTTTAAAGTTCTTATCTCCAAATACAGTTATATTCTAAGGTACTGGGGTTTGGGGCTTCCACATATGAATTTTAGGAAGACAGAGTGCAGCCTACAGTGTCTCTCATGAGATAAGATTTAAATTGAGATCTCAGTAATGTAACAGTGGAAGGAACAGCATGCAAAGATTGTGGAGAAGGAAATTCCAGGAAGCAGTAACCCTAAAATGGGAGGGAATTGGGTGCATTTGAAGATTTCAGCCCAGCTAGGGTAGAGCAGAAGTGAGGACAGTAGATGAAGTTGCAGAGATCTGGTGGGATTTATAAGCCTGGACATTAGTCTAAAGTTTGAGGAAGTCATTGGAGAATTTTAAGCTGCACAAATGATAAAACTGATATTTTTAAGTTTTCTCTTATTGCATTGTGGGTAGTGTATTCTAAAGGTGGCAAATGTGGAAGTCAGGGGCACTTTTAGGAGGTCTAGAGAAAGTACTGACAGCTTAAACAAGGTGATAGGGAATTAGAATGAAGTGGGTTTAGGATACATTTAAGCAGGTGATAGGACCTGTCCAGGGGTCACATGCAGGGGAAGTGGATGGTGAAGGACCCCTGCAACACGTTTTGGTTGAGTTCTGACACTTTGCAGTCTTACTAGTCTTTTTACGGAAACAGGAACAAATGGGAAAAGAACAGGTTTGGGGAGAAAATTAATATTTTGCTGTGTCTGGCCCAGGAAATTTAGTGGAGTTTGGGCATCCTCAGAGGATCTGACCTCAGGCTACTCTTGTTGGGATCTTTTAGCCTCGAAACCCTGAACCAGAACACAGGAACTCTCAAATGGGAGGTGACCTGATGCTGTAGAAAGAATGAGAGTTTGATGATGAGGTTGGCCGGGATGTGTACCTCACGGGCTGTGTGACCTCCACAAGGTCTCCAGTGCAGAGGGTTAAAAATATCCAACCCACTGACTTGTCTCCAGCATTCAGTGGGGCCATACTTGTGCAATGGATATAAGCCCGGCACATGCTTGGCAGTTGCATGAACTGCCTTTGGTATTATTATTAATTTCTGCACTACTAAAGGAGTCCAGCTTCACTGATGCTACCACAGCCTTTCAGAGGTTCAGCAAAGATGCTTGGACAGCCTTGTAACTGATCTCACTTGAGCCTTTATTTGTGTGTGTGTGATGATTGTTTTGCTTTTTTAAATCAATGGCCAGTGAGAGGCCTGTCTTCCAAGAGGAAACATCACCCCACCAACTCCAGGGCCTCTGATTGGATGGAAGACAGGAGAGGGTGCACCTATAAACAGAGAAGACAGTGGTATGAGCAGATTGCTCCCTCCGTGCAAGGCTGTTCTTTTTTGCCAATTTAACAAATTAAACAATTAATTAAACAAATTAACAGTTGAAAAACAGAAAACTCACTCTTAGTCTCTCAAGGATTATTCCCAACTGGGACAATTGTTTGTTCACTGCTGTATTTTTCTGCTGCTGACAACATAGGAAATTAACAGTCTTCTCTTGATGTGCCACAGCTGCAGCCTTGGGTCCAAACCAGTGAGCATCGATCCATTCTGCTCATGTGTATTGAGCACCTAATAAGTCAGAGGTACATGCTGGATGATGGGGCTTGCAGGGGGAAGAAGGTTCTGACATCCTGGCTCTTGTGCAGCTGCCAGTCTGTGGAAATGGAGGGGACAAATGGTAAACATCAAACATGCTCAAAGTCCAGTACAGAATCCAGATGAATACAAATTAGTGTTAAGTTTCTGTAAAGAAAATGAAAGTATTATAAAAAATGATGGGAAGGTAGTATAATTAATAAAGGTGATATAAGAAATACATGATACAATAAATAATTTGGGACAGCCTGGGCAAGCCACTTAGAGGAGGTGACATTTAAATTGAGACTTAAATGATCAAAAGAAATCCAGGAAGGAACATTGGGGAAACAGTCTATAGAAGGGCCTAGAGAACACACAGAGCTTTATTGCACGCTTGGTACTGACAGAGGACCAGTGTGACTGCTATGCTGTGCAGGAAGAGAATGTGAGAAACGAGTTGAGACAGGGGAATTGGCAACCCAGGGCAGGCGGAATTATGCCTGCTATGGGAAGGTTAATAGCAAGTCCCCATGGAGTTAACACTAGTGCATGAGATGGCCATCTTTACACTTTTGAAGGGTCCTTTGGCTGCTCTTTGGAGAATGGGTTGAAGAGAAACAAGAGTGAGATGAGGGAGACTAGTTGGAATTACAAAAGTAAGCCAGGAAAGAGAGAGAACAGTGGCTTAGAGCATGTGTTAGAAAAGGACGTGCAGAAAATGGAAAGGCTGTCGGATAGATTTTGAGGAAGAATCAGTGGGACTGTTGTGGAGCAGACATGAGAAGAGGAGAACGGGAGGAACCAGGAGCAAATCTCAGGTGTTGAACTATTTAATGTCATGTTATTAAACAAGGAGAGTAGTTGGTAGTTGATACTGGATGCTGAAAATTAAGACTTCCAGCTAGGATGTGTATTATTGGAGGCATTCAGAGGAAGAGATCCCTAATAAATATCTGTAGAGCTGAGCAGAAACCAGGACTGATGTATAAATGTGTGTGTGCGTGAGATCTGCACATAGGGAGCAACAGAAGGGAACACTGAACCAGCAGGAAACAGGGCTCAGGAGTGAGCACTGAGGCACCCCGGGAGTTGAAGTTGGTTAGAACGGGAACAGGGATCTGTTCACTATTCCCTCATGTTGAGAGAGACTGGCTTTCAGCAAAAGAAGGAAAATTAATTCCTTATGTTAGCAAGAAGAAGGAGAAAATGAATGTTGATGCTAGAGGGTTTATGAATCTCGTGGTTAGAGGAGAAGAATGTTTTCAACTGACAGCTTCCATTTTCTCAGCGCTATCTAAGGTGAGGTCATCAGATGGGAGGGTGGAGTGCCAAGGAGCTTTGAAAAGAGAATAATAATTGCTTGCCCTTGGGGAGTGCTTACTCTGCACCAATCTCTACTCTAAAATCTTTACATTTAATTTATGTAACCTTTTGAATAACAGATGAGGAAGCTGAAGCCCAGAGAGCTTTAATTACTTGATTAAGATCCCACAGCTGGTGAGTAGTAAAGCCAGGACTTGAACTGAATGGCACAATCCTAGCACAACTTAACCCTTGGGTGTCTACTTCATTCCTAGAGGCAAGGGGCTGTCTGCCTACTGCAGGGGTGGGAAGGGACATAGTAAAATAGGTTGCTTGACAAGATTCAAGGCTCTCCTTGGAGGTTTGTGATTATGAGTTTAAAGTGATGACAATAAGCTCAGTCATGCAGTCTTCCTTGGAACATCTCAGTGGCTGAGTTACAGGAACAGAGTAGGCAGCAGGTAGATTTACTCAAGAGTCAGTATACTTCACTGCCGGTGGCAAAGGGAGACATAGCTAGAGTCTGGAGACTGTACAACAACACAGATACCATCATGGTAGACAGTGGAATTCAAGAACTGAGTGATGACTGGTGAAAAACAGTAGAGAAAGTCCCAAGGTGGCTGAGGAATATCACAGTGAGGAAATGAAAGTAAATGAACTTGCTAGGTGGTGGTGATTTTGAAAGTTTACAGGTTCTGGTAATATAAAACCCAACACCAGAGTGTAGGGATAGATGCCTGGGAGAAAGCTTAGTAAGAACCAAGCTCACTAACAAATGGTCCCCTATGCACAAACCAGGTGCCAAGTTCACTGTTGGCAGTCTTTGCAAGAAGACAAAACTCACTGATGGTTTTCAGAGATAGGAAGGGGCCCAGTTTCGTTTTCATCTGCCCTTGGGTGGGTGGACCACAGAGGTAAGCTTGTTCAGGGGTGGAAGGCAATCAGTGTCAAATGCTGCATCTGCTTCAGTTTGACTCTCCTTTTGTCCTGTGACCTAGGACTGTTGAATCTTCTGTAGCTCCACAGCCCCTCCATAAAAAAGAGAGCAACCCTTCAGTAATAACGAATTAGAAATGACCACATTTCCTCCTGTGTCACTGTAACCTTCAGTACATTATATTCCCTGTCTGGATTTTAATGTTCTCCCCTATAAAATAAAGCAGTTGGATCAGAATAATCATAGCTAATATTTATTGAGAATTACTGGGTGCCAGATGCTGTTCTAAGTGATTTACATATATTATATTACATTTAATTGTCCTGACAGCTCCATCTGAGGTAGACATCGTTATTTCTATTTTTCCTGATGAGGGAACCGAGACAGAGAATAAGTAACATGCTGTATTCATTTCCTATTGCTGGGACAAATTACCACAGATTTAAACAACACAAATTTATTCCCTGTGATTAAAGCAACATACATTTATTCTCATACAGCTCTAGGGGACTGAAGTTACAGAATACTGGGCTGAAGTGAGTACCTATTCAGCATTGATTCCTTCTGGAAACTCGGGGGCAGAGTTCACTTCCTCATGTTGCCAAGTTTCTGGAGGCTCCCTTGGCTTACAGCCCCTTCCTCTGTCTTCAGATGCATCATCCAAGTCTGCTGCCTCCATCCTATCAGCTCCTCTCTCTGACCCCGACGCCCCTGCTTCCACTGGAAAGGTGCTGTGATTCCACTGGTCCATTCATCTCATTAAGAATGGTCTCTCCCTTTGACATTTGTCACTAGATCCTATCTGCAAAATTCCTTTTGCCATGAAGTGACATTGTCACAGAGTTAGAGGTCAGAATATGAATATCTCTGGGGTCTATTTTTTGTCCTCCACACACCTCCCTGAAATATGAGCCTCTGACCAGTCCAAATCTGGGTCCTGGACATCTCCATGCTGTGCTGACTTATGAAGGGCACACGTGTGGCACAAACTGTACCATTCTTACCCTTCTGCCAGTGGACACCAGCAGTTGACCGAAGTCCTTTTCTCCTCAGAATACATCTGGATGTGAAGCCAAGACGTTCCTGGTTTCACTGACCTCAGAGAGTTAATTGTGGTGAGCCTGTCTGTCCTTATGGAGGGAGAATTTCCTTTCTGTCAATTTGGCATGTTTTTTTTCTTGTAATTCGGTGGTTGTGGATCTAAACATTACTTTCTAATCAGCATCTTAATTTTATTCCCTGGCATACTGGCCAGAAATCGTGGCTCTCTCCGAAATGCTCATTGATAATCTCAGAGTTTGGGCAGTAGGAAAGTGGGTGGAGCGTACAGGGGGAGCACAGTCCACCTTCCCCCATCTGCCCATGTTTGGAGAACATAGTGTAATTGCTGAGGCTTGTACGTGGTGAGGGAAGAGAAAAATCACAGCATGTTCATACAGAAGTGAAAACAAACAGCCTTTACTCTCAGTCAAGGGAAACACTTTTAAAGGGTTTTGCAAGGCCTGAAGCCAAAGGAAGTCCCCAGCAGAGCTGCCTGGCAGCCAGTCCTCAGCTTCTTCCGGGACTTTGGCATTTCTGGGTGTCAGAGCCTCCCTGGGAGAACTGTATTACCTTCCATAGAGTGCCATGTTGGACCCCTGTGGTGCATCCAAGACATTAATTCCTGTTCTTCCCAACAGACTGTAACCTAGTGGCAGGTGCTAGAGAGGGAAGCTTTGGTTTCTTAAATCAGAGCTGAATGTTTATTCTCTGGGTGCACCACAACCTCTTGGACCATTAACCACACATTCTCCAGGGCATCAAAATTCCCTAGGTGCATAAAAATCTTATTACAATAAAAGGGATGGTGCATTGACCTTTATTTGTTTTCCTTATTTCCCACTGTTTTTGGGAGCCCCTAGGCTCTGCTAGGGCCTAGTGAGCTAGTACAAATGATTGCAGCACTTTGGGTCACTATCTCCCATAAGTCACTCCTCTGTAGAGGTGCTGGTCAGAGAGCTGTGGTGGAGGCTTTTCACTCTCTGGTCATACCATGTATGAATGATCCATTCTTCTCTTACAAGCCTCCTTCATCTGACCTCATTGCTTTTCTCCTCCTTCCTGCCTCCTCCAGCTGGAGGTAGCTTCAGGAAATCTTCTAACACTTGCTGCATTTTCTATGAAGTTCCAGCAAAGTAGGTGCATCCTTGTGGATGCCTGGTCAATATCATGTAGGTATACTGATGAGGATGTGAGTGCAGCATCTTCAAGGAAAGATTGCTTGTACAGGAAGCTACGAGTTGCAGGGGGATCACCTCCCTGTACATAATCTTGACTTCAGGGGCCAGGAGCTTCACTTTAGGCTGTGGTTGGGATTTTCTGAAAGAGCTCGAACTTTTGTTATACTTGCTTTCCTACAAAAGAATTGTGGAGAGTGAAAGTAGGCCACAGAATATTACACTGGATGGATGCTGCAAAGTTCATCCAGTATAAAGCCCTTATTTTGCAGATACGGAATTTGCCCAACATCCAATGTCCAGGAACTGGCTATTCCATAGCCAGAATACAGGTCCTGAACTTGGAGGTTTTGGCCTGGCTCACTTTTCCATACTGCCACGTATACATATGCCTCTGTATGTTAAAGTGCTCGAAACAGGTGAGCGTTTCCTGGCTAGGAATATGCTTTCGAAAGGAGAAACATGAGGGGAGGAGGGATTGAAGGGAGAGCAGAGAAATGGGGAATAAAAGGATCATGCTATATCACGTACAGGTGTAAATTCTCTACAATACATGTGATCATTTTGCATATCTAAAATGTACCAATAAATGTGATCGAAGAAAAAAAAGAAAGGAGAAAAAGAGACAGACACATACACACACACAGAGAATGAGGGCGGGGATTTGAATGTCTTGGCAGCTGCCAGAACACCTGGATTGGTCCATTCTGCTTTTGCTTCTAACATAAATGGTCCAGCTCAGGTTCTGGAGAGAAGACAGCTCCTAATCCAGCTGTTTCACACAAGGGTCATAGCTCTCAGCAGCAGCCATATCCAGGGATTCCATGTTACTATAGAAACAGTATGGGGTGGTGGAAAGCAACTCATCCAGGTTGAGTAAGGGTAGAGAGTTGAAAGTGGTGACTTCTTGGTTGAAAATGAAGTTCATATAGGCTCTGCTGGAGCTTAGTGGTAGGGTTGACACTGTTGTTTCCCATCAGGAAGGGTATAGCAGTGGGTCTGGGGGCCACCTGAGAAAGGAAGACTTCTGACTGAGGAGAGCTTTAGGTCTCCATCCCAGGACAATGCTGTGATCTTTGTGCAGAATGCATGTGGGTGTCAGTGAGTAACTGAACGTGTGACTGTGTGAGAATGATTCTGGCGGAATGTCTGTTTTTGAATGTAGTTGTGTGTGATGTTGGAGGTGTGAGATTCTGTGTGCTTGTGATTATGGATGTGTGTAGGTGTATATGTGTGTGAGATTGTGGTTATGTGTGTGATTTTCAGTATGTAAGATTATGTACGTGGTTCTGTGTAAGAGATTCTGTGTGGTGGTGAGTGTGGTTGCATCTGATTGTGTGTGTGAGGTTTTGTGTTGATTGTGAGTATAAGATTATGTGTGTGGCTGTGTATAATTGTGCATCCATGCATGCAATTTTGTGGTTATATTTGATATCTGTGTGTGATTGTGAGGATACACACACACACACACACACACACACACACGAGGGAGGGAGAGAGAAAGAGAGATTGATTCAGAGAGATCTCACCTTCCTCCCACCATATAGTAGTCAGAAAGCTCCATGTGTCTGAGAACCACCCAGGGAAAGGCCACACTGACTGACAGGCAGTCAGGCCGGGGTCTTACTGCCCATGTACCAGTCAGCCATACATCTTGTCCAGACACATCTCTCCCCTCAAACACCTGCAGCACTGAAGGGTGGAAACAAAGCTGTTGAGAACGACTCCTAGGAGGAGTGCACTGGAGTGGGAACCACTGGTGTGTTTTAGTGATGGAGAACCTTTTATAGCTTTCAAAGATACAAACAGCTCACGGCAGCTCGCATGCCATAGGTTCGCTAGCACTGGTTTGTTTCATCCGGTCATGCTCTAGGAGTGTGCGTTAGGGCTACAGAGTGGAAGATGGGCAGTCTAAGGAGAGTGGGTTTCCAGCATGTCAGGAAGTTGTATCACAGACAGACCTCCAGCAGGGGCTGAAAGGTGCTCAATACAAAGGCCAAGAGTGATTGCATAAATGGATGAATGAATGAATGAATGAATGAATGAATGAATTCCTCAGTCTTTTCTACATCTGGACAGGAGAATGAAGGGTGGAGAGTAATTTCAGAAGGGTAGGAACGCTTTCCTGGGATCATTTGTGCTATGGTGTAGATAAGTGTCTTCCTGAGAAGCCCCGGTGCTAATAGGAGGAGGTGAAAGCTTTAAGGGGTAGAGCCTAGTGGGCAGTTTTTAGGTCATTCGAGGGCATGTCCTTGAGGCGATTTGGGGACCCTTGTCTCTTTCTCCCTGTCTTTCACTTCGTTTGTTCCACTGCATGTTCATGCCATGGTGTGCTCCTACCTTACCACGGGCCCCAATCCTTTATGGAATGGAACCTCCAAAACTGTGAACCAAACTAAATCTTTTCTCCTGATAAGTGAACTATCTCAGGTATTTGTTATAGCAACAGGAAGCTGACTCACACACTGTGGATGGTTTGTTCTTTTCTAGGTAAGTGATGGGTTCCAATAGGGTAATAAAAATCTAGTGGGATAGAGACCCCCTTTGCCCCTCAGGTGTTTCTCTGCTTCAGCAATAGGAGTCCTAAGAGGTGCCAGTGTCTGCTGCTGGCTGAAAGCTCTGGAGGAGGTGAGTAGCAGCATGGAGTTCTCGAAACAAAAAGATCAAAAACTTGCTCAGAAGAGAGAGGGTGAGCTGGAAAAAGAAAAACATGTCATCTTACGTCTGGGTTCCTGTGCAGATTTAATCCTCGCATTTACTGTCAAAAGAAGGGCTGTCAGCGCCAGCGTGGGCCTCTACCTGGGGGATTCTGGAGGTAAGAATGAATAAGGCAGAGAGAGCCTTCGTGCTAGGATGGGCTGTCATGGGGAAGGCACCAGAGAGAAGCAAAGGGCAGTGGGTGCTGTGACAGAGCAGGGAGGGTTTTCCCAATGGCATTTTGAGCTGACTGGGGAGTTTGGTGGAGGAAGCACAGGGAATGGAGACGATAAGGGACAAAAGCCAAGGCACAGCACCTTTTTGGGTTGTGTTTCAGTGATGAGACTGAGGAAAATGTGGAAGAGAAAAAGAACTCAAAGTGACTCTAGGAACATTCTGGGGATACTTTTAACCCAGCCCTGTGGTCTGCTGTGACTCTCCTGGTGGGGACCAGGAATGACAGCACAGTGCCACATGGGTCTCACCACCCTTGGCCACTAGCAAGAGACTTCTTTCTACTTAGTTGCTGGATAGCTGGTTGATCAAAGAAGCAAAGGAACAGGAACCCTTGCTGTGACAGTAGAGTTCCTCAGACCTTGTGCTTCTGTGGACAGCCTTCTTCGGATCTTGCACGGTTCAAAGCATCCTTCAACCAATACAGACCTTAGAGGTTACGCGGATCTGCAGTTGTGATTCCACACACATCACATCTCACCCCTGGTTACACAAAGCACTTGCCTATAATGGCCCCTTGGACAAGTTCTTTAACACCACTTGTGCCCCAGTCTCCTCCTATGAAAAGCAGAGCTCGTGAGATTAACCTCATCCAGAGGTAGGTTTAGAAAGCACTTAGTGCATTGCCAGTGTTCAGTAAATTTAGCTATTTTATTGTTCTTTCTACAACCTGATTGACTATGAATTCATATTTATTGTCAGTGGGCAAGGAAACCAAGATTTACTGAGCTTAAATATGTTTCCAAGATCAATAAGCAATACACATAAAGAAGTGGAACAAAGATCATGGAAACATGAAGCAATCTGTGCTAGAAAGCCCATTGGGAGAGCCCGAGGCCAAGTTGCAGTGCCTAGGTCCCTTCTCAGACTGATGCACAGTGGGCTGGATCAACTGATGAAGCCCCCTTGGATGGCACACTAACCTACTTTAACCAACCCCAAAGGACATATCCTTATGACCAAAGTGCATTAGTGAAGTTTCTTTCTTTCCTTAGTAACAGTCTGAGTTTGGGGTTGTGGATGGCCCTGCCATTCCCTAAGCCTGGAGCATTTTCTGTGTAGTCCAAGCTGAGCCACACAAATCTGACCATCTGTACTCAGGGTCTGAGGGAATACAAGAGATTGGAGGAGATGGTTCTCCATGCCCAGCATCCCTTGTGCTGACTTCATGTAGGGGAGGTCCAACTGCAAGGAATGCTGGGAGATTATGTGAATTGTTGAAAATAAGCCAGGCTCCGATTTTATTACCATGGAGAAAGAGAAGAAGCATTTTGACTGGGTAACTGAGAGTTTCCACCTGCATAGTCAGCTCCTCTGGATCTCAAACTGTGCATACCTCTCTTGTGATGAACAGGATGTCCTCCAACCTGCCTCAGAGATATCAACCGTAAACCTGGTCAGTTACCACATCTGGGGTCAGAGTTCAGGATCCCTAGAACTTATGCACCTCTCTCCTTTTTATAAAATCTGGACCAAATCTTCACCAAATGCAAGAATTTATAGCCCAAGACTGACTGAACCTGGTCCAGTGGTCTTGAAGTTTGTGGCCCAGAGGTCTAGAAACTAACAAGAGTGGTCCACTACCACTACCACTACCACTCTGCCCCCACTACCACTCTTCTTCTATCCCTGCAACACGTCCTCCCACAGTGTACAGTGATGGATCACAGGCACAATTTCATAGAACAGCTTCTAATCCAGAACGGTGAGGAAGGAGTGAGATTGCTGGTCCAGGACCCTGCAGGCTGAGATGATGTGACTTGTTGCCTTGAGAGCAGAGGTTTCCATTGAGATCTTGGTCCTACTTTCTGGAAAGAACCCTTGCCCATGACCATCATAGTGCATGACCCCTGTATTCTCCTGGATCTTCCTTATTGTCTTCTGGACTCTCCCAGAGTGGCGCTGGCAAGCATGCCACCATGGAGGGTTGAGAGTCTCACCACTGCTTCCTTCCTATACATAATCAGGACTGTGGTTTGATGTGGTTATTTTAAGCGTAGAATAGTCACAGGCTCTTCCAGACCAGGTCCTGTCTTTCTTGAGTTGTAAATTCTTGCATGCAACTTAACAGGCATTTGATTTGCTTACTTATTATTGGTTTCTTGTTCCGGTAGCCATGCCTAGAATTCTTTTCTATGCAGTGGCCTTATGTCTGCTTTATTTTTTGTTTCTCAGGTCTATACCTGTATCTTTCCTTTCAGTGGTGGATGATTTAAGGCCATGGAAAACCATGGATGGTGAGATGAGAAGACAGAATCCTTCAACTGATCTTGTCCAAAAGGATACATGGTTTTTTTGGACTAAAAAAGTCTCATCAGGCCTTTAATTAAAAAAAAAATTGAAGAAAACAGTCTATCTCTGGTTTAAAGATGTGGAAACATGTCTTTTCCAACCCTGTGCCTCTTGTAGTACAAAAACTGTATTCACTTTGAGATCTAGTGGCAAAATAACCTTAAAAGACAGTACCATATTAAATAGAATTCTGTTTTCTATGTGAATTAGAGGCTAAGCTACTCTGCTAAAGGAGCCCTGAGATGCACTTGTTCCAACAAGATAGTTGCTGCTTGCATAGTTAGGTCTCAGGTTGGCAAGTAGCTCTGGTCCACGTGATAGGGTGTGGACACAAGTTCCTTTCATATTGTTTTACTGTCTTCATTAAGTCATTGCCCCCATCTGTATGCCTGTGCTAGTCCTCCAGCTTTTAGGGAGAGGAAATTAGGAGGAAGGAGGCAGGTCCACCATCTTTCAGGTCCC
This sequence comes from Chinchilla lanigera, assembly GCF_000276665.1. Taxonomy (NCBI): domain Eukaryota; kingdom Metazoa; phylum Chordata; class Mammalia; order Rodentia; family Chinchillidae; genus Chinchilla; species Chinchilla lanigera. Next base: position 5,936,808 of record NW_004955467.1, on the reverse strand, counting down.
AGGCCAGAGGGGTCACACAGAACTCTTATTCACCTTCCTTGGATGAGAGTCTAAGCACATAGTCATACCTAAGAGCAAGGTAGACTGGAAGATGGAGCTTGTCCAGCTGTAGTTTTGTAGTAGAAGATGGATAGACAGTGAGCAGTTGCTACTGTACCTGCCAGGAGCCTGCGTGCAGTCTTCCTTGATGAGGGGCTGCAAGTAAACATGCAGATTTGCCATATAACTTTACCTCACAGAATATGCTTAGTAACAAAACAGTGGATCTAAGGGATATAGAGAAATTGAAATTGTTGCTTAGGTAGAATTAAGGGATCCTTAGAAAGGCTAGTCCAATTCCCCATTTTACAGTTGAGAATATTTCATTAAGATAAATATATAAAATAGAGCATCAACACACAGATGAAGAGAGCATCTGGAAAAGGGGTAACTTTTCCTAGTGTCTCTGCATCACACAGTGGAGTTTGGTACTTCAGACTGTCTTCTGACTTAGACTGTGGTAAGGAAGTGGGCACCAGGACTAGATGCCATGTCACTAAAGTCAATCCTGGAAAGCGGGGCTAGAGGAACCCTTCGAAATCCTAGTCCAACTCTGAACCTGAAGTCCAGAGGGGAGAACATCCACCCTGAGTCTCACCCACGGCTTTTGCTTTTTCACAATTCCTGCTCAGGACGATGGCAGTACTAGGGACAGAGATGCCTGCGGAGAGGGCACAGTGCGAGGGAGAGACCTGCCAGGATTCCAGGAGTAGGATCCCAGCTCCCTAAACCCACGAACACCTGCCTCTGCGCATCCCTTCCTCCCATCTCAGAGGCATTCATAAAAGTGACAAGTTAACTCATCCTGGATACAGCAGGAGCAGCCTATTCTGCTTTCTGCATCTAAGGAGACCGAAGGCACTTCTCATTCCCCTTCTACCTCAGGCCAAACATCTCAGGCTTCTCTGTATAATTTCCAGAGTGCTTCATTAAATTACTCATTAAATACCCCAGATACTGTCTTGGCAGTGCTTGCTAAGCCCCCTCATTTCACAAGCCGATCCAAAGAACAATCAAGTTAGTCCAGCATGATTTGTTCTTTAATAAAGAAACTCTGCAATCTCACAGCTGATCTTTGCCCAGGGCTCAGGCTGCAGCCAATACTCAAAGTTCTGTTTGGAAGTATCCACAGGGGACTGTCACAGGGCCCGGGGGCAGCAGTGCAGGCAACAGCTGTACAGAGAATACTTTGTTCTGTACAGGGAAGAACAGGCATCCTTTCAGAATGGGACCTGAAGGCACTGTGGCAAGGGATTTCACAAGCATGTAGGGTATCGGTCTCGGATATTTACCTGATACTAAATTGTAAAGAACAGTCGCTCATGGTGGGGCACATGTCATCCACATGGACATTCTTGAAGCAAGTGTTTGAAACCAGATATTTTGCAGAACTGGCGTTTGTGCTTGAGAAAGAACAGGATCACCCCTGGCTGCTGTGTGGATAGGAAACTAATCAGTATTTTCCTTGGAACCTTTGCATTTAAATAAACAGGGTTTCATTAATTGCTGCTTTTAGCCCCTAATCCTTTTCTCTCGATTCCCCTGAGTTTAATTTTTAACATTATGAATTGAGAGAGCTTAGTTAATTTATTGTCGTGCTTTTAGTTTAGTGATGAAATTATATAAAACTATGAATTTCTTCCTTATTACAGCCTTTGCCACATTCCATAGTTTTTCCTACATATTTATTTCATTGTCATGATTTTTAAGTGGACTGTAATTACAGTTTGATTATCTGTTTAATCCAAAAGTTACTTAAGATTATATTTTTAAAACATCTGTTGTTGTTTGGAAAATGGATACCATTTATTAACGGATAAATCAAGAAGCAAAACCCACCCTCACCTCCTCTCTTACCCCTATATCAGTCCTAAGAGATGAACCTTCCAGTTCATCCTGAAGACTTTGTCCAAATTCATATGAAATAACTGTAAAAATAGTTTTGCTAAAAAGGAGTAATAATACACATGTTTTTGTAATTCTTTTGTTTATGCAAGAGTAAGTCCTGGCTGTATCTGTAAGTCTCTCATTTTCTTCGTGTGGCTATTTTATAAGATGGAGTACAGTTTTTAACTCATTTGCCTACTAATGAGCATCTAGGCATCTAGATTGCCCGTATTTTTTTTAAATTTATATTTTTCTTGTGCACTGACTTGTGTAGGAATACTAGATCAAAGTTATGCCCATTTTTTCTTTTTATAGATGAAGTCATTGGCATGATTTTAAACTGGCAGACAACAAACACAAACAATCGTATGATTTATAGTGTTTCCCAATTTCCACGGTATAAATGTGGCCACCACAGGCAATTTCAAGCTAACAACTGCTTTTTAAAAATACTGAATATTTAACTATGGACTCTTTTAACCTCTCACTCCTGGGGATTGAATGGAGGGCCTTAAGACTGAGCTGGATCCCCAGCCCTTTTAAAAATTTTTAAATATTTTTAGACAGGATCTCACTAAGTTGCTAATTTGCTGACGCTGGCCTCTTACTTGAAATCCTCCTAACTCAGCCTCCCAGAGTACTGAGATTGCAGGCATGCACTACACCTTGCATAACTATGTCTCTTGTAAACCAATCCATTCAAACTGATTCTAGCTTATTACTAGGAAGGGCCAAATTAAATCTCAAATTATTGGTTAACATGTTCATTCTATATATGTACATTTCTCTCTGTATCTTCAGTAGTCATGAATATTAAGAATTTTTCTGGGATGGAAGTATAGCTCTGTGGTAGAACACTTACTTGACATACCCAGGACTCTGGATTCAACTTTCTGCACTGTAAAAAACAACTTTATCCAATGTGAGAGATTAAAACATTATATTCTACTGTTTTTTGTCATCCATGTATTCAATGCCTCTTTTTTTAGAATAAACAGTATACTCATAATATTTGCTTTTTTTTTTCAGTCAACTTTTTGTTTGAGAATCTATGAACTGTGAATTGTTCTAGCTGCATGAGATACAAAAGTGAACAACACAGATCCAGATCTCTGCCCTAGTGATGTTTATAGTCTAGGGGACAAGATATCCTGAAACAAGTAATCAGTTAAATAAAGTTATTGCAAGATGGAAACAAACTATGATGGTAACAGTCTGAGAGCTGAACTAGAGAAGGGGCACCTGCTTCAAATATTATTTTTGGGGAATACCTTCCCATTAGGAGAGAGCATTTAAATGGAGACCCACACCATACTGGGGGGATGGTATGCAGACACTGTGAAGAGTGAATGAGGGATTGAGGTAATAATAAGCTCTCCAGACAACAACAATAGCATCTGCAAGATTCTTGAGAATTCGGAGATTTGAGAGAAGCAGCAGGGTGAGAGCATGTGATGATGTAGGGGGAGGTAAGAGAAAGTGGGAAAGGCAAAAGGGTCAGGCCCCCCAGGAACTCTGCAGACCAGGGCAAGCAATCCTGCTTTATCCTATAGGAGTGATCAGCTCCTGAATTGTTCTGAGTAGAGAATTGCTGTAACCCATGAAGAATCTTCCTGCTGTGCTGAGAATTGACTACGGAGAGGCAAGAGAGGAACCTGGAAGCCAGGAAAGAGACTATGTGTGAACAACTCTGGGTGGCGCTGTTCAAACTGAGCTCTGCCTGGTGCTGTAACTGACAGCTGTGTGGATCAAAATGACAGATGTTTGTTTTTTTTCCTTACTGGTTTTTAGCTCTCTTTGGTGTAGTAGATACACTTTGGCTTTTGTATATGCTGCAAATACTTTTATATAGTTGGTTATTAATTTGTTTCATGATTCACAGTATGAAAATTTTAAATTTGCCTGAAGTCTAATTTGTTCATCTTTTTTATTGGCAACAAGTTTATTTATCATATTCAAGAAAATCTTCCCTTTTGCAGATTTATAAAACATGTTTTCAGTTTTTTCTTCCAATATTTAATTGGGAGGTGGGACTTAAATTTTAAAATGAACCTGGAAATTACTTTGTTCTATACATAAGGGAGGAACATATAAATATAAATTACATATGCATATATATTATATAATATATGTAATTCTATATTATATATTATATAATATAAACATACATATAATGCAGATATATATTATGTGTACTTTTTATATCTTTCCATGTTGTTTTTAAGTTGGAGTTCTGCAGTACATTTTGGTGTGTGGAACTACAAAAAAGTCTGCCACCATCATATTTTATGTGACATTACTGGTTGTCCATTCACTTTTCTGTATGACTTCTAAAGTTAACTTTTCCAAGTTGTATTAAAAAATAACCAGTGAGATTTCAAAAGGGGTTGAGTGGAATTTGTGGCTTAACTGGGGGAGAAGTGACATTTTATACATGTTGAGTTTTTCTACCCAGTAGTGTATTTTCAGTTATTCAGACATTCATTCTACTCCCTGGAGCAAAGCTTTCATAATTTTTATCTGATACTTTTTATGAGTTTACTACAAGGTGTTTTATCTTTTTTTTACTAAATAAATGGAGTTATTTCTCATGGGATTTTGCCAGTGTGTAGGAAAGCTATTGATTTTTGTGCATTTTCTTCTATCTGGTCTCCATATTGAATTCTTTTACTAGTTTTCAGTGGTTGAGTTGAGCACTTTGGGTTTTATAAATAGACCGTCATATCTATACATAATGGCAGTTATGCCTCTTCTACTTCCATATTTATTTCTCTTACCTTTCTACTTAACATGTTGATTGTGACCTTTTTTAAAAAGATAAATAATTATAGTGTTAACAGGCACTTCTTAAAGAAATGTATTTTGGGAGTCATCGTTAAAGTAAGCTTTCAGTTACCAAAAAATGACTTTTTATGGAAAAAGTGACTTTTCAATTTACTACAAATGACTGTTTTAGAAATGAATTTTTAAAATATGCTTTTTTTCAGCACTGAAGGCAATGATTATATAATTTTATAGTGTTGTAAATTATATAACATATTTTGATTTTTCCATTATTTAACTTTCCTTATGTTCCTAGAAACTCACTTTGACCTTGATGCTTTATTGTGTTACTACACTGGATTGTTAGTTACTTAATCTATTTTTTTGCATAAAATTCACAAATGAGATTGGTTCAAAACTTTCCTTTTCCCCTACATCCTTACTTGGTTTTAGTATGAAAAATCTAGATGAAAGTTGTAAACATTTTCTGTTTGAAGATATTTTATTATTTAGATTCAAGGAATTGTTGAATATTTTTCCTTCTTTTTACATTCTGAAGTGGTTTAAATTATCAAGAAATTATGTATTTTTTAAAAGTGTGGCACAGTATGGTAATTTCAGCACTTTGGAGGCTGAAGGAGAAGAATCACAAATTGAAGGCTGGCCTGAATTATACAGCAGGACCTTGTCTCAAAAGCAAAGAACAAAAACAAAAACAAACAAGCAAATGTTTGATTAAATTCAGTCATCAAATGATCTGTGCCTGGTGAATTTTGATGGAAGATAGATCTTTGGTCATCTGTTTATTATCTGTTTTTACCAATATATGAGTTTTTATTATTTCCCTAGCTCATTTTGGTATTCTTTTTTTTTATTATTTTAAAAATAAAAGGAGGAAAATATTAACAGACAGACAACATTTTACACAATAGCAAAGGAACAGTACAGACAGTACGGAGTTACAAACAAAGTGGTAGGGAATTAACAATGCTTGTTGTATTACATATTGATATCTTCAAAGTGGTTTCTCTTGAAAACAGATATAGACATGCAAAGCTGATCAGCCAAGGACTCATTGACAGTTTCTTTCAGCAAAGAAATACAAGACAGTCTAATGTTGTGAACTTTTGAGCATAAAGTTAAGCAGTTTTTAAAAAATTCGTTGAGAGTTTTCACAGTAGTTCTTGTTAGTTTCCTCTGCCATTCCAGGTGTTGAATGGGTTTCTGTGGGTTCACTTGTTTGGATAAGATTAGCTTTTCCAATGTTTTTTTTATTGTTTGCCATGAATTAGGTTTGGTTTTGATTAGCAGGTCTTTTTCATGATATTCAGTTGGTTTCTCTTTGGGCTTGTATTAATTCCATCCTGCTTTTTATTTATTCTTGTTTTCTTACATCTGCAGTTAAATTGTAATTCCTCCTCTTAGTCAGACTTTGGCCCCATTTCCTAGATTTTGAAATATAGAAGATTTAAACAGTTATTTTCTATATTATGTGTAATTTCAGCTTGAATTCCCTTTTTTACCCAAAAAATTGACAAGAGTTTTATGTTTTCATTTAAAAGCATTCTAGGTGGCTGTTGTTTTGACCATTACTAGTTAATATATAATTTTGATTTGAGATTGAACCCTTTTTTAATTGTACCTTGAGAAATTTATTGAACTTTCCTTTGTGGCTTAGTGACTGATTTTTATAAAAGCTTTATAGATGGTTGTAAAAACATGTTATATTTGTTTGGCTATTCATTTTTGTAAGTTTCACTATTTGTAATTAATATATTCTGTGTATTTTTTCTGCTCATGTTTTAAAAATTCTAGTTAATTTATTTTCTTATGCCAAAATTGTGCTTTTTGTCAAAGTTTCTTTTATTTCTTTGAATTGTTTCCTGTGAGTTTCTCCACTGTCTTTTAATTTTGCTCAGAAATTTCATGATTTTGATGACTTAGATCTATAGGCTTTACCAAAACACTGTGATCCTGTTTTATCACGTTTGATACTTTTTTGCTTTATATTGTCAATTACTTATATTTTCAGTTGTGATTCCTTATTAATAGTATCCATGTAGTTTAACTTTGTTTAATCTTTTTTTGTGCTTGTTCCTGTTCTTTTGTTTATAGAATAAAACACAATATTGTACAGTCATATGTTGCATAATGACATCTTGGTAAATGACATATTAGAGATATGATGGCAGTCTCATAACATTATTTTGCCTAGTGACTTCATAGCTGTCTGAATTTAAGTACACTCTGTGACACTTCAGTAAATACACTGTATGATATTTGTACAAGGACAAAATCATATAAAGATAATTTGTCAAACACATACCCATCATTAAGTGATGCATAAGAATGTGTTATGGCTGATACCTAGATGCCCCCCCCCAACAAAGCCTCATGTACTCATAGGTACGGCTTTTAGGAGGAGACTGGATTAGGGGGGTGTGATACTGGATTAGTCCACTAATTATTTTAAATAGTTCTGGATGTGAATGATGGATTTGCTGAACAGGGAAGACCCACCCTGGGTGTGGGTGGCACCAATTTATAGTCTTGTAGCCTGCATGGAATAAAAAAGGAAAGAAAAAGAAAGGATTGCTTCTTCCTGTCTGCTGCAGCATGAGTTGTTTCTCCTCCTCCATGCCCATCGCCCATGCACTCTACCTTGGAGCCAGCTGACTATAGACTGGAACCTCTACAAACTGTGAGCCAGAATAAGCCTTTCCTCCTTTAACTCATGGGTGCTGGGTATTTTGTCTCACCACTGAGAGTGTAATGAAGACAGACTATGCATGTGTATGTGTGTGTTTGGTTGTTATTATTTGTTTTTAACTTTAAAGAATACTTAGAAAAAGTGATGGAATGCATTTTACAGCAACAGAAATAGTACTTTAGAGTTTTCTTTATTTTGGTGGGTTGGTTTGCTGTCACTTTTCTCTTCCTCTTCTCTTTCCTCCCTCCCCCTCTTCCTTTCTTTCCTTCTTTCTCTCTTTATTTTCAATTTTTGGTTTTGTTTTTGTTCTGGTGGAGTGTCCTTTCAGCTTTTACAATAGCTTGAGTATTTGGCTAGCAAAGTCTATGAGTGTTTACACTTCTGCGGATTTCTTTATTTTATTATTCTAGGTTTAATTACTTTTTAATTTCAAACCTTTATACTAGAGAAAAATTTAAACATATGGAAACATATTGAGCATGGTGTGATGATTCCTTGTACTTATCCCTCAGGTACTCTCGTTTTACCTAACCTGCTCCACTTCTTCCAACTCACACCCCTACCTGCGATTATTTTTTAGCAAATGCTAATCATATAATTTCCTCCATAAGTAAACATGCTGTATGTATTTTGGGAAGATAGAAATGCAAAGACACTTTTTAAGAAGCATCACCACAATGCCACTCTTATGCTAATAATAAAATTATTTCCTTAGCATATTAAAATGAGATTTAAATTATTTGAACTTCAACACTTTGAAATCATTGTTTTATTGTTTTCTGACTCCTTGTTGTACAAGTGGAAAATATAAAACAAAGCCCTCTTTGTAAATTAGCTTATATTTGCTCTTTGGAGACTACAAATATTTAATTTTTATACTTGAGAGTCGCTTAATTCATGTCTGTCCTTTCTTTTTAAGATCTGACCTCACCATCTCTTTTTGGTTTCTTTTAAAAACTTTTTTTATTAGCCTATGTGTGTGATACATGGTGCTTACGAACAGCTTGATTCGTATCTGCAGGGAATCTCGGTCACTTTCACTCCCCTGCCTCCTCCCTCCTGCCCTAGATCCCCTTCTCCTTTTTGCAGACTATTTCCCTGTTTCTGAACATGGTCCTGTATTTTGCTCTTGTAATTATTTATATTTTGGGTCTCTCTCATTTGGTCTCCTAACTTGCCATGCCACAAGGCCTTTGAGCAGTTGTCTTTTCTTAGAATGCTCTTGTCACATAGAATAGTGGTTACCAGAGTCTGGGAAGGAAGTGGGGGAAGAGGAATGGGCAGTAATGGTTAATAGGTAGGAAGAATAACTTCTGAAGTTCTGTATCACAGTAGGTTAGCTATGGTTGAAAACAACTAATTCAGTCCTTCAAAATAGCTTGTAGAGAGGAATGCTGAGTGTATAAGATGCTAGATATGCCACTGACCCTGGTCTAATCATTACACATTGTTTACATGTATTGACAGGTCACACTGTACCTCTTACATCTGTACAATTACTATATGTTAAATACATATATATGTCAAATATATACATGCATGTGTGTTTGTGTCTGTGTGTGGGTAGGAATGCTGTTCATATGTGTACTATCCTGCTGCAGGATACTTCCAGGATACTTCATAGCCTTTGTTTGTGAGCCTACCCACCATATTACCTGTTTGACCCTTGTCACTCTTAGTAGTACTATAAAATACCTGTACATCTATTTTAGTATATACTTATCCTACTCTACCACAAGCTCCATGAGGGCAGGACTATGTCCAGCTTTGCTCCCTAATCAGATGTGATAAGGTGAGCCCCTGTTTAGTTGGGTTCCACAGCCTCACGCTTAACCAATCAGGGATGAATAATGTTTTTTAAAACTTGCATCTCTCCTAAGCATATGCGGACCTTTTTCCTGTCATTATTTCCTAATCATTATAGTATAAGTATTTATATACCTATCATCATGCTAGGTATCATATGTCATCTAGAGATTATTTGAAGTATACTGGAGTATGTGCATAGGTAATTTGAAAATACCATGCATTTTGCACGAGAAATTCGAGCATTCATGAATTTTGGTGTCCAAGTGGAGCCCTGGAACCAGTCCTACAAGGACTCTGAGGGATAACTGATCCTCGTGCCCTGTGTATCAGGGACAGCAAGTGTCTCTTAAGTGCTGGAATATTTGAAGGAATGAAGAACATCTCCACAAGGTATTCTATGTCTTTATTATTGGAATACTTTGGTTTTGAAACTATCTGCAGTAGCTTTTAACTTTTCTCTCATAATTCTATCTGTTAGCCTTTTGCCTGGAGTTTGCTAAATTGTGCATCAGCTCTCAGCCTTGTTGATTCTAGAATCCCACTCTTCACTGATTTTTGCTTTATTTCCTAAAATTTTATTTCTTTTTAATGAGGATATGTTCTTATTGGATGAGTATAATATTCTCTCCAATATGTCTGAGGAAAGTAATTTTACTTCTTTTAACATTATTTTCTGTTTCTTGATTTAACTCTGTCTTTAAGGGTTCTTCAGTTTGTTTGGCTGGGTACCTTTTTCCCCATGCTTTCCTTAAAAAATTGGAATCTATAGACTACCTTCTTTTAAAAATGGTAGTCTACTCATATAAATAAGTCATTGCCAACTTATTTTCTTTTACAAATCAAAGGAAAATGAATTGAATAGCAGTTTTATGATTACTCAAATTACTCTATCTCTCTATGTTTGGAATATAAGATATATTCATTGATTCATTAAAGTGTTTAGCTAACATTGAGTATATATGATATTATTAGTCACTGGACACAGATATACTAGTAGATTTCTGTTCTTTTCTAGAAGAGATTCAGTTAAATAACAGAGAAAGTACATAGAAACAGTAGGTATCATACAACAAGGCTAAAACAATCATAATGGATTGCCTAAAACAGTAAATAGAAGACAAAAGTCTGAGAGGCTGGTGGTGGAGCTGAGTGGTAGAGTGCTTTGCAAGTATATGCAAGAGTGTGGGTTTGATCCACAGCACTGAAAAAATAAAAAGGACACATTCAAAAGAAAACATAAGTGGGTCTTTCCTTTTTGTGTCTCTAGCATTCAGAAATAAAGTGAATACTTGCTTTTTAATATGTAAATTTTCATTCAGGAAATGAGTGAATGAATGTGAGACTAGAATAGTATTCATCTGGACATAGTGAAGCAAATTACCCCAAACATAAGTTAAAGTTGCCTCTCTTCTGGGAGCCTTGTAGATATCCTTGATACTAACAAGTGACAAGCTGTTTCAGGGAGTTTGAGAAGTAATAGTTCTAATTCTTCAGTCTCTGACCCTCCACGGTTTGTGTTTGGGGTAGGTTTTGGGGAAAGAGTAGAGGAGGTAAAGTGGGAGGAAGAGGGGGAGGAGGCTGAATTCTTTGCTCAACTCTTAAACTTTGTTGCTTTGTAACTTTTCCTTGCCAACCCTTTGTAGTAAGGAATCAACCAAGGATTTGAATAGTATATGTGCAGATTTTGAAGGTTTTTCCCTTTTTGTATTTACCTCATTTCCAGAATTTTCTTTCACGTTTCAGCCCCTCTGAGAAGAGCAAACTCTATTCTGTGATTCAGGCCAATTATACTTTAGCTTCCTGTTTGAATTCTAAGTATTTTCTGGCATGCAGACTTGGAATAAAAGTAATATAAATATACATCTAACCAGACGTGATTTTCTTCTTCCAAGGGTCAGATCTCCCCCAGTTTCTCAGTGTTTTTGATCTTTTTGTGCTGCTTTCAAATACTTGGGCTTTTTTTCCCTATTTTTGTTCAGAGGTTATAATTAGTATCTCTTAGAGTGTTATAGTCCAGTACAAACTATTATCAGAACTAGAGCTCAGGTCTTAAGATCCTGACATGTGATTCCTTTTCAGTTACACTGGAATTGAAAGCCTAATTTGATTAATTAATCTGTAATAAGTTATTCTCGTCGGGATACTAGCCCATTGTAGTTGATCACTTGGGGTCAGTTCACTTTATTTATAAGTGATTTCATCCAAATGTAAAATGCCCGGTTTCTCTTTGACTCCAGGTATCAAGTACCTTACCTAAAGATTTTTAGACTCTGCTGTGGCCTGAATGTGTCTCTCTAGATTTTTGTGTTGGAAATTTAATGCCCAGTGAGACCGTGTTGGGAAGCAGACCTAATAGGAGGTGTCTGGGTCGTGAGGGCTCTGTCTTCACAGACCGCTGGAGTGTGGGAGTGGGTTTGCTCACTTCTGCTCTTTGTCCTGTGTGCTCTTTGTCCTGTGAGGTCGCTGTTTTTCTCTTCCCCTTCCACCATGTGTGGAAGGAGGCAAACCGGATGCTGGCTGTTTGACCTTGGACATCCAGTCTCTAGATCTGGGGGAGAATATCTTTCTTTCTCTGATAAATTACCCAGCTCAGCTATAGCAGCACCAAGCAGACTTAGGCTCATAGTAAAGATGTAGAATTATAGTCATTCTTTAAAGTGTAAGTTGGGCAGGGCCCATCAGCAGAATGGCAAGAAGATCTCTGTGAGTTTGAGGCCAGCTTGCTGGGCAACATCATGAGTATAAGGCCAGCCTGAATGCAGTTTACAGAGGAACTTGGAATTCCATTCTGTTCTTAGAGCTGTCTTTGAGAACAGGCTGAGTTCTTTAAAACTCACACTGTTTTAATTTTACTTAAATTTCATTAGCTTACCTTCAGAAGGATAATAAAGAATAAAAGAATAATAGAGCCAAGTGTGATGGCGCATTCTGCAATACTAGCACTCGGGCGGCCAAGGCAGGAGGACCTCCATGAGTTTGAGACTAGCCTTGGCCACATATGAGCTCAAGACCAGCCTGAACTACATAGTGAGACCCTGTCTCAACAAATAAAACAAAATAATAACAGAAAGTTGGCTTCCATCATATTCAGTCACCTTTGTGTTACTGGTGAGGAACCTGAGACCATGCGAAAGGACTGCTTGAGGTCAAAATACTTGTTAGTGGCCAGGCTGGGACTTGAACCTGTAGACTTTGCTCTCCTGATCCAGGGCTTCCAAAGCTGCAGCTCCTCAATTGGACTTTCTTTATGGGTCTCTTCCTTATGCTTCAGATGCCCCAGTGAGAGGACTTAGTCTCCTGGTCCTTAGTTCTGACTCTACCTGGATTTCATTTCCTTTTAAAAATAATTTAATTGACATTTAACTTACACGCCAGAGAATGTACCCATTTTTACATTTACGGTTTATAGTAGTTTGAAATATGAATCTCAGATCTCAAAATGTCAACTAGAAAAAGAAGACTATTCCAAATGAGGTGGTTGAGAGGATCCTTGATATCTCAGAGTGCCTACCCAATAGCATATACATTAGCTCCTATTTCAAGGAAGTGACAACTCAGGAAGAACCACACTTCTAGGTTTCTGGCCCCAAGTCTTTTGGGAACTTTTCCCATCCATCTGCAGCTCTTCTCAGTTTTGGTGCTGGGTTTTTATCCCACCTGAGATTTATGTAAGCGTGTCAGACTGGCACAGGCAGGCTGTTGGATCTGATGCCCATGTACAAGGGAAGACTTATTTCCTGTCTGTGACACAATTCCAACCCCCATAACACAGCACAGGAGAATTATCTGTGAGCTTCCATGTCTTTGGCATGGAAAGAAAAGGAAGAAACTCATATTTATTTATTCACCAAGCAAATAGCTCTGGAGTGTCTCTTGGGTACTGTAACCTGTACCAAGCATGGCAGGTTTGTGGGGAGTCACACGGGTGGTCTGCCCTTGTGGACCATGCACAAAATGAGGTACCCTGCTTCTTGTGAGTAGAGGCTTTTTCTACCCAGGAAATCTGCACTGTCCTTGGATGGTGGATGGGGAAGAAGAGTCTTGAGGCAACAGTTTTGCTCCTGGTAGGGAAATAAAACATAGAGGCCTCACCAGCTGTAATTCTGCCCCTCCAGCCCACCTCGTCACACATCTCCTGGCATTTTTCTGCCAGCTTCTTAGAGTCCAAGCTGGAGAAGCTGGTACTGTATTTTGGTAATCTATGAGGTATGGATTTTAAGTTTACTTTGAAATCACAAAAAATCACTCCAAATTACTCAGTTACGGTTGGATATTCTTGATTCACAAATAGGAAGCCCAAACAAGCCGAAACTCAAAAAGAGACTGAAATTATGTGATGTGACTCATTAGTACCGCAGCCAGAACAGGGTTTCCAGTTGCCTGCCTGCCCAGTCCCTATGTTCTCCTGACATTACCGGTTCTGGCGAAAATCTTCATTTTGCCAGTTTTCCTGCACATAGCCAGGCAAAATCCTTTCCTTGCGACAAATCCAGAACTCCTAGCTCCTAGCTCCAGTTCTTGTCCCTTAAGGGTTGAATGTCCTTGAAAATAGAAATGTGCCATCACTCTCAGGTGGTAACTGTGACATGTCAGAATACCCTTGATCCAGGTTAGATCCCCGCCCCCAAAGAGATATGTGGGACACGGGTGCAAATCAGGGGCCAAGTGTGGAATAGGAATGCTAGGTCCTGTGCTTCAGTTTCTCAGGCTGAAGAGGAAGCAAGGTTGGCAGGTTGAACTGCATGACAAGCTGCAGAAACAGGCCAGTGTCAATACTTTTCTAGGACTGCAGCCGATAAACTGGGACATCCACAATATTTCCTAAGCAAACTAGGTTACCCTCCCCACTGCCGCGGCTGCCCGAGGGCATTGGGCAGCTGGGTGACCCAGAAATGGTCATCTCCTTGGCCAGCTCCATCTGGGACTCCATCCCCCAATTCCGGGGCATGGACAACCTGTAGGTGGAAACAGCTTGACAACATCAGACAGAATCAAGCCCATTCTTATTGCAGGAAGCTTATCCCAAACAATGAGGGGGAAGAGGCATGTGAGTATCTAAAAGGCAGAATTAGGAAACAAAATGGCAATAAATCTTCCCCATCTACTTTGATGTTCTGTGGTCTGAAGAGGCAGAATAATTGTAAGAAATTGTGCCATGTTTAAAAAAAATCCTTGATGTCAAGAGACATTGATTTGTGGTGCTAAACTTCGAGAAATTACTCCCTCTCTGGGCTTCGCTTTCTCAAAGGGACAATAAAGGGGTTGGTGTAGATGGGCTCTAAGAGTCATCGTTGCTCTGAAAGTCTATGATTATACATGATCTCTAGCTAACAATGCCCAAGAAAAAGAAAAAGACAATCCAATGAGGGGAAGAGTCACTGTCTAAAATGTCCTTGTCCCATCCCCAAAGACTTGGTGATTTAGTGATTAGAAGTCCTCATGAAGCACAACTGAAATCCTCAAATATGGCACAGAAGGTAGTATCAGCCTTGTGTCTTCTCTCCTCCCTTCCAGATGTAGGTACACTCAGCAGTTCACTCCTACTTGAACGACCTTCTGAGTTCTGTGTGCACTCACTGTGTGCAATGTAGTGTTGTGACTTCTAATTGAGAATGGGAAATCAACAGTCAGCGAACCCCACAGTTGATCATGAATAGAGTAGTCTTGGGTTAAGTATATTTACTGGACCATTCATAGTGCTATGGCCCCCCTGTGGTCAGTGCCCCAACTCTCCCCATCTTCAACTGTCTGTACCTGTTAGTTGGTTGCAGAGGGGAAGGTGCTCAGGGGATATTTCCCCAACGCACATTGAGCAGGATGAAAAGTCTTGAATCCAAATCTCTGCATGAAGCCCCCTGGCCTTATGGGCTCAAACTGGCCACCCATGAGTTCACTACTAATGCCGAGAATACAGGCTGTGCTTTCTCTTCCTGGCATCCCAGACTAGGTACCTTCCTTGCAAATAGCGAATAGACCCTGGCTTAACTTACATCCCCAGCAGGGCAAGACTTTTAGGGGAATAATTCATGACAATGAAATTCTGGAATAGTAAACTAGATAGTAAGAAGAATACATTCACATAAAAATAAAATGTCAACACCTTCTCTCTTACCCTAAACTACTTACTTATTGGTATCAATTCCCAACTGTGTTCTTCATCTTACACTCTGTGGAAATGGAGCAAGAGAAACTCTAGAGTGGGAATGCACCTAAAAAATGTATAAGGAAACCCATGTGTTAGGGATCAGTGTCTAAATAAGGGATGTTGAGGATATATGAATCTAAAAGACAAGTGTTTAAAACCTGGGATATAGGGTCAGAGATCAGGGTAGTAATCATATCACTTCTAAATCCAAGATAAGGGACTGTTGCTAGGTTGCATTCCAGGGAACATACACTATCTGGAACAGCCTGAATTAGTGCAATTTGGAAAGAACACTATGTTTGGGTTTATGCTGCTCACTAGCAAGACATTTCACCTCCCTGATGGGCAGTTTCCATCAGAGAAGTGAGATGGTGTTGCCAAAATACCCTCTAGGTTTCTAGCTTAGAGGGACCTCAGGACTCTTCTAAGAATGAGAAGCAGCTCAGTCTCTTTCATTGGTGAAACCTTGGTCAACAGTGAGAGCTATAGATCTAGTACAGGTCCAGTGACACTGAAAGGAAGGGGTACTGTATTACCTTGTGAGAAAATAAGTTGAAATTCTTCCATTCAGGTGTATTCCAGAAGCATAAAATACACATATACACACAATTTTATTAAATTGAGAAAATATAGCCAAATATAATGGCATACACCTATGAACCCAGCACTTGAGAAGCTGAGGCAGGAAGATCACAAATTTTGGTCTCACTTTGGCAACTTAGTGAAACCTTATCTCAAAAGAAAATTAAAAAGTACTGCAGATGTAGCTCAGTGCAAAGTCCTTGAGTTCAATCTCCCCAGTGGCAAAAAATAAGCAAACATACACAAATAAATAGGTATATATTTTAATAAGTAAAAAATTCCCTCACTCTTTTTGGTGGTCAGATTTACAGCTTTTGGGTCAGGTTACTTTGTCAGATACTAGCTCTGCAACCTCGTTGTGGCCTTTTAATGCTTCTAAGCCTCGATCTCTTCATCTGTTGAATGGAGATTGTGAAAACTTTGTCCAGGGACAGATATGGGCGGTAAATACAAGAATATACTCGGTACGTTGGTTAGGAAATTCGGTTGTGCACTTCGGGTGTCAGACCAGGCAGTCAGCACCATGACACCTGCGCAGGTCCCTCACCTCAGTGGACCTCAGTCCCATCATCCGTGAAGAGGAATAATCACAGTCCTGCCCCCAGAAGACAAGGCAATGAGAGAGCAGTTCTGCAGCCACCTTTGTGTGTGTTGGGGGTGTGTTGCTCCAAAGTTTGTTTACTGCTGGCAGAACCCCAGCCAACTTTTCTTAGCCTCTCCAGGGCTTGGTTTCTGCATCCCCAGATCAGGAAAGGCAACAGACATCTTGCAAAGTCTGTTAACATATGAGTCATGTACAAATATATATGAAGTGCTGGCCCATTACGTAGTAAACACGTGTGTATGTGTTTGTAAAGGATAAAGTAATCAACAAATACTTATGTAACAAATATTTCCACAAAACCACATTTTAGTGAAGCAGAATTTCTTTCTTGGTGCTTATATTTTTCAGGGGAGAGACAGGCAGTACACAGATAATCAATATGAGGTAGGTCACATAGAGAAATGTCTGATGGAGTGTAAACAAAGAAGGCAGGGAGGGTGCTCTTAGATGGGAGGTGAAATTTTTGATAAAGAACCCCTCAGAGTAACAGAAGCATCTTGAGGACATTTGGGCCCAGCGTTCCTGGCAGAGAGCAGCACAGTGAAAGTAAAGCCCACCATGCTGAAATATACTTTTGCTAATAGTAATGGTGGTAATAGCGGCAAAGTGATAAATTAAAAATAATGTTTTAATAAGGAGCGCCCAGTGAGTCTTTTGGATGCAATATGAACACACTTTCTCATCTAGTCTTTAAATTATTATAGTCAGAATATGTTTTAAATTGCACTGGGATGTGTTCAAAGAGAAAAAGAAGGAAAAGAAGGTAGGGTTTCCCACATTCAGTGCTAATGGTCTCTGATACAGCCTCCTCCAGCTGTCTCTCAGCAGACCTAGGAAAACACAGAGTTCTAGTAGCTCCTGCTCTACTGAACACAGACACTGTGAGTCACCTTGCTGTCAGAATCTAGGAACGATTTGTACTTGTTCCAACACTGTATGAGCTGGATTTTTAAATATGTAAATTGGTATCAAATTTGTGAAATTAGTATATATAGGATTATTGATCACTGTTATCTCAGTGACTGGCCACTGGCTAAGAAATTATAGTTTTCAGATAAAATGAACATCAACCTTCTGTCCTACTGATAATTTGTTGGCCTGTCCTTCCTGACAGTTCTCTGCAAACTGGAGAAAACAGGAAAGGGTAGGTGCAAAAAAATGGGTAGGTGCAAAAAAATGGGTGAGGGTAGAAGGTGTATTCTGCACACATGTAAAATATTTAGAATGAGGGCTGGAGTTAGGAAGAACCTTGGAACAAATATGCTTATATTACTGCATAAACACATAGAAATTAAATAACAGCCTACTGAACAAGCAGTGGGTAACAGTGAAAATAAAGAAAAAATTAAACAGTATCTACAATTAAATGATAATGCCAATGCAACACATCAGAACATATGATATGCAGTGAAAGCACTCCTAAAAGGGAAATTTATAGCAGTGAATTTTCATATCAGGAAAATAGAACGAACTGAGATGAACAACCTAATGCTGAATCTCAAACTTCTAGAAAAAGAGGAACAAGTCAAGCCCAAACTCATACAAAGAAATAAATTATAAAGATCAGAGAAGAAATTAATGCAATTGAGACTAAGAAAACAGTGCAAAGCATCAGTGAATCAAAGAGTTGGTTCTTTAAAAGATTAAATAAAATTGATAAACTCTTAGCCAACCTCATCAAAAACATTTGACAGAGTCTAACACTCATTCATGAAAAAACTCCTACAGAAAATTGGAATAGGTGGTATGTATCTCAAGGAAAGACTAAAATTGATGCAGTTAGAAATACGAAGGGTGAAATTCAACAGATCCTGCAGAAATCCACAAGATCATAATACCTACTCTGAGAACCTTTACTCTCAGATGGAAAGCACAACTTAATCTTGAACCTCAAACTCTTAGAAAAAGAACAAATTGAAAATAAAGCTCTTACAAGGGAGGAAATTATAAAGATCAGAGCAGAAATTAATGCAGTTGAGACCTAGAAAATAATAAAAAGAATCAATAAAAAGAAGAGTTGGTTCTTTGAAAGATTAAATAAAATTGATAAACCTTTAGTCAACCTCATCAAAAAGAGGAAAGAAAAGACTCAAATTCAAGCAATTAGGAATGAAAAGGGGAAAATCACAACAGATCCTGCAGAAATCCGTAAGATTATGTATACCTACTTTGAGAACTTGTATTCCAATAAGATGGAAAATGCAAAATAAATACACAGATTCCTAGATATGTATGAATTACCAAGGTTGAATCCAGAAGATATAAAAATGCTAAATTCTAAATAACCTGATGTTTCTCAATGAAATTAAAAATTAAAAAGTTACCAACAAATAAAAACCCAGCTCCTCATGGATTCACTACTGAATTCTATAAGAAATTTAGAGAAGATCTAATTCCACTACTCCTCAAATTCTTTAATGAAATTGAAAAGGAAGTAATACTCCTAAAGTCATTCCTGGAAGTAAGGATTACCATGATACCAAAACCACAGAACTCAACCAAACAAGAAAACCACAAGTTAATCTCTGTAGTGAACATAGACCCAAAAATCTTCAATAAGATCCTGGCAAACAGAATGCAGCAAATCATGAGGAATATTATATACCTTGACCAAGTAGGATTAATCCCAGGGATGCAGGGATGGTTCAACGTATGCAAATCAGTAAATGTAAGACGCCTTATCAACAGAGCCAAATATCTCAATAGATGCAGAAAAAGCATTTGACAGAGTCTAACACTCATTCATGAAAAATCTCCTGCAGAAAATTGGAATAGGTGGTATGTATCTCAATTTTTTTTTCTTTTGTTTGGTAATGGGAATCCAACAGATGACCTCATGCTTGCCAGGCAGGCACTGTGCCTCTGAGCTACATTCTCGGCCCTTTATATCAGTCATAAAAGCCAGCTATGACAAACCAACAACCAACATCATACTAAACGGTCAAAAACTGAAAACTTTCACTTTAGAATCAAGAACAAGACAAAGATGTGCACTGTTGCCACTCCTGTTCAACATAGTTCTGAAAACATTAGCCAGAGCAGTTAGACAAGAGAAAAAAATAAAAGGAATAAAGATAGGAAAAGAAGTTAAATTATCATTAGTTTCAGATAACCTGATATTTTACATAGAAGACCCCCAAAACTCCACCAAAAGACTTCGAGATTTAATAATCAAATTCAGTCATGTAGCTGAATACAAAGTCAACATTCAAAAATCAATAATATTCCTGTACACAAACAACAAACGTATTGAGAAAGAAGTTACGGAAACCACACTCTTCACAATAGCATTCAAATAATGAAACACTTAGGAATCAATCTAACAGGAAGTAAAAGGTCTCTACAGTGAAAACTACAATATTCTGAAAAAGGAGATCGAAAAGGATATCAGAAAATGGAAAGATACCTGTTTCTCTTGGGTAGGAAGAACCAACATTGTGAAAATGGCCATAGTCCCAAAATTGCCATACAGATTTAATACAATAACAATCAAAATACCATTAGCATACCCCACAGACCTAGAGAAAACATTCCTAAAATTCATTTGGAGCCAGAAGAGACTTAGAATAGCACAAACAATTTTGGGCAACAAGGGCAATGCAAGAAGCATCACAATCCCTGACTTGAAATATACTACAGAGTTGCTGTGATAAAAATATCATGGTGCTGGCAAAAAGTAGACCTGAGAATCAATCAAACAGATTAGAAGATGAAGAAACAACTCCAAACACACTTAGTCACCTCATCTTTGCCAAAAGGGACAAACACCTTCACTGGAAGAAAGACAGCCTCTTTAATAAAGTTGCTGGGAAAACTGGCTTCCAACGTGCCAAAGATTAAAACTAGACCTTTGTCTATCACCATGTACTAAACTAAAATCAAAATGGATCAGAGATCTAAATATTAAGACAGAAACACTAAATCTGGTGGAAGAGAGAATAAGTTGAATTCTTGAAGACGGAAGTGTAGGCAGAGACTTCATGAACAAAACCCAAATTGCACGAGAAATACTACAGAGAATCAATACCTGGGATCTTGTTTCATTAAAAAGCTTTTGTACAGCAAAAGAAATTATCAGTAATGTGAAGAGACAACCCACAGAGTGGGACAAAATTTTAGCTACTTGTCCCTCAGAGGATTGATATCTAGAACATATAAAGAATTGAAAAAAATCAGACCACCCGGATTTAAAGAACACATAAAAAAAATGGGCATCTGAGATGAATACACACTTCTCAGATGAAGAAGTACAAATAGCAAATAAATATATGAAAAAATGTCCAGTGTCACTAATCATTCAAGAGATGCAAATTAAAACAATGCTGAGATTCCATCTCACTTCAGGAAGAATGGCTGCCATCAAGAAATCAACCAATAACAAATGGTGGCGGAGGTGTGTGGGGAAAAGGGGTTGGAAAGTGAGTGTGGAGATTCCTTTAAGGTAGAATTAGAGGTCCCATTTGGCCCGGCTATTCCCCTTCTTGGTACCTTCCCAAAGGAATTCAAAGCATCATATCCCAGGGATATATGCACACCCATGTTTATAGCAGCACAGTTTGTAATAACTAAATCTTGGAAACAGCCCAAATGTCCATTAACTGATGGAAGGATAAAGAGAATGTAGTTTATATATATATATATATATATATATATATAGGAGAATAGGATACTCTGCCTGGCCGGACCATGGTCCCATGGTCACCACTCAGGAAACTGGGGGAGGAGGAACCAACTCATCTAAACAACCTGTAATATACAGAATTGTTGTGGAAAGGGGTTGTTACCATCCCCTGAGATTCAACCTCAGCGGGGTGTGGTGGTGCATGCCTGTAATCTCAGCACTAGGGATGCTGAGGCAGGAGGATCACTGCGAGTTCAAGGCCAGTCTGGGCTACAAAGTGAGTTCACATCCCTTCTAGGTGGGCTAGATGACACCAGGGCCAGAGCCAGTAAAAGAACTGTTGTCAAGAACCATGAAAGTAGTGATGAAGGTGGTAGGTGAGAGTGTTTCCTAGAATTCTGAGGGCAGCACTAGGGAGAGGGGAGGGAGGGAAAGAAGATCACAAATGGGGATGATAGAGGAAAGATGGAAGTTAGAGGTGCTCCATAGCATTCCTTGAAAAGTCATAATCAAAAATACACCCAAGTGATCTTCCTTGAATTTCTCTATGGTCCAGGTTAAAAGAACACTCCTGATTGCAGGAAAAATTAAAAAGAAAAAAACTCAGGTCCCACATACTTGTCCTTATTACCAACATACATAGGCAAAAGAAACAATTCAGTAAGCAATCAAATCATTTAAGATGATTGAAAATTATTATCTGTTCAAAGTCATGAAATTTAGGCTGGGCTTGATCTTCTGTCTAGTCAAGGGCTAGAGGCCATAGGGATGTGGTCTATTGCTCTGAATGTGTGTGAGCCGGGTCTTTACCCCAAGACAAATCATCTTGCACATAGAAATAGCATGAACTTCTTCTTGGGTATGGGTGATCTGGGAAAATGACAGATTGGAAATTGAAGGTGAACAGCTACAGATATGGCTGGCTGTCCTCGAGGTGAATGCGACATCCCCCCCATCCATTAGTCCCGTATTCATGGTATCCTCACCTGGGCTAACCTGGCTGCACCCTAGGCGTGTGGAGTCGGCTTTCCTGTCCCCATGGCATCGGGAGGAAGCTTCAAAGGCAAGGATTTCATAATTGTGATTATCTGGCTGACTCTGTAATTGAACATAATATATTCCTTTGCAAGAGCTTCTTCCTCAGAAGACTAGAGGCCAAAAGAGACAACAAAACCCAACCGTGGCATTTATTGCTCGCCTGCGCTCAGCTAGACCCTGTGCTAAGTGCTTCATGTAAGTTATCTCAGGTAAATTTTGCCATTGAATTCTGAAGTCCAATTAGTAGGATTTACAGTGACATTTAAAGGGAATAAAAAGTGCAAAGCTTGCTTCTTTTATTCTTGAGAGGTAGGCCTATGGCTGATTTCTTCCTCCTTTCAGCCATCTATCTATTGCTATTTTAATAACTATGTACCATACTACTTTTCAAATGAAAAGAGACAATGAACCGCTAAAATAGAAGAGATGGCATGAGGAACTGAGTGGATGGATCACAGCACACACGTGCGCAGGCCCACATTCCAGCCAGGCACACCCTCAGCCAACTCCTTCACACACAAGCTTTCCATCTTCCTGTCCTCCCATCTCCTTCTGTTACACAACTCACATTTGCTCTGTTTCCCTGTTGTCTCCCCTCCCCTCCCCTCTCCTTCATGCTCCTGTCTCCTTCCCTCCCCTCCCCTCTTCTCCCTCTCTCTCTCTCTCTCTGTCTCTCTCTCTCTGTCATACACACACACACAGCCCTTAAGTCACTTCCTTAGTCCCCTCTTTTCCCCTGTTCAGCTGTTTATCTCACATACACAAACCTCTACTCTTGTTGTCATCTCTCAGCCTCCTTCCTCTGACCCTCCCAGCTCTGCACACAAATGCAAGCTTTCAGTGGCTGCCTCTCCACTCTGTGTGTCTTTCATTCACCGACACACTTACTGCCAGGCTGACCTCAGCCACTTCCTTTCTTCTCTCCATTCCTCCTAATCATCCATCTTCCTCTGCCTCTCTCCCTTCCTCCCTCCCCCCGGCGCCCATTCTCCCTCTGCAGAGCACACATACTCTCCTTGATGAGTTGTGCACACTTACAACCATAGGAGTTATGGATTCAATTATCCAAGCCCTGCTATCCTCCCTCCACCTCTCTTGAAAAGTGAAGACAAGTGAGAATCCTAATTAAGATGTTACCCGTCTCATTGGTGCAAACAGACAGAAGCACTAGGGCTGGGGAAAAATTGAAAGACAATAATGTGTTTACCTTCCCCCAGCTGGATGAGTTGTCTGTGGGCTTTTTCTGGTTTCACACCAGCTCTGTGACACTCTGAGTGCCATAGACTGGGGACAGTTTGCTTTTTGTCCATCCCTCTGGGTAAAATGATGAATTCTTTATCTGGACGCTCAGGAATAAACATGCACTGTAATCAGGGCTTGGCTCAAATCCATGGACTCCCAAAACTTTTGAAAAGGGTCCTTTGTTCTTTGTCAATTGTAAAATAAACATATGCCTGGCATCTCCCGCCTCCTGTGATGCAGGGTGGGTATGGGCTATGTTTGATGGGAGAGAGCCTCCAGAGTGCCTTCCTTGCTTCTGCCCAGGTTTGCTTCCTTCTCAGTTTGTGCAATCTGGGGCCCCGGGATATTCAGCTGGGAGCTGGTGTCTCCTGGATTAGAGGGTTTTAAAGTGAAGTGGATGTGTTATACCCACAGACTTTGGTGACGCCTTCACATTAGCACATCCATTGTCAGCCCACTGTAATTGCTTCAGAAAAGTTACGAATAAGTGAGTAGGGACATTTGGTGGAGTAGTCCATCACATGATAATCCACAGGAAGCTCTTCTAGCCCCTGGCTCTGAAGCTTGCCGGATTGTTTGGTCCTGTTGTCTCTTGGGTAGTTAAAGTACACATCTGATTGTCAGTGTAATACCCAGAAAAGTCCATGTCCAGAGAGATGGTAGTAGCAGCAGTCTTCTGATGGACAGGACCTGCCTATCAGCAGCTGACCAGGCCTGCCTTGCTTCTTGGTGCCGCCAATGTGATGGGAATACTGCAGGAATGGCTGTCCTGTAGTGTCACTTGGGTACCTGGAACCTGCATTACAAGGAATACTTAGGCTCGATGCTGTCATGTTCAGGATGGCAGGATAGGTGGGCTCCTCTGGTCCATGTGGAAAAGCTTTGTGAGGGGCAAAGGACTGGAGAGTGTCGCACAATAACAAACATGCATTCGGTCTTCATCCGTGGTTTCTAGCAGAGAACTCCTAACTCTATTGGAATTTCCATCTTTTGTTCTCAGGAGGTTACTTCTGGTGAGCCTCTAGATAGTTTCAAGATGGAGGCTGGAAACTAGATGCACCAAGCCTCAGTGAGAAGCCTGGAAACTTCAACCCCAACCTCTAACCTTCAAAAACAGGATAGGGGCCAAATATGGGATTAACTCTTGTGCTTATGTGAGGAAACCACTATAAAACCCCAAATAGAGGGCTCAGAGAGCTTCTAAATAGAAATGTCAGGGGGTCGCACCGAGGGGTCATGGAAACCACACCTTCACCCCTCTGCTGTTCCTTCGCCAAGTCATATTTTTCACAATAAACTGATAATGGTACCTAGAATGTGTGCCTGAGTTCTGTGAGATATTCTAGCAACTTACTGGGAGCCAGGAGAGGGGAGCCTGGAAATTCCCCACTTATATCCAGTTAGCCCAGAGTATAGGAGGCCAGAGACAGGAAACTGGAGTCTCAAAAGGGGGTCATCTGCGTGGGACTGAGGTAGTTAGTATCAAGGTTAAAGTGAATTGTTAAAAACCCTGTTGCTGTCTGGAGAGTTGAAAGTTGGTTGCTGTGAGAAAGCCCTTGGAGTCCGAAAATCAAAGGCATCAAAATTTCAGCAGACCATCTCCCTTGAACTTGGCAGTGTGCTAAGCAGTTTCCCCTAACAGGGTACAGGTGACTGCAGCACAGCATGTCTGTCACTACCTTGCAGGAGTGCACTAGATGTGCAGGACTAGGTTTCAGGTTTGATGCCAAAACCAAGCTGGAGTGCCAGCTGGGTCTGGCTGTCCTTGTGGAATGGAGATGCCCATTTGGGGGAGGCAGAAATGTATATGGTGCCTTTGGAGGACCAGAGTGTTTCTTACAAGCCTAGCTCGCAGTCCTTGAAGCATCATTTCAACCCACTGCTCTGAGCAAGTGATGATGGAATGCTGACCTTGGCCCAGCTAGTAGCTATAGGATTGTTAAACTTTTACCCAGTGGTGGTGACAGGTGGCACTTTAATATCTTCTCTTAGCTACCAGGAAGAGGACCGCAGCTCCTCAGAAACAGTGATGGTTTGTAACTCACAGGTTGGCCCCAGTTCTGGCCTCCCACAACTCTGTCCAGCTGTCTGGTAGGGAACTCATTATGTCTTGCACTTCTGTATTTAGAGGCCTAGTGCTCCCCTGAGTTTTATGTCTGAGCCTCAAAAGCACCAGCAGCGTAGGGTCAGTGAACAAGTGGATGAGTGACTAACCGTATGAGAATTCTCCTCCATGCTTACATACAAGGCTGTGTAGCACTCAGAGCAGGGGACCTTAGTGCTGCAGGTGAGCTCCTCAACATGCAGGCCTTTGAGGACAGCAAGAATGGAACAAGCCTTCAGTGACACAGGATCCGTGGAATCCTCCCTTGACTCCTGGGAAGGATTCTTGTGACAGGGACCTAGGGTCAAAACATACTTCCCTCCCAAGGAAAATGAAATCTTACCCACAAATTACCAGATAGTAATTTCACCAATTTGTTTGTGATAGAACAGAACCCCAACAAGGAAAAAGGGGCACATTTCTCTGATGCCACCTTTCATCAACTTGGTGACTTTAAGTATGTCATATAATTTATTGAAAATTCTTCCTCATTTATAGAATGAAGGTCACAATATTTTTAACCACACAGCCTGGCTTGGAGGTTCAAATGAGATGTACAAATGAAACTTATAAAACTATATAGCACTACAAAACGTCAGCTAACTCCTTATGTTTATTTATGACCTGGGTCCTTAGAGGGATACTTTTGCCTAAGTAATCATTGTATGAGTGAAGGATAGGGAGAGGGTACTGGGAGCTTCATTGGGCATGAGGAAAGGTGTTCTGGGGAGAAGGTGAAGAGAAGACAGGCACACTGGAGTGTTTAGATGCTGATATCACCAATATGGCCTAGGATGGGTATTGTCACAGAGACTTCACTCGTGAACCTATAAGATATGTTCTCCGATTTCCCACCTGCCACTAGGCAGTCAGCTATCACTCTAACTCTGTGACAAAGCTTATCTGCATCACATCTAGAGCTTTCAAAGTCCAATGAGGAGAGTGGGCTGAGTAGGAAGCCATGATGCCCCCTCGTCTTTCCCATTTTGCTTGTGATAGAACAGAACTCAAACCGTGAGCACAGCCTTTCCCTGACCATCTCTGAGGAACATCGTGCAATTAAAGGCCTGACAGTTGCCATCTGTCCTGTCCTTCCTGAGTTGCCCAGGGCACAGGGATTCAGAGCTGGCACATTGTGATACTCTGCAGTGCTCATGTCACCTCTGATTTCTTCCAGAAAGTCATTAAGCAGAGCTGTGTGGGAGCTGCTCCAATGTCTTCAAACCCCTCCAGGGCAGGCAGCACAGAGGTGGTGAGCTCACGCTAGGATTCCACAAGTTCAAGTTAGTTGGAGTCTGTATGAGGTGAGACTGTAAAGTCAGGCAAGGGTGAGCTGAATTTAAATCCCAAATGGAATCATTTTCCCTTTCCTTTTTGGCTCCCTTGTTCTAAAATTGAGCCTTCAGTTTTCCTTAGGACTCCAGAATTGCAAGCAGTATAGAATGTTTCTTAGTTTAGGTTTTTCCAAAATGCAGACTGGAAGACAAGACTTGGCTTCAGGTAGTTTATTTGGGAAAGAATCCAGGGAGCAGAAGTAATGGACTATAAAGCATATGACAGGACACAAGAAGACCAGTCAGAAGAAGAATCGATGAGTTGGTTGTCTCTGCAAGAATTCACCCCTCTGGGGACCCTTTGGTATCAAGTAACATGTCCCTTGAGATTGTCCCATTGGAGGCTGGCTCATTGAGCTACCTGCCCCCATAATGCTTGCATCTGCATATGGTTTGGCAGAAACCATGACCACTTGATGTGGGAGTGTGGCAGCTTGCAGAGAAGTAGCCTTCATATCTGTGTTGAAATCAGGGTACGGCAGATGGATATGATGTGGTGGATCATTAGTGTCCACTAACAAGCATCCAAAATACATGGGAAAGATGGTCTTCTCATCAGGCATAAAGAGGCAGGGATATGGACTTTTTATCCTCTGCTGAACATGCCCTTTTCCTTTGAGAATCAACTCATAACTCACCTGTCCCAGTATAGCTTTGTTTGGCCACATGTAGTTACCACTGAAATATTGGGCTCTCAAAACCATATTGCATTATTCTCTGATTGCTGATTTGCTGTATTCCTTACCAGATCTGAGTCTGTAGAGGCCAAGGAACTATGGCTACTTCATCTTTGAGTACCTAGCAAACTGCCTAACATACAACAATTGATTGCTGGTTAAATGTTTATTTATTCACTCATTCATCCAACAAAATGCCTAGTATAGAAAATGCATTTACTTGTTACCACTGCTGTCACTTGAGCAGGGAAGTAGCAAATTTCAGGTTTTAAGAAGTCTTAGAAGACAAGTGGTTAAAGCCTCAAGTGTTAGTGGGGCACAATTGTGATGGCCCAAGAAGATGTGGAAGCTTGTTACCAGGATATTGGCAAGAACAGTATAGGACTATGTTGAGGGAGCATCTGCTGGACTCAGAAACTGACTGGATAAGGTCATTATCAGTGGGTGAAACACACAGAAACGTCATATTCAGCAGCTGCACAGCACTAGATGGGGCCTTAGCATCCATATGCTATTGAGAATGTAAAACTACATCATCTACTTTCCATAAAGCTACATAACAATTTGGGCCACCACCCCTAAACTAATTGACCAGGGAGAATAGGGGAAAAACAACCTGGAGTTTATATCCGAGAGTCATAGCCTGCCAAGCAAGTGCTTCAATGCTAGAAAGTGGGGTTTTTGTTGTTGTTTTTTAACAGACAGTCTATCAGTATACTTGACCATCCTGTGATTCATAGTTTAAGATGATTTTGAATTTTAGCCAACTATGCAAATCTTGCTTACTTAATAATTATTGAAACTTCAAAGATGCATAAAAAGATTGTGTTGCTTAAATTACTGAAAAACTAGAAATAACCTAAATGTGTAATGATTATTGAATTATTATTGAATTACTGATTCTATTGAATAGTGTGCATAAAACTACCAATGCTCATGTATATGTTATCTGCAACATTGTTTAAGATATGGAAAAACCATAAGCAAAATACATACTAACAGCAGGGGATTCACTGAAAGAAATGTGGTGATGGTGTACATCCATATAGTAGAAAACTGTGGGGCCATAAATTGCTTCCGACTCATTAAATATGACATTGCTGTTATGTGTTGATGCTGCAATTTGTTTGTAATATACTAAATGAATAAGAAAAATGAAAATTAGTATGTGTACCATGATCACATTGTTTTCACTGTAATTATTTAAATCTGAATGAAAAAAGCTGTAACAGTAATCTCCAAACATTTACTCTGTAAGTGGCAGGATTATAAGGGTTTAACCCCACTACCACTTTTTTTTAGTCTGTGATTTATAATTTTTCTGTAAGAAACATGTTCTGTCTGTGTGTAATTTTAAAAATAGAGTAACTGGAAATTAGCAGCTCTTTACAACTTTCTTGTTTCTTTTTTTTCTCCTGTCTTACAGCAGAGCATGACTGCAAGTATTAAGGATTGAAACAGAAGTAAAATGAGAGCAGATGGTTTCCTTCAGTGGAAGCTCAGGAAAAGTTTCCTGTTTTGGTGTGTAGTAGCCATTAAGAGCAGCCTTGACCTAGGCATGTGTGGACATGGCATTGTTATGATTGATACATGGTGTCAACTTGGGGAGTCCAGAGGCTTGGCTGAGGGACTCAGCAGTTCTGCGTCTTGGGGTGAAAAGGACATGCCCTTACCCTTCTGGGATGTTGTTCATTGTGTCAATTTGAGAAATTTGGAAGGTTAACTATGTGATTCAGCAGGTAGCCAGGGTGCTTACTTTGTATTCATCCTGAGCCTGTGCAAGAGGAGAGCATGGAGATTGTGTGAGTGCTACACGCCCCCTAGGTGGGGGTAGCCTACTTACAATATAAGGGAGGGAAAGAGGCTTGCTGTCTCTGCTACTCCTCTTTTTTGCTCTTGTTGCTTTGCTGTTCTGCTGCCAGGAATTGTTGCCCTCTGCTATGTGTCACTTTGCCTTGGAGCCAGCTGAGTATGGGCTGAAACCTCTACAGACTGTAAGCTAAATAAACCTTTCTTTCCTTCATTTTGGGCATTGGGTATTTTGTCTCAGCAATGAGAGAAAAGTACCCAAGACAGGCATCTAGGCCAAAAATCCTTTGAGGGTCAAGAAAGTAGACAAAGACACTCACACCAGAGCTCAGATACAAGTATGATCAGAGAAGTTCAAGAATTGATGCTAAAGGAGTTCTCTAGGTGACTCAAATGGACAAAGGGACAACCTGTACAAAGCTAATTGCTATTCTAATTGTGTCAAGCTAATTAAGTAATGACGCTGCGTACCTGTGTTTTGCCTTCTTGTTCCCTCCACAGCTTTAACATTTGAGAGCTCATGAATTCTCAGTGATCTTACCAGCATGACAGTGTAAGCCTGAGCACAGTGAACTGACTTTGGGTGTTATCTGGGGATTCAAGAAATGTATTAGTTCTCTATCGCTGCATAACAGACTATCCCAAAATATGATCCATGGAAACAGCACTTCATTATTTCTTGCAGTTCAGAGGGTCGAGCAGATGATTCTTCTGTTGGTCTTGCCTGAGCTCCCTCGTGTGGCTGCGTTCAGCTGGTAGGGAAGTTCAGGGCTGGCATTTTCTCTCCTTTGGTCTCCAACTTAGTAGCTTAGCTGCTCAAATGTCTCAGGAGGGCAAACCTGTGGAGGCCTACCCCTACACTTGGTGCAGCGTTGCTTCTTTCTTCTGCAAGCCAAAGCAAATTATAGGCCCAGCTCACATTCAAAGGGAAAGAAAACATTCTTGACTTCTTGCTGCAGTAGCTTTGTGTACATACAGGAATAGGAAGAAGTATTGGTAATCAGTTTTACAAACAGTCTGATGCAGGAAGGATCTAGCTATGTTGGCAACTTGGAGTCTCCAGTAACACTTCCACTCCAAAGAAAACTCCCTAGTTTCATGAAGGCCACCTAATAGGGCTGAGATCACAGATGGTGTTCTAGGGGCTCTGAGCTGGAATCATGGATAGCATACAGTGACTTGTGGCCTGGTCATTCTATGTCCCAGCCAGTTCCCAGAGGAACATAATGGGAAAAAAGAGAAAAGGATAGATGCAGCTTAGATCTGGGAGTGGGGAGGTAGTCGGGGTCTTCAGAGCTCTGTCCTTAGACTCCCTTAAAGTAGCTTAGGTGGTCACAAACTGGACCTCCACTCCGCCTGACTTTCATTGGTTAGTGCTTTGGCTGAGATGCACTCATCCCCATCCCAGATACTAACACGAATTGGGGATCCTCTGGAGAGCCCAGGCATAAGTGTGTCTCAGGACCATAACCCCACCTTCCCACTGTGTTACTGTACCAGCAGAATAGTAATGATGGTTACAAAGGCTGCAATGACTCTCATAATCCTTAGAACAAACCTACAAAGTAGCTGCTGCTGTTTTGAGAAAACACAGGCCCAATGAAGTTAGACACCCTGCCTGAGGCAGACCTGCACTTTTCCCCTCATGGCCTGACTCTGGTTGTAATTTAACTACCACCCTCCACTGACACTGAGGCTTGGACTTTGCTCATGTTGTGATCCCTGTGCTTTTTCCCCATAGAATGCCCTTGGTGATTCCGTTTATAACAGATTTATCATAAAGGAGACCATGCATTTAGCTATGGATTAATTAGTCATGGTTTCCTTCCACTGTGGATTTTATACATCCTCTGGGAGTGGATATTATTGGGTTTCTTCCCTCACTGAGTAAGCCCAGAATGGGGAAATGGGTTTGAGGGGAAGTTTGCTAATCTCTCATCCAAGCCATTGAATGGGAGTCACTAAAGAAGATGGTGGATTCAAGCCTAGAGACAAACAAAGGAACTGCTTTGCATCTGCTGGCCTGGTTTCAATGTGGTTGTCTCTGAAACTATCAAGGTAGGTCAGGTACGTTCCCATGTTCCCCAGCCCATCCCAGGAGCCTGTTGACCCACCACGAGCAATACTGTGGGGCTGGGAGTAACAAAGACAGAGTAGGCAGTGGGGCTCAGGCAGAGGGGCTCTGCTGTTCCTTGCTTGGACCAGCTGCTGCTCAGCTCCTGAGCTCACCAGGGCAGCAGGGATAGAAAAAGGGCTGAAGACCACGAGAGATGGGAGCCTTCTGCAGCCCACCCTCTCTCTACCTGTCCTGCTTCCCAGATGCCAATCTGCATAGCCACTCTCTTGTCTCTTGAGATAAATTCTTATTCAGCCTCACAGATGACCTCATCAATATCTGCATTGAAGCTGAGAGGTAGTTTGAGACAGAAGCCTCACTCTGCACTTTCTTCTCAGACTTCACATTCCCCAGAGGTCCCACAGCCACCCCAGAGCCTGAGAGGCAGAGATGTCTAACAGTGAGTTCCACGGTGCTGCAGCCTTAGGTCACGTAAATATTAAATCGCCTAAGAGCCTGGTCCTGTGGGGGGGCCAGTCACTGAGCAGGGAGGAGGAGGAGCCAACCATCATGATGGGACTGATGACCTGAGGAGAGGTGGCAAGCAGAGCCAGGAAGAAGAAGGAGTAGAGGAGGGAAGGGAGGAGACCGCAGAGGTGTGAGCTGCAACTAGGCAGGTTTCCTAAGCTCCCAAGAGAAACAGAAGTCCCTGATGATAAAGCGATAAAGAGAAAGGAGAAGGATGCTTCCAAGAGCATTAATGATTTCCAAAACCTTGTTTTCCATCCCTAGAAAAAAATGGGATTGTCCCCAAAGAAATATCGAGCTATACTCTGGTAGGGAGGTTGTTACTTTGTTTCATTTGTTTTGCCTGATGTGGAAAGAGATACATTTGTTGCACATGTTCCTGTAATCTGTGCAGGACCGGGAAATACTGATCTCACACACTACAGGCCCTCACACTACAGCGTTCAACTTGTCAAGGTGGAGCCCTGGTCTGATGTTGATTCTGAGAATACCTTTACCTGCTTTCTGTGGGTGTCACATTGTGTCAGTTGCACATCTCTCCAGAGACAGAATGTGGGAGAGCTGGGCCTGGGGGAGACTTTGCAGTAGCTCCTTGTCCAAGCTTCTCATTTTACACATGAGAAGACCAAAGCCTTCATTCCCAGAGCTGCGT
The DNA here is from genome assembly GCF_000276665.1 of Chinchilla lanigera. NCBI lineage: Eukaryota > Metazoa > Chordata > Mammalia > Rodentia > Chinchillidae > Chinchilla > Chinchilla lanigera. The sequence continues at coordinate 5,904,208 of NW_004955467.1, read as the reverse complement.
ATAGAAATCACCGGACAACCAGAAATCACAGGGGTTGGTACTGGGAACTGCAAAGCCTGGGGTTACACAGCTGGAACCCTTGACTCTCACTCCAAGCCTTTTTTTCCGCTTACTTTCTCTTTTTCTTACATCTTGTATGTGACTTTAGTTCTGAGACAAAGTATACATTTATCTAGGATAGGAATTGAAAATCATGTATCACTCTACCATGGTGATGAAGCAGAGGAAACACAGTTCCTAATTTCCCTTCTTCACCCAGAAATGTTCTCATCGGTTTCCTGGGGAATCTTCTAGAAGAGGGAAACAGGCATTTTGTCCAGTTATGGTGCTTTTAGTAGCCAATGTTCATGAAGATCATGACTCAGCTTTGGTAACCGAGGAAGCAGAGCCTGAAAGGAGCACTGGTATAGGTTCACTTGGGGGTGTGATGCTAAGGAGCAGAAGGTTAAGAAAGTACACGAAGAAGGAAGAAAACCAGGCCAAAAGCTGTCCACAACAGGAGCTCAGTCCTGCAGGGAACATCTGAATGTGCTCTGGAATCGTCTTCCTGAGGTGTTGAACTCAGGAGTATTTATTCCCTGAGCCCCACACCCCTTTCTCAGAGGTGGTTTAATGTCATCACTCCAGGTATGTGCATGCAGTGGAATGGTGGAGCAGACTTCTGCAGCAGAGTGAAAAACTCCAGGAGAAAGCAAGACAGCAGGCGTACCTGAAGTCACTGCTCTCCAGATACACCTGTGTGCCAGCAGTCACAGTTATAGTAATGGCTGCAGCAAAAATGAAAAGCAGGAGGATGTACAGTGGGACATCAAAGATGATGGGTACACTATTACATTGAAATGACACTGATTTTGTTTCATTTTCCTTCCTGTATTAGGGACGTGGCCAGATGACTGAGATCTTGAGACCTGGGTCTGCCCAGGTCCCCTAAGCTTTAGGCTAAAGCAGTGAATCTCAGACTTGAGCCCACATCAGAATCCCTGATGGGCACTTGAAAGCATGATTACTGGGTCCATCCCATAGTATCATATTCCTCCAGTGTTAGTAGACCTGAGAATTTGGACTTCTAAGAAATCCAGATTGGAGGTAGTGGTAGTAATACTGGTCTGGGAACCCAGTTGGAGGACCACTGGGCTCAACCATATGTCTCAGTCCAGCTTGGCAGAGTTCTGAAATGGGGTTGCTGGCCTAAGTTCTATTAACACAGCAGCACCTTCTCCCCACATTCCTCTCATGAACCTCATGGAGCAGTTAGATGAGATGAGTCAGGGTTCTGATGTCCCACTATTACTCTTCGGAACATCAACACATCGTCCTTCCTTGCATCCCTTTTGCAGTGGATACTAGATTGGATTCTTCAGGCTTGATGTGACAAGTCAATAGGATGTCCAGTGTGTGTGTGTGTGTGTGTGTGTGTGTGTGTGTGTGGTGCTGCAGTTTGAGCCCAGGGCTTTTGCACTGAACTACATCCCCAGCCTGCTTTATTTTTTATTTTCAGACAGAGTCTCTCTAAGTTGTTAAGTTGCCCACGCTGGACTTAAACTAGAAGAGGGAAACAGAGGCAGAGAGAAACAAGCAGTTCTCCTGTAAGCCTACCAGAGGGGTGGGATTACAGGAATGCACCACCACACCAAGCCAGTCATTTTTTAAAAATTATATTTTATTACTACATGCTTGCAGTACATGTATTTTACAGTCATCTGGGGAGTTGGCACATGTACATGGTACAGGGTGTTTCTTTTTTAATCTACTTCCCTTTCCAGCCCTCCCTCCTCCTCTAGTTCTCCCCATCACCCCTTGCCCTTGGTCCCCTGGATCCCTTTCCATCTATAAGAGATAAGCTTTATCAATATATAATTCACATGCCAGTCAGTACACCCATTAGAGCGTATATTTTAGTGGGTTTTAGCATATTTTGAGTTGTGCAACAATTGCCATAGTCAGCAATGGAACACTTTCATCACCCCAGAAAGAAATTTCATTCTCATTAGCAATCACTCCCCATTTCCTACAAACCTCTTCTACCCTCACCATGAGTGACCATTCATTGATTTCTGACTTTACATATATTTGCCTATGCTGTACATTTCATGTAAATAAACTAATGCACTTTGTGGTCTTTTCTGACTAGCTTCTTTTGCTTAGCATAATATTTTCAAGGTTCATCTATGAGTGACAAATATCAGAACTCAATACTTTTATTCAGCTGAGTAGTACTCCATTATATGGTTACATCACATTTTATTCATTTATAAGTGGATGGATATTTGAATGTTTTTACTCTGTGGCTGATAGTAAAAATAAACATTCTTGTTTGTGAACTCACTAAGCTCAAGATGGTGATGACACACCCTCCAGGTGCAGATTTTTTCAGTAAATGTGGAGGTAGAAACTTAACTGAAGCTAGAGCCCAGGCTTGGAATTATGGATTAGGTATCATTGTTTGAGAATAAAAACTGGGATGCCCACAATATGTCCACACTGGCAATTGGAAAGGATGAATAGTGAAAGTAGTAAAGCAGGAGTGGTCAGATAAATGCAAGAACCAAGTAGACAGAGGGCAGTGCAGTCATAGAGTGGAGCCATGGAAAAGGATACTCGACTGAGAATGGTCTTTACCACAGGTTTACTGTGAAGTAGGTAATTTGATAGCTTTAGGAGGATTCTTTCAACCAAAGCTCTGATAGAAAATTTGAGGGGTACCAGATTCTATACTACATATTATATATGCATGTCTTATGCTTACAACCACTTTATAAAACATTATTTACATCTCACAGTAGAGGAAACAGTAGTGCAGAAATGTTAAATAACTTGCCCAAGGTCAAAGAGAAGGTCAGCTGAAGGCCTGAATTCAAACACAGTCTGACTCTAAAGGGGAAAGGAGGAGGTTACCAGGTGATGCGGAAAGCTGAGACAACCTGGGATGGGCAGAGGAGAGGTGAGAACAAAACAGCTCACACAGAAGTCAGTGTCAGATGAGGGTTGCTGCATCTGAAGGCCCCTTTTCTCTGGCAGCCCTAGGTGACAGAGAGAACGCGTAATGCTCCATGTGGCCTGATACTCTTGGAATTTGCCCCGCATCATTTCTTTTCTTTCATGAATCCACTTGACCTGTAAAACTCAAACACAGAGTGAAGTTCTGAGAGTAAACAGGATCTATTTTTTTTCAGACTGGCAGAGCTAATTGGTGATCCATAACAGAATGTAAAATCCTGCTTTGTTTACAGACTATCATGACTTGGCAAAGCATAGTGACACCATCAGAAATGTGTCCCGGCTGAATTAATGAGCCCCTGCCTTTCTCCACATGTTGAGAGCACTAAGGGGAAGCAGCATTTAATTGGGCCTTGCTTGATATTTGTGAAGGTGTGGTCTGGAGCTAGGACCAGTCTCATCTTTGGTCTGTTTTTAAAATCCAAAATGGAACTTGTGTGCTATTTGTTTATATAAACAAGGACAAGATGGTTCTATTTGTGTTACAAACATAAATGATTCGAAAGAGTGGAACAGTAACTGCACAACCCACAGATCATGAAAATATTGATGAGAAAAAATGTTTTGCCTCCTATTAAGGCAGGCCTCAAAGACCAGCTTGGCAGTTCTTGGTTAGTTTAGTGGCCTTTTGTCACCTTTTGTGCTTAATTAAATAATTACTTACCATGACGATTTAACTAAATAATTATATAGTCATATGATTTTGTTTCAAATATTCTGTGATCCCAGTAGGTGTCCTCAGTCTTGGTCTGAATTGATGAGTGACATTTTATTCCTTTATTTATATGTCAGCTCTGTCTGACATAGTTTTTTTTCTGTCTTTTTTCTTTTTCTTTTCTCCCTTTCTTTTCTTTTTAAAGAAACAAGTTCCTTTTGAGCCTATATTTAGTCAACTACCCAATCTGTATATTTTAACACTTGAGATCCTAAGTAGTAAAATAGAATATGTATTTCATGTTTGTATCAAGATTGCTCATTTCCAAACCACATAATTATCTTGTAAGGAACTTATTCTTCGCACTGATAGAAAGAGCTGAACAAACATAGAAACAAATATCAGAACTGGAATCATGGAACTTGGCCATGGTTTTCCTCTTACTGCTTGTCTGCCTTTGCTTTCACTAGCACAAGAAAGCAAAAGTACAGTCCTTGGTCTTCAAGAATTCAAAAACCAAAGAGCTCTACACCAAGGTACAAGCAAGCTAAAGGCCATGTGCGGCCCAAGACCTTTGGTTTAATTTTCCCTTATGGGGGAAACACTGTCAGCCAGATGCATTCATTTTGTACCTTGCAAAGAAGTATAACAGGTTGGCTAGCTTTGAGCTATCATCCTACAAGCATACCTTCCATTCTCTATCATGTCTCCCCACCACGGATCATCAAAGAAGGGTGCTAACCTGGTCATCTTTTGGCACTGATTACTGTATCTTTCTCACTGGGTCAGAAGGAAACTATCTGCTTGTGATTTAGCCCCATATTGTCTTTGGTTAACACCTCCCAGGTTCCACCATTTCAGAGTTGGTTTTGGAGTAAGTATACCAGCAGAGGATTATTTGGCACTGTGATTTTTATGTGGGCAGAGCGCTTGGTTTGCATGAAGTCCTTTGAGTAAAGCTTTCATCCCCCACCTACATAGTAACAAAAGAAGTTATTTCTGATATGGATTTTGTGGGTCAGCACTTGGAAAGAAAATGTAAAGTAGTGATTGTGCCTTCCTGGGCTGTGAGTCTTGTAGCAGCCAGGAGGGATGTTTAAGTCTTTCTGCTCAGGGCAGCTGCTTTGTTTACAAAGCTTCTGTGCTATCCAGATGTCTGCAGTATTCTCTCTGTCAGTCAGCTGCACCTGTCTTCAGGTGACTGATGAAAACTGGTAACTGATGGAAAGCAAAATTAAAACAAGATCAAGAACAGAGTAGGCTGGACATGGTGGCGCAGGCCTGTAATCCCAGCATTTGGGAGCCTGAGGCAGAAGAAATACCTTAAGTCTGAGGCCAGTCTGGGCTACATAATGAGTTCAAGGCCAGCCTGGACTGCATAGTGAGTCCCTGTCTCCAAACAACAACAACAAAACCCCAGAGTAATTATTCAGATTTAAATTTTCAAGTCACTAAATCTGAAGCAGGCAAAAATGAAGCATGGTGGAGAGTCATTATGAACAGAAAAAGGAGGCTGTATGACCCTACAGTTAAAGCCCCTGCCCTTCCATCTGTTAATAGATATCAGTAAGCAACTCCACAGCCCATGTGGGACCAAAGGAGAATGTGAACACATCACCTGTTTATCCAGCTAAACTTGATTCATTTGTAGGAAGATGGATTCACCTTGAGACCATAATGCTAAATGAAATAAGTCAGACATACAACCTTAAACATCACGTGATTTCTTTTACATGAGCAACTCAATTTAAAAATGAGGAGGAAAATAAAAATAGATAGTTGGAAGTAGGAGTATAGATCTTTTTCACATGGGAAAGGGGTCAAGAGATTGAGGGAGGAGAGGGAAAGGGGGTGAGAAAAGAAGTAAGCTGAGTTCTGGATCTATAGTAGCTCCACAGAAGGAATGTAAACACTGTATACTGCAAACGTACTAATAAAAAATAACAAATACTTAAAAATATTAAAAAATTTTTCTTTGGCATTTTCTTTCCTCTCCAACATGGTAATGGGCAGCTTCCTGAAAACTATGGAAAATAATATCCTTGTTTCTTTATGACTATTATTCAGTGGCAGCTAGAAAGCTTCCAAGTGCCACATGTCAAGAAGGAAGTGAAATAATTTGTAAGGAAAATAATGGATGGAATGGTGGCTGAGAGCTGCCATATGGAAACAGAAGCGGAAGGTTAGTTCCCTTTCATTTGGAAAAGGTAAACTTTAGGGCAGGGCACCATCAGAACGTGGAGACCACAAGTAGCATGGAGTCAGGTAAATAAAAACTATCCATTCTCCAAATGCTAATGCTTATAAAAACATGAAAATGCATGGAATTAATTTCCCCCAAAGTAGTTGGTTCTAATTGGAGAGGAAAAATGATCACAGTTTCTCATGGAAGCGGCTGGAGGTATAGCTCAGTGGTGACAATGGTAGCACATGTGCTTAACATTTGTGAGAACCTTGGTTCAATCCCCAACACCAAAACAGAATTGCACAAGAGTGGTTGTAGGAGCCGCTCTTCTGAACTGTCCCCGCCCAGCTGTTGCTCTGACGCCACTGACTTAGGTCCAGCAACACCATCAGGAAGCTCAACCCCAGGCAGACAGCTCTTCTTTCTTCTTTATCATTGGAACATCACTAGTCTGGTCTCGGAGTCACTCGTGTTCTCCCACTGCAGGGCCCTCTCTCAGCACTTACAGAGCTCAAACTGTTAAAGCTCACAGTAGAGCAAAACTCTCATTTCCCAATCTGCAGTCTTCTTGAAATCATTAATATTTCTCTCCTAAATTCATTTTTTGAATACCAGTGACCAACTAACTGCCAAACTCAATGTTTTCTTTTTTTCCCTAATCTTTATTCTATTTGTTCTTTTGTATTTAAGGCTGTTAACAGTCTTCTTCTTGCTGAGGTTTTGTCCTCCATTCGTTGTCCAATATGAATACTACCTTCATTTCATGCTTGCATTTCCCCCACATCTCTCCTTTGGGGATTCTTTTCTTTTTCCCTGCCATTGAAAATTACATATTCCACAAGGATTCTATTCTGCAATGTCTGTCCACTGTTTGTTCCTCCTGTCCATCTTATTCGGACGTTCATTCTCATTGGTCTCACTTTCAACCTCTAGGGAACTCCTACAATCTATTCTTTGAGCTATGATTTGTCCCCCTACTTAGCCCTTACATTTCTAATGTCTGTTATACAAATAGCCTATCCATCCAAAATTTAAAATTACCTTTCACCTTAACCCTATGTCTTTTTCTGATTCTCTTTTTCTCCTCCCACCTCCAATAACACCACCATTCTAGAATCAAAAACCTATGGGTCATCATTGATTCTTCATACTATGTAATGCTTCTGTATGGCTTTGTTCTCTCACCATAGAACACACTATTTTGGTCCCTTTCTTCCACATGACATTGCTGTTCCCATCATCCTAAAATGCCTTATTCATTCAGCAGTATCTCTTGAGCCACTGGTAGGTATTAGAATGTAAGCCAGGAGATGTGGATACAAAGTAGGATAGTTCTAGTCTTCAAGGAGGCTAGTAGAAATAGAGATGAATTTTGATGACTGTCATAATAAAGGCAAGCTTAAGAAATGACAGAAGCAGCAGGATATGAATGATCCAGAAAAGTTACACAGGAGAGGTAAGTGTTTGAGTTGAAATTTGCAAGATAAATAGAAATTTACTAAGTAGGTACTTGGAGGACTAAGGTATCCTAGGGAAAATGAAAAGCAGGTAACATAATACAACATAATACAACATAATACATAATACAACATAATACAAGAACATACAAAAACATAATACAAGAAAATTGTTTGCAGAAAAACATGATTAGATGTTTGGATTTTCAAAGACAAGCATGTCAGGAGATAAAAGTAGGATAATATTTTGTGTTACCCTAAGGAGTTTTAACATTTATCCTTTGGTTGGTAGGAAATCACTAAGAAATTTTGAGCAAGGGAATTATATGACCAGACTTACATTCCAGAAAGTTTACTCTGGTCATCTGATGATGACTGAAGAGAGGGAATAATAAGACTAAAGGCAGAAAAACGGCAGGCAGCATATTTTAATGGACTGATAAGATATGATTGGCATTGGATTTAAGAAAGGGGGATGGGATGGAAGAATCAGCATGATTTGATGAAATCAACAAAAGTTTCCATCAACAGATGAATGCGTGAAGAAAATGTTATCCATCTATTTATCTAGTGGAACACTGTTCAGTTCATGTGTGACGACCAGGAGGAGCCAGGAGGACTTCACAGTAGCCTAAATAAATCAAGCACAGAAAGACATGTGAGACATGAGCTCTCTGACTTGTGGAATCTAAAAAGTTAATCTCAGAAAGTGCAAGGAGAACAGTGGTTACCTGAGGCTGGGAATGTGACTGGGAGAAAGGGATGGAGAGAGTTGGTCCATGAGTATGAAGTTAGAGAAGAGGAATAAACCCTGGTGTTTTGTTGTATGGTAGAGTGATTAAAGTTAACAGTATTATACTGAAGTAACTAGAAGAGAGTTTTGTAATCACTCATACCACAAAGAAATGATAAATGTTTGAGGTGATAGATATACTCAATACATGATTTGGTCGTTATACACTGGTACATGCATCAAAACATCATACTGTACATGTATAATTATTATGATTGAAAACAAAATAGGGCTAGGGATATAGCTGCATAATAGACAGCTTACCTAGCATGCGCAAGGTCCTGGGATCCATCTCCAACAGCAGCAACAACAAAAAACCCAGAACTTCAAAGAGGAAATTTTTAAAGATAATTGATTAGGTATCCAGCAAGGCTCTTGACTTGGTTCTTTCATAAACTGACCCTTAAAAGGATTCTTAGCACCTATGGCAAAAACTATCTAAATGGTTTAAATTGTTGTCGATCACCAAACCATCAAGTGCCTGGAGTGGATGATGCCTAAACTGAGCAAATGCAGTTGCCTTTCAGCCAGACATAGGAAAATCCATGTGCTAGGTCAACCCATAATTCCACAGGCCCTAGTGTCATCACTGGTGTACACAGAGAACACCCTGGTAAAGAGGAAGAAAAGAGAGCTGCTTTAGGGATGGAACAGAGATAATTTATCTGTTCATAATTTAGGTTTTAACATTGCTCTGAAATGAAAGACATCATTCCTGGCTTCTGGGACTACATGCTAGATGACATCTGTTTACAGAGTTGTCCCTGGCCTGTTGTAGAAATTCATGTTTAAATGATTACTTCAGTTGAACTATGAGGAAGACAAGGGAGTAGGAGTGGACCCCAATGGTTTCTTCCTTCTCCTCACAGAACCTTTGATTTCAGGGGTTGCTGGAGCTCAGCACTAGACATTTGGACTGAATACGTCTGCGGTTGGCAGGGTTTGTCATTGTGCACCGTTGTAAGTTCCACAGTGTCTCTGAGCTCCCCAGTTGCCACAGCCAAAAATGTCTCCAGACCTTAACAAATGTCCCTTGTGGGGAAAAAAATCACTTCTGTTGTAGGATCATCACACTACGCTAACGTTTCTCAAACTTTAGTGTGCACAAAAATCTCTGAGGACCTCCTTCAAATGTAGATTCTGACTCAGAATGTCTAGGTTGGGGCCTGAGATTTTGTATTTTCCTCCAAATTCCAGGGAGACACCCAGGCTGCTGCAACAAGGACCACATTTGAGAAACAAGTTTTCCACACCATTGTCTCCTCTCTTCTATACATGGAGCTACTGTGCAGGACAGGGCCTAGCAGAATGCTAGCTGGGTAGCATTTTCTCGCATCAACTAGGATTCCTACCGAGCAGGGACCCCTCCATACCTCATGTTCCATTCTGCACATTCTCAGTTGGTGGGACGCAGAGCAGATGGGAGTAAATTAATGAGGCACATTTCAACTTTATTGTTCCTGCCTCTGAGGTCACACACCAAGCCTTGGGCATCAAGAGACTGGAGTGGCCTGGAGGAACACAGACACCAGCCCGGGCAGCTGTGTCGCAGTCCACTGGGTGCAGTTCAGAGGGTACAGCCACTAATGGGGCCAGATGGTCTGTGCCTTGTTTGTGGGCACGTGTCTCCCCCACCCCCCACACGCGCACAGTGATTTCCTCATTTGTTCTTTCTCTCCGGAAACAGAATAGCCATTTTTAAATGAAATGTGACTGAAGGCTCTCTTTCTTCTCAGCTTGTGTGCCATTGAGCTTTCAAATGTGAATATGTTTAATCATGAAACTTGCTTGAAAAGTCCTAGCAGCCGGCTTTTATTGGGAAGCCATGTAAGGTCGTGATTTGGAAACGAATGAAAAAATATGCTCCTGCACTCCTACTCCCTAAGACAGGATTCCTAGGCAGAGCATTAGCTCCCATTAGCTGTATAACATTACTGAAGCTATCATGTGTTAGCGCTTTACATTAACACTTTGGGTGAAACCCTTGATTAAAGCCTCCGTGGGGAAGCCAGCTAAGACTTGATTCCAGACTTGGCACCCCAAACCTGAGCAAGAGGGCAGAGTGCAGGGCCTGTTGTGGGTGTTTTTGTCCCCTAAGCAACTGAGAAGGGCTGTAATCCTGGGAAGTTGTTTCAATAAACTGAAGTCCTTCCAAGCTGTGAAACTGGGTGCAAGCATCTCTTTGCACTATTTTTATTCCAGAATTGACGCTATTTTTTAGCATTTTGAAAATGAGGCCAGTTATGTTCCCAGTGCTGTGGACTTGTAAGCTGTAGGGAGACCCCAAGGAACTCAGATTTGCACACCATTCAAACATGTGTATCTGGGGCCAGTGACAAAGGTTTCATGCCAGCACCTGCTTAATCTCTAGTCCTGACGGGTGACCGGTATCTATTCTAGCCACACCCCAGCATCACTTGTTGGTGCCCTGTTTTGCTGACCATTACCGGTGGAGTGCAGAGATCCAGCCCTTCTTCTCAGGCATCCTTAGCTGCCCCTTTCAGAATCCTCCCTCTGACGTGTGCATAGCTCTCCATTCACACTACTTCTCCTTTTGTCTTTATCTAGATCAGTCCTTTAGGATTAGGCTCTAGAAAGGCAAAAGATTAATTTAGTTGGTTCAAAAGACCGTGGAAACAAATAAGGGATATTATGGTTCCTGGAGACCAGCAGTGACGGGAAGCTGTTAACTACTACCCCGAGGCCTGCAGAAATGGAGTGAGGGCATCAGGTTATCAGATAAAGGTGGCACCAAGAGGGATATAACAGCTGTGAAAAATTTAAAGTAAAATCAAGATGGGTGAAATAGGTGCTGTCTCCCTCCTCTCATCCTGCATTCATCTTCTGGTCCCTCCCTCTGGCACCGGGGTAGAAGGGGAGACCAGGATCTGCAGTCCACAGGGGCTGGCCACCAGAGCTCAAGCAGGGGTGGAAGGAAATGGTGGGTCTGATGGGTCACTCAGGAGGTGGTAAGTGGATAATAATCCGCATATATTCCTTTTCATTTCCACCAAATCTGTTTGGTGGTTGACTAACATTTCATGACATTTGCCTTCAACAAGAGAACAAATGAGGCCAAAGCACAGTTATACAGTACACTGTGTAGCCTAAGGTGGCTATGGCCAAAATGATGCTAGGCAGACAGAATGCTTAAAAGTACATCTTAGCAAGATGATCAGATGATCCTAGTGTACCTCACACTCATGCAAAGTTTGTCTTATGCAGAGAAGTTTCTGTGCAAAGATAAGGCCAGCAAACGAGATATGCACTGCAGGGTTGGTCTAATGAGCAGGACAATGACATTCCGCATCTTCCCTGTTGGTGCCAGCTCCCCCTCGCGGGGCCTAGGTACTCAAGCACCAGTCCAATCCGCAGAACAGGAGTAAGAAGCGGTGCACAGGCTGCCGCAGCACGGCTCCATCAGCCCACGTGAAGGCAGCCACCTTCAGCGGCTCTCCGCAGGGCTCTCCCTGTTGGTCTGTCACACTTGCCTGAAACCAGCTACCAGAGCTGCTGTGTAGCAGATGCAAACATCCTACACAATTATTCTCTTTCCAGTCACAGCAGAACAGCTTTGTCTACCCACTTCTGCTGGAACATTTTATTTAAAGTTCACACCCATGGAGATGAGAATGCTAGTGGTTAATTTCTCCTGAATAAGCAAGAGAACCAGGAGGTCTCTTCCCCCTGGATGACAGCTGTGGGGTATGTGTCCATCTCTCTGGCCTCTGCCAGCTCTGATGCTGTGTTTCTAGGGGAGGACCACACCAGTGAGCTGTCAGCAGCACCGCCTCCCTCCTGTTGACTTAGGAGTGCAGCACAGTCGCCTTCCACTCCTGGAACCAAGGCCCCATGGTGTCCCTTCCTGTTGCTCAGCAGAGCCCCTGCTAGGTGAATTTGGGTCTGATGTCAATAGCATTCCCTTCCTCTAAGAACCACATGAGGACATGCATGCTCACCAAAGAAGGGCCTTCCTGGCTTTTCCAGGCTAGGGGAGGTCAAGGGTGAAGAGCAGCCGTCTGAGCAGGGACATCTCCATGCCTTCCACTCTTAGGACTCCACTGTCCTGTGACAGATGAGGGTTGCAAGAAAAAAGGCAGGCAGGTACACACATCAAGAAGCCGGTGATCAGAAGAGGAGGCTATATTGTGCAATTCCTTGTGTTTTTAAATTGTCACTTTTGGACGCAGTTTATTAATAACGCCTTCTGTTCAAGATTCGTTCTATTCCTAAATATGAGGTTTTTTTCATTATAAGAAGAATAGTAGCCATTAAGGAAAATTTGGGATGCATAAAAGGGTTAAGAAATTACTCCTAATTATATCCTAACAAATCCCTTGAGAGCAACCAGTATACTCCCAATCCCACTGTGAGGTGTATCTTCCACCCGTTTCACAAAGACATTATCACATTATTTATTAACTGCAAGCATTTTGCTTACTTAATATTAACTCATAAAACTTCCTCATAGCATTAAAACATGCTAGGAAAGATAGCACCGATAGACTGCATGACATCCACCCTTTAGATGTAATTTATTCAGCTATTCTCCTGTTGATCAAATTTAGCTTGATCTAGTTTTACACTATTGTAAATAATGCTGTGATGACAATCATTGTGCATAAATCTCTGCTATGTCAGTAATTATTTCCCTTGATAGATTGCTGCAAGTGGGATTAGTAAATCAAAGGGTGTGCATTTTCTAGCACTTCTTTTATTTATTACTGTATTGCCCTAGAAAGACCATCCCACTTTATATCATCTTTCAGAATTGTCTGTTCATGTCCATGGCATGCTCCCATTTCTGACCTGCCTCCCAGAAATTCATGTCTTCTTATTTTTAGGAGACTTTTATATATGCTAAAAAATCAACTTTTATATTTTTAATTGCAGTAAAATACACATAATGTAAAATTTATCATGTTGTTATCTTATGGGTATACATCATTTATCACCATTGTTAAGCATACAGTTGACTGGTTTTAAGTATATTCAGATTTTATGCAACAGATCCATAGACCTTTTTCATCTTACAAAACTAAAATTTTGTACCCATTAAACTACAACTCGCCATTCCCTTTCCCTCAGCCCCTGGAACTACTATTGTACTTTATGTCTATGAATTTGACAAATCCAGGTACCTTGTATCAGTGGAATAATACAGCTTTTGTCTCAGTATCTTGCTTATCTTAATTACCACTATGCCCTCGTTTTAGCTATTTTGTAGCATATGACAGAATTCCCTTTCTTTTTTTTTTTTTTTTTTTTTTTTTTTTTTTTTTTTTTTTCCCAAACTCACGACCTTGCGCTTGCCAGGCAGGCGCTTTTGCCGCTGAGCTAAATCCCCAGCCCCTCCCTTTCTTTTTAAGGTAGAATGCTAACTCCATGTATCACACACATTTTGTTCACTCTGATGGATAGGTGGATTGCTTCTCTTTCCAGCTGTTGTGAATACTGTTACTATGTACATGAGTGTATGCTCTCGATGATTTTACACTTACAGATTTCTAAAACATATTTATGAAATATGACCCCTTAGTCCTTTATTTTGTTGCTTCTGCTCATGTTTTTCATGCTCATGTTACTCAGCCAAGATTAAAAATGCTTCACTAGTATTTCTTATACTTCCCTTAACATCTCATTTTTTTATATTAACTAGAACATGTTTTGATTAACTGTCTACGTTCTGCTCAGAATGTGTTTGTTGGTGAGAAATACAAACACACTCAAAGTGCCTCAGCTAACAATAGCTTATTGAGCAACACAGGGTCATTTTTTGTGGCCTCTTTGAATCGGCTCTCTGATCCCTGGACCAGGGCTTTGACTTTCCTGTGGTTTAGGAATTGTGGATTATATATAATTTTCACAGAATTGTGGATTATAGATCATTTTTGAGATGCCTTGGCAAGGTGCAAGGACACCAGCTCTAATTCTGTATGATCTTGCATGTGTAAATTCTCTCCTAACTAGAGCATTGAGACTTAATTTATAATTCTTTTTTTGTTGTTTTGAGGGGATTACTTTTTAGTGTGTGTTTGCAGTGCATAAGATTACATTTATCACGGAGAGTTTGTCCGTGTATGTAACATGTTGTAACCCTTTTTGTCCCCTTCCCCTCCCATCTGTCCTTGCTCCCTCCAACTCCTGTTCCCTTTCCCATTTGAAGAAGCCCTAATGTTAAGTGAAATAAATCAGACACACAAGTTTAAATATCACATGCTTTCTCTTACATGAGCAACGCAAGCTATCAATAAAGAGCAAAATAAAGGATGGATATAAGAAGTAGGGAGACAGATCTTTCTCAAATGGGAAGGGAACAGGAGATGGAGGGAGGGCAGAGGGAAGGGAAAGAAAAGAGATTTTAATAAAAGAGAATCAAAGAAGAAATGGAAGCTAATTTATTATCTTGAAAGAGGAACAAAAACAGGTTTCACATATCTTGTGGGTTGGTTTCCCTTGAGTCTGTTGTTTTTTATGCTGGATCAGTCCTCACTAGGAAGGGGAGAAGGTCATGTGACACAGTGGAATAATATATCCAGCCTTCCTCCTCTATCAAGACATTGCAGCCAGTCTTCCAGATGGGCCTGTGTGCTATGCAGCCACTTTAGTTTGTCTGTGTCAAAAGAAAGTGCAGACATTTTTCTTGCTTTTCTCAGATAGTTAACCAATGCTTCTTTTTCTCTGTTGTGTTACTCATTTTTTTATTGCTGAAACAAAGCACTTGACACCCACAGCCTAAACAAGGAGAGTTTTATATTGGCTCATGGATTTCGGAGGTTTCAGCCCGTAGTCGGCAGGCCCAGATGTAGCAACAGCATAGTGGTGGGCCTGTCGTAGAGGAGAGCTGCTCGTGTCCTGGCAGTCAGGAAGCAGAGGGAGAGCAGAAAGGGCTTGGAGAGGAAGGTACCCTTTCAGGTCACAGCCTGAGCAACCTGCCTTTTCCCACCAGGTTCCACTTCCCGGCAGCACATTCAGCTTTGGGTTAGTCCATGGATGAACTGGCTGAGAAGGACAGTGTGCCCATGACCCAGTCAGCTTCAGAGGCCCCGACTCTGAACTCGTGAGGCTTTTGGGGGACATTTTTTTAATCGAAACCATAACACCAGTGTCTTCTCCACTGATCTGAATGCCACCTTCATCCTATCCTCTTTCCCTAAGTGCACTGTCCTCTTCTCCTGGGCCTCCCACTTGTTTCTGTTTACCTATCTTATACCTCAACCGTCCTATTTTATTGCTTATTGTGACCTGTGGTATCTGTTGTAAGCTACCCATTTTTACATCCTTTTCAAAACTGTCTTGGTTTTTCCTTCTACTAACTTTTTTCTAGACTTCAGACTCTTTTTTCAGCTTTTCGGTTGCCATCTACATCGTTTTCATTAGAATTGTTTTCCAGCTGCTAATGAATTAGTTTGAGAAGAATTTACATTTTCATAATATTTCCACCTGTTTTTAAATAAAATAAAAATATTTTCATTTAATCTAACTTTTGATTGTTTTAGGGTATCATAGAACCTGAAAACTTGATCTTCCTTGTCACCAGAAAAATATACAATGTTGATCTTACCCAACACCCTACTGAATGATGAATTTAGGAATATTGTGTTTAGCCTAAGTCCATGAATGATTTCTTTCTTTTTCTCTTTATTTTTTCTTTCTTTCTTTCTTTCTTTCTTTCTTTCTTTCTTTCTTTCTTTCTTTCTTTCTTTTTCTTTTTCTTCTTTCTTTCTTTCTCTCCTTTTATTCTGTTTGTGTGTTTGTGCATATGCCTGTGTGTGTATATTGCTGCAGATTTAATCTAGGACCTTGTGCTTGCTAAGCATACCCTGTACCACTGGACACCCTGTACCACTATACCCTCAGCACAATGGCTATGGACTTTAACTCCAAGAGACTTAAAAGAAAAAAAAAAAACAACGGAGATAATTATGTGACTAACTTGGAGAAGACATTGACTTGGAGGCAAAAGCATTTTTAGAGTTTATTTACTCATTTAAAAGGGACTTGTGACTGTTTAATGGCCGGTGTGTAGATAAAGCGTGAAAATTCCGTGACTCAGAGCTTTAAATAATTAGAAGGTGAACACAAACCAGTTTTTGTTTATTAATTAATTCAACAAGCAATCCATGAGTACCCCCTGCATGCCAGGCATTGTGCTAATTGCAGGGTGGGGGAACAGGAGGGAGCTTGGTCTTTGCAGTGCAGCTAGTGATATTAGACATGCTCACCAAGAATCAGAACAGAGGCAGCGTTCCACTCAGGGCTTAAACAATATGGCTCATGCTATAGACATTCAAAGAAGAGAGTAGCTCACAGCCTCCAAGTGGGGAGACTCTTTTCTTCTTGCTTTCATAGGGGGACTTGACTACAAGCCATATCCGATTGGCTGTCCAGGGGTTGCTGGGCTGTTGCCCATGCCAAGGCTTAGGTGATCATCAGCCCATTCTTCTCTGCACTTCATGCTACTGGGCTTAAATCAGGATGCCATGTCCATATTCCTGAGGGACTTCTTTTAGCATGACCACTGTTGACTTGTCCATGGCCTTCACGAATCTCACTTTCTTGCCATACAGTACATCTTATTTCTACTGGCAGCCTTCTGTGGCTGAAAAGCTGTAGCCTTTTAGGTGACACAAACTTTGCTCAGATGCTCAAGACTTACATTATGTGGTTTCAGATGAATGATCTGAAATGAGGAAGATTTTATTTTTCTTTTTACCATATGGGGATAAATAGTGTGTCCATTGCAAGGTGGTTTCAAAGGTTCAGTTAAGTGAAATTTTATGTAGAGCTTGTAATCAAGGGCCACACCTGAAGTGATTACCATTTTATTAATTTCAGGCCTTCCCTTTGGATCAGAAGTCTCCTAAAGCTGGAGATTTATCACACATCTTCTAGATTTAGCCTGAATTTGCCCTTCAGTAAAAATAATTCTTTTTACTTAAGTCACTAGGTTAGAAAGAGTTCTGGGCCTGAAACTCCTTGTCAACTGTTGCACTAAGTTTATTAGGAGAATAAATGTCTTCAGGCCAGCTGCTGAGATGAATACTCCTGCTTCCTGGCATGTGCAGTCCACATTCTTTGGAGTATCTTCCCCCCATTTCTCACCCACACATAATAGGCTCAGATACTACAGCTTTATTAGAGGCAGAGCTGATGCCTCTGCTCAGAAAGGCAGCTACTCGACATTCTTCCCATGAACTCTGTCCTGGCTCCAGGGAAGGAAGCTTGTTGGGCTATTCATTATCATGGGAACAGCTCTCCCAGCATTGCATTCTAAATCTCTGGGTAGTGTTTCTTGCAGGAGAATGATCAAGACCATCTTTCTGAGCAGGATTCTATAAAGGAAGAAACATTAATTAGACTTGTAGGAAGAAAATAGATTTTTTTTTAGGCTAGTGCTGCATCTTACGAGCAATGTTTTATAACTCGCTTTCTTTTTCTAGGCTTGTTTTGTCATTTTTCTAGTAAAGGGGTGAATACTGGTGGTCTGCAAGGTCCCTTGCAGCTCTGATGATCTGTGGTTTACCAACTTAATCAAATATGTGCATTTAGGGAACTAGAACACTAAAAATTGGTGCTTTCATCTTACTGCTGTTATAATTGGGGTACAAATGGGAGTTTAATGGTAGGATTAAAAGCTTGAGTTAAAGATTAAACAATAAGATAAATAGTAAAATATAGCAAACATACTAATCCTCAGTACTGAACTAAATCCTTATCCATTCATTCCAAATATCCATCCATTCATCCGTCCTCCTTTATCCAAGCACCTAGAAAAAATAACATACATTGTCACACCCATAGGGTTCCTTAATACCTCTTTTCAGTCTAAATTTAAGGTAACCACTATTCTAACCTCCATCATTGTCAAACAGATTTGCATTTCTTTTGTGGTATTGAAAGAACTTGATCTTGGTCTTCAGATGAATGGAATCATGTCTTTTGTTTGAGGATTCACCTACCACATTGATGAGAGTCATCCATGTTATTATATCTGTCAGTAATTTTCACTTTAGGTAGTGTTTTGTTTTGTAGATATGCCACAATATATTTGTTTAATGTATATTCCATGAATATTCTGATTATTTCCTTTTTTCTATTTTTTAAGCTACTTTATATATTTTTTTTGTAAATTGCCAGGGATCAAGCTAGAGCCTCACATATGCTAGGAAAGCATTCTACCACTGAGCTACAGCCCCAAAATCATGCCTCAGCTTTTTGCATAGTTGGCATTACACATTGTGCACCACTATGCCCAGTAAAGCATGGACTTTTTATACCATAAAAATTATATTTTATAATTTAAAAGGTAAATATCTCTTGAAATAAAAAATGCTTGTCTTTGAACCCAAGGTCACCCATTAATGATGTCTGTGAGAAACCTGAGACTATATTTTCTTACCTATAAATGAGGTAATATTCAAGAGGTTCTAAGAAAATTAATGAGATAACAGTCACAAGGCAGAAGGCATGACTCATAAAAATTCTTAGAATGGTCTGGGGATTTAGCTTAGTGGCAAAGCGCCTGCCTGGCAAGCGCAAGGTCGTGAGTTCAGTTCCTGGTACCGGAGAAAAACCAAAAAAAAACCATTTTGGGCTGGGGATTTAGCTCAGCGGCAAAAAGCGCCTGCCTGGCAAGCGCAAGGTCATGAGTTCAGTTCCCAGTACCGGAGAAAAACCAAAAAAAAAAAAAAAAAATTCTTAGAATGAACAGTAACCATTAGTGTTCTTGTTATTTTTACTATTATTATTGCAGTAGATATAATTGAGATAAAGAAATACCTTACTCAGTCAAGGTTGTCTATATTTAAGAAATTACTGATTACAATTACAAAACAGTATGTTTTATGGTATAAAGTTCTCTTTGGAGCTACTGTGAATTTAAGAATGATGAGAGAAGAAATTCATTTGATTCATTGACAACTATCAGGTGCTAGAGCCTGCATGCCCACCACTGTTCTGTGTATTGGGTCCACCTCTCATGGAACATGAATTCTAGGGTGTAAAAAGGGAGATGGATAGTAAAAAACAGTCACACTGTTGAACAGAGAGCTTTATATAATGACATATTCTCATGATAAGAATAAAATAGTAGAGAACATTTGAGAACCTCTGGTAGATAGGGTGACTGGAGAAGGTCCCTCCCAAGAAGTGGCACTTGCAGTACAAACTAAGTGGTGAAGGAAAATCTGGGCCTGCAAAGATCTACAGACAGAGAGTTCCCAACAGAAGTGACTGCAGGTACAAAAGCTGTCAGATAGGCGCGAACAGTTGAAGAGTTGAAAGAATTCACTGTGGCTTTCACAAGCTACAAGGAAGTTGATATGAGAGAGGACAGCAAGCAGGTCTATGACATCTAGCACGTGTGGATTCTTTTACTTGTATTTTAATTGTAATACGAAGCTTTGAAAGGTTTTCAGGAGAGGCATAGCATGATCTGAAGGCAGTTGTAGAAGGTTTTGTGTGTTGTAGAAGGAATAGATGGTGGTGGGCAGAGAGGTGAAGTGGGAAGCTTGGTCCCACTGTAGAGGTTAGTGGAGGATGGCGGTGCCTTCCACTAGGAGGGAGCAGAAGAGCTGGACAGGAGGAGTGCGAAGTACTAGATGGGTTCTGCTGATAGTCCTGCTAGGCCTTGCTGAAGGTCAGAATAAGGTAAAGAGAGGGATGTAGGATCTATGATTGAGAAAGTAATGTCGAGGAAGACTGGAGGAGACACGGTTAAGGAAGCTGTTGAAATAAAGTTTTCTTTTAACTGTTATTACATGTTGAGTTCTTTTTGTCTGTTTTGTGTTGCTCTAACAGAGTATCTGAGACTGGGTGATTTACAAAGAAAAGGAATTTATTTCTCACATTTCTAGAGGCTGAGAAGTATAGGATCAAGGGGGTGCATTTAGCAAGGGCCTTCTTGCTGTGTCATAACAAGGTGGAGGACATTCTACAAACAGGAGCATTTGGGGTCTCTCTTACTCTTCTTACAAAGAATGCCATCATAGGATCCCGCATGACCTCATCTCACCCTAATTACCATCTGAACATCCTACCTCTACATATCACCAACAAACAGATTTGATAACTAAATTTCCAACATGTGAACTCTTAAGGGACACATTAAAATCATAGCATCTCTGAAAAAGATACGTTGAAATCCTAACTTTCTTACCTGTGAATGAACCCTTATTTGGAAATAAGATTTTTGTAAAAATAGTCAAATAAGATGGGTCCTGCTGAATTAGGGTGAGTCTTAACCCATGGTGAGGACAGCTTATGCTAACAAGTAGAGATGGACACATGGATGCGCAGGCCTACCAGGGAAAAGCTACGAACAAACTGCAAATCAAAGAAAGTTACAACTGGAAAATCTTTTGATAAATTTCACTGTGAGGCACTGGCTGGATGGGGACAAGGGGTGAAGGGAGACATGCATTTAAGCTGTGAGGAGAAGTTTAGTATGAATGAGCTTCTTGAGGGGAAAACTGATGATTTAGGAGAAGGGCAGCAATTTCAGGAGCTAAGTCCTTGAGAGGATGAAAGGAAATGGATGTTGGACTAAAACACAGACAACAGCAGTTCACTTGCTAAATAGCAGAAAAGACAAAGAGAAGGGATGAATGTAAACTCCCTGTGGTTTTCTTACTGCTTAGTTCCTCCATGGGGAACTAGGGAAAATCATTAATTGAAGAGCATAGGAAGCATGTTGGAGGTTTCAGGAACCAGGAAATAGTGTAGAACATTTAGGCATTGGAGGAGCCAGTGATCCAGGGAAGGGTTGCAGAATTACCAAAGTGTTATGGAGTCTTTTTGAGACTTATTGTCCTTAAGTGTGAGAGACACTGGGCAGAATATGGTGATGAAATATCTAGGTATTAACAGATTCCACTTCTGAACACTTTCATTCATCCGATGGGATGGTTTCTGCTGTTTTCCTCATTCTGTAGATGAGTGAATTGGAAGGTTATGTAACTTGTCCCAAGTCAGGTAACTAGGAAGAAGTAGAGCTGAGATTTTAATCCAGATGGTCAAGGTGGTATCAGCATTGAGGACCTGTCCCTATTTGTTGTGTGGCTGTTCCTTAACACTACATCCTCTTTCCTAGCCAGTCTCTTATGCTTAATCAGCTTTGAATAGCAGTGACCATCACTTATTGAATGCTTAGTATGTCTAGTGAAGGCCTTAAACACCTTGCATGTGTTAATCAATTTAATTATCACAAACCTTCATTACGTTCTGTCATTCGTCTCATTTTACAGATGAGGAAATTAGGGTCCAGAGAGATAATATAATGGGCCTGAAGCCCCACAGGTATGAAATGCAGCTGGTAGGCTTTTCTGCTGGTGGTTCTGCTGCATGAGTAGAGTAGAATGAGTGGAGGCTGGGATGTTATGGGTGTGGACCATGACCACTCACCTGGATAAGGAGACAAGGAAGGCTCAGGATGCCATAGTTCACAAGTCAGATCTCCTTTCCCTTAAGAGTTAAACTCTGGAAAAATGGCAGTCCTTCATATTCCTTCTCTGTAATGTTGTGTTCTGCTGTGCCTCA
This sequence comes from Chinchilla lanigera, assembly GCF_000276665.1. Lineage (NCBI taxonomy): Eukaryota > Metazoa > Chordata > Mammalia > Rodentia > Chinchillidae > Chinchilla > Chinchilla lanigera. The sequence continues at coordinate 5,882,582 of NW_004955467.1, read as the reverse complement.
GAGGACTCTCAAAGGGTCTCTCTTTACTGTTTCAGAAGAAATGGTGTCCTTGGAGCACAAGCGGACCAATCAGCCTTCCCACTAGAGTGCTTATAGTTTCTTCACTCCTTCAAAGTTGAATTAATCTAACTCTAGACAATAGTCTTGTGTGCGCTGGGGATTTAGTGCAGTGACACAGTGCCTGCCTGGTAAGTGTGAGGTCCTGAGTTCAATTCCTGGTACCCCCCCCCCCCCGCAAAAAAAGGACTATTGTGTGACCTTATTTCTAAAGAACTAGAGACAGTAGGTGACAAAATACCACAAGATACCATGTACAGGTGACTATATTTGAGCAATATAACAAAAAGCTCTGGGTACTTCTAAACCAAATTTTGCTCCTATAACAAAGGGCATGGTGCAAATCACACAAACATAAGACCTCCCATGTTTCAGAAAGAAAATGAGGATCACAGAACCACAGAAGAGTGAGTGGGTGTGGGCAAGTGTGAGACGAAGTGTTGCCTTTTGATGTGAGGTGAGTTGGATTTGAGTTTTCAACTACTGCGTCTTTCTTAATGAGTCTGTGCTTTCTGAAGCACATCCATGAAAATTGCATGTTTTTTGAGGAACAGTATCACCAGTGTCAGCCTTAACATTCCTGCAGAAATAGTGCAAAAGACAAAACTTTTCTTGAGATTTGAATAATTTTGAATCTAAGTCTTTTGCTTGTCTTTTTCTCTGGAGTATGTTGAAATATTCAATAAACTTGAGGGCTAGAGCACACTTTAGTGGTAGTAGTAGTCATCGTCATCATCATTCAGTAAATAAGTATAAGGTGCTCTGTGCTTTACATGCATTAATTCATTTAATTTGCTCTTCATCACATTCTTCTGAGCCATTATTCCCATTCTATAGATGAGAATAACTGAGACTTGGGAGGCATTAATGGTTTGTCCAAGGTCATCCACTTGATGTCAGGAACAGATTTATTTGTTGCAAGCTTGTTTTTGTCATTAAGTTCCTCGGGCTTATTTTTCTGGCAAGCACAGTTAGAATGAAAGGAACCACTAGGATAGACAGCCAGTGGACTGAGTCTATCCCAAATTATAGATTAGTCATTCTGTGACTTTGAAAATCATGTAACCTCTCTGAGACTGTTTACTTATCCACAAAATGGAGAAAACATGAATACTTTTCTCTAGATAATAAAAGGCAATCATTGCCAATATCTTAGTCCCAAAACGCACGGTCAGGTTATATAAGGTGGTGGCAGTTTTTCAGCATCATCTCATTAGATCCTACTGATCCAGATGCACTCCTAGGAAGCTCAAAGTATTTGCAGAAGGTGAGAAGAGATCAAGAAACAGGTATGGAAAGCATGCCTCAGTCTCTCCACGGGGCTGCACACTGTAGGCCCACAGATAATCAAGAGGGACCTGACTGATTCACTTATTTCATCATGGAGCCTGAGGTGGACCCTAATCACTTAATATGATATTTGGAACAAAGAAAGATTCTCCCCTCCCTGCACACAGCACCTGCATCCTCTGCCTCTTCTGCCCAAGTCTTCTTCAGACCTCCTCTTGGCCAGGCTCCTGCTTGTGACAGTGACACAGCACTGAGATGCTGACTGCAGTCACAGATAGGAACTTGGTCAGACTGGGCAGCTTTCCAAGCAGATTGTAGCCAAAGTATCTGAAGAGAAAATAAATGGGGCACTGGGGTCCCTTGCAGTAGAAATCATCCTCGGTGCCCTTGTTTCCAGCCAGGAGCAGGCTGTGGGCTGCGCAGTGCATTGGGAAGCGCCCTGGTCTGGCAAGTCGGAGCTCAGCTGTCAGCTCAGTGGCTTTGCCAGCCCCAGTTTCTTCATTGATAAATACAGAGCCTAGGGAAGGTGACCTCAGATGTTCCTTCCGCTGCAAAATCCTGATTCTGCCTTGAGGGCAGTGATTAGGTAGAGCGTTTGGACTTTCCAATAGCTCTAGAGATTAATATCATTACCACCAACAAGCAATCTTCCCCCTCCTGCCTTGCTGAATAGTTAGGATATGTAAGAGGTGAGGATTTCAAAGTTTAGTTTCTAGATCATATAGAGCTTTTTTTAAGGAAAAAAAATTCTTTCCTTCCAAAACTGTATGTTATGCAAGAGACCCTAGTGGTGCATCTCAATTATAACAGATAAGACTCACCCCTCTTGTGACCCTCAGCCACAATTTGAGAAAACTATAGGGAAAAGAAAGATACACACACACACACACACACACAAATATATGTCACTGTTTGTTTTTGCTTTCAATCACAAAGTACCAGGTTCATTTTCTTTTTTAATTATGACAACAAAACTAATGATCCCTGGGGCATTTATTGTGAAAGGGGCTTGTTTATGATTTACTTTCTACAGAATTATTTGCTCAGGGGCAAGTTATCCAGCTGATTCCTAGGTTCCTGCTCCAACCGTGCCTGGACGCCTCATTCTTCTGCCTCTGAAGAGATCTACTTTCTGAGGGCTGCATGAGATAAAGAGTCCCACCTTGGAAGTCAGTGATTCAGAATCCAAAACTGTCTGCCCACGTGGTCTTGAGAATGCCCCTACAAACCTGTCTGGGTTTGTGCTTCTTCCTTTGTTCGGTGAGAACTGGAGAAGGCAACTCCCAAGCCATTTTAGCAACCTAGGATTGTTCATCCTGAGCCCTCACAGCTGTGAACACTTTGCCTTTATCAAGTGGACTGCCACTAGTGATACCACTTTTTTCTCCCTTGATTAATGGCCTGGGCAAAGGGAAGACCCAAGAGGGGAACTCTTTGGAATTTCTCGAGAGTTTTGCCAGTAGCTTTGCTAACTGTACAGGCACTGGAAGGTACAGTTCACAGGGACTGTCACATGAAGCAGTGCATTTTTAGTAGCTACTTTCTAGAGACTTAAACTAGCAAACAGTCTTTGTCAGCACAATTAGGAGTTAGACCAAGCCTGCATCAGTTTACCTTGGTACAGCAAGCTTGGACGCTGCTTTATTTTCTGGGTGAAAAATGACTGCATGGAAAAGCACAGGTCTCCGGGCTTGTGGTACCCTCCTCAATGTACGGCCAAGTTAAGGGTTCAGAGAGCTGGAAGGAGCCCTCAGGCCAGATCCTGAAGCCAGGGCTCTGTAGCTCCTTCTGACTCTTTCTGCCTGAGGTCAGCTCGGGGCACAGGCAGAGTGAGAGTACCCTTGGGAGCTCCTTGAATGGGAGAGAGGAAAGACTGTGCTCAATGCAAGAGCAGTTCTCATTTATTGAGGGCTTACTGGTGCTGCGCATTAGAGGAAGCACTTGATACACCTCATCACATTTAATCCTCGCTGCCCTCCTGGCAGTCGGTGTTAGTATCTGTGTTTGATAAATGTCTTGTCATTTACACAGAGAGAAGTGGCCCCTCTCTCTTCCGGGTCCTTATGCTTCTTCTTATAAAATGACTTTTAGTAGAGTTTTTCTCACATCAACAAGCACAAGGAAGAAAAAAATTTCAGCCGTCTTGACTCCACTTCATAAATCTCAGGTAAACTATCGATTTTGCAAACATAAACAGAGCATCTATACAATATTTAGAAACATTCAGTGTGCAAAGTAATAGAAATCCAAGATAACATCTCCCTCCTTTCTTCCCAGCCCCTCTCCAAAAGAAAATACTGTAGTTTGTGCATAGGTTTATTTCCAGAAAAAAATACCTTACTTACAGTAAGCATGTTGATTTTTTTTTGTGTGTGTAACTTTTTCTGTTGTTATACAAAAAAGGGACCATAGTGAAGCATTGGTCTGCACTTTACTTTTTTTTTCCTCCAACTTTCTGTCTTGGAAACTTCTTACAGCAGCATATACAGCTCTGCCTCCTGCTTTTTTTTTTTTTTTCACAGTTTCATAGTTTTCCATCCTTACACTTTACTCAGTTCCGTATCGGCAAATAGTGTTTACAGTCAGTCCTGCGTTGGTTAGCATGCTTCGTGTAGTGTAGGAGAAACTGTAGAGCACACATATTACCTGGAAAGTTTCTAGCGGCAGGATAATAAGTCAAATAGGCTCTATCAATATATACTTTCCCACAAGCAGTAATAAATGTCTGTTGTCTTGGCATCGAGCATCATTAATTCTAAGGCTTTGTCAAGTTGACTGATTTCTAAAACAGTCCCTCGGACTTTGATTTCCATTTCCTTAATGAGGAGTTAAAACAGAGTTTAAATCAGCCTTTAAATTTTTTTAAAACATCTGTCTTCCTTTGAAGCATGTGTGGAAGTAATTATAACCAGGTTTGTGAGTCTTCTAATTATTGATAAGACTGAGCCGTTCGTAAGCAAAGGGTTTTGCAAGGCCTTCATTGCATGTGATGAAAATTGTCCCTAGGGTTTAGTGTATGTGCAAGGGCTTATTTTTCCTTAGGGAAGGTTTAGCAGTGTGCATGGCTGCACAGCCAGGCCTGAGTACTCTTCGAGCTCCCTCTCGGCTTCTCAGACACCGGCTCCATGTCCAGTTGGAGAGCGCAGTCTGCATTGCAAGCAGGCTGTAAAGGTGCAGTGTTGTTCCTCCAATCCCAGAAGCTGCTTTAGATTTTATTTCCTCCCCACAGTGCACTTTTATCGCCCTGTTTGCACACCGGAGTTTCCAGAGGAGCATCAGTATCATTTCACTTTATTTCTGTCCGTAAAGATAATTTGTTAAATGTTAAAAAATGTTTAATTTACCAATCTTTTCTTAATGAGTCTTTGGATTTGTGTACTGTTTGAAGATTATAAATGAATACAGTTGTGGTTTTAGAAAGTCCATAGTTTTACTTCTTGCTTGACAGATTTTATCATCAGATAGTTTTTCATTCCCCCTTCAGTACAGATTCATGGATATTTTAGTCTCTGAGTTCTTAAAGAGGAAGGTTCTTTATTGCTTTATTCTTAAAGGATGATTTGGCAATTAATAAAAACCTTGAGTAACAGTTACTTAACCAAAAGTGATCAATCATTCTGTCAATCTATCATCCACATATGCATCCACTGTCTATCATCAGTCTATCATTACCTTCTGTTCATTTATCTTATGAATAAAATAAAAAATTATTTAAAATTAAGCATATCTTCCAATACCTAGAATAGGAAATAGAACACAGAAACACTTTGCATCTCCTTTAAAGCTATTCTCTCCTTCTTACATACAGAAGTATCTGTTATCCTGAAATCTATGTTTATCAGCTTGCTGAATATCTTCATATTTTATAATAGTACATATGCACATGTCCTTAAATGATATAGTGTTATGTTGCATATTTTAAACTTCTTTTACAGCAGGCCATCTCATTTCTTTAGGTTTCCTTTGTGTATTCCACATTACAGTGGAGGATTGTCCATGATGATATTGAGAGCTCTTTTTCATTTCATTTCATTCTATTTCATTTGCACTGTTGTATAGGATTATGTTATTTCAGTGCACAACTATTTATCTTTTGGTGGACTATAGACTCCACCACACACATATACCCCTGCAGTTTGTCTTATTGAAATATGGCTGCATATGACCTTGCTGATGCATAGATTCCTATGCAATATGTGAGGATTTGTTTGGGATATGTACCTAGAGACAAAATTGCAAGCTGTGTGGTTATGTCTGTATTTGACTTTGTTAGCCATTGCCAAAGGTTTTTCCAAAGCAGTTGTACCAATTTACACTCCCACCAGAAGGGTTCCTTTTTCTCCTTATTCATGTCAGTAATCTCAGGCACCTTAATTTTGCCCAGTCTACTGGGTGTGAAATGATAGCTCATTATGGTTTTAATGTGAATTTCCATGATTACTTGTGACATTGAACACAGCTTTATGTATATTGGCCCTTGGGCTTTCTCTTCTGTGAGTTACCTGGTTCTTTTACCTATTTTCAATATTTTGATTGTTTCCTTTTTTATTAATTTGAAGTTACTTATAGGTTCTGAGTATGAATATATATGTATTTTCTAGTCTTTGACTTTATGGTTCCATAACTGCTTTTGATGTATCAATAGTTTAAAATTTCTCAATTGTTTCTTCTTTGATTTGTGCCTTTTTAAATCTTACTTAAAAAGTACTTTCCCCTCATATCACTAGCATATGATCCTGTAGTCTTTTCTAATGATTTTAAAAATTTGATGTTTTTCTATTTATGTCTTTAGTGTCCTTGGAACTGACTTATGTATGTGTGACTTTATGTGTATGTGTGTGAAGGTATATATCTTCCTACTGCTCTACCTCTGTTTAGTGACAAGTCTGGACATTATATGGACGGCGGCAGTTTTTCTATTCTCACTTTTCATTATTTTCAGTGAATTTTGAGGTCAAGGAATTCAATCAAAATATCTTTACTGAAAAACATTAGCAGGCTCTTTAATGACTATATATACTCATTGAAAATGGATTCTGTTATTGTTTCCCTTTTGCATTTGAGAGAAAAATTCATTTGAAACTGTTCAATTGAATGCAATATAAGAATATTCCTTAGCCAGTCTGTTGTCCCATCTTCATGGAGATAAGGGTCAAAATTATTAAGAAGGTTGCTTCACCTTTTGTAAACTTCATGTTTTATGAAGTTGGTTTGGGCTTTTTTCCTTTATTTTTAATGGTACGTCATCAGGATGTATTTAGATATTGATCCCTTCTAATATGCAGGCTGATGCTTGATGCTCTACTTGAGTATAAGACTGAAGTCTTCCATCTGCTCAGAAATAAATGAACTATTAACTTTTAATTATTGCTTCTGAATTACCCCTTCTGTCTCTTTTTTGGGAGTCTTAATTTTGTAAATGGCTCATGCATTTAGAGTTGTCGGCTGTGCCGTCTTTTCTCCTTCAGTGTATCTTTTTCTCGGTCCTTCACTGCGTGTGCTATGTGTTTCTCTCACCTGACTCTACTGCACTAATTTCCTTCTGTATCCATTCCATTGTCCAGATCTGCAAGTCCAGGCACATAGTTGTGATTGGTTTGCTTCCCTCTCAGGGCTGTTGATCTAATTTCACAGATGCAAAATTCTGTTGAATCTTTAGAGATCACCATTTGGATAGTATCTAGTCTTTTCCTTTCATTTTTTGCAGCAAATCTCCTCTACAGAGAAACATGGCCCCTGATCACTTCCTTATCAGAACCAGCAGCACTGCACAACTCCAGGAGCCAAGCCTGGGTCCTCTCTCTGCTTTAATCTGCTTTCTGCCTGAGGACATTTGTCCCTTAGGACTGTCCTTCGGACTTTTGGCTTCTGCAAAGATTTGGGAAGGGCAAGGGATTGTGATAGACCATCAGAGCAGCCTTGGAAGTGACTGAACTGGAATAAGACTTCCATAGCTTTGGGAAAGGTTGCTAGTGGTGAAGGTCAGAGTGCAGCAGCAGAAGTAGAGGCAGACATGTTACCTGGATGGTGCGTCACACTGTAGGGTTCAGCAGGTGGGGACAGGTGTGCTGTGAGGCCTAAAACACCCTTATTTCTGGCACAGACTGTGTATTTGTACTGAGATACAGGAAGTGCTCATGTTACTTTTCCAGGGTGCTTCACAAAGCTCTTGCTTACTTCTTCCTAGAGCTCCTCTAGATGTACAGTTGTTTTTCTGGAATTGCAGTTTGGTCAATGCTTGTACTCCCTTCTCCTCTGGCCCTGATAGCCAGCAGATAGGCAGTGACTCAGGAGAATTGCTTCTGTACCAGCAGAGAGTGGTTCTTTTTGTTACAGCTAAGGAATACTGTGATACCCATTCATACCATCAACTCATCAACTCTGTGTCTCACCAGCAAACAGAAGTGATGCTGACCCCTCTCTTCTGATTGTCTATGTGCTTGGGGCTTCATTTTTACCAGTTCTTCTTCCTTTCACAATGCCTTTGTTCACTTCTGAGGGTATAGACAATGAAAATCACTCTAGACTTTTACTCTGATTAGTGACTCTTCACCCTGATGACGTCTAGCTGAAGACTGACTTGTGTCTAGGTCTAACATAGAGGTTCACTGGAAATGTGGTCCTTGGTACCAGGTCTGCATCACTTGGAACTTGCTAGAAATGGGATGACGATGCTTCACATCTGGCCTAATAGATCAAGAATTCCAGGGCCAGAACCCAGCAATCCCTGAGTCATGCAAAGGTGGTCTGTTTTGTACTTGAGTACCACAGCGCCAACAAAAGCTAGAACTGTCATCCTGTGTTTTTCATCTCAACCTCACAAGAAGCTTTCCCCCAAAAATAAACCATATAAGATGGCTTTGAAAAGCGTAAGGATTCCATAAAGGGTTCAGCGCCCACTGCCTCTGACTTAGAGTTCACACAGCTTTTCATTTTGTTCAACTTAATATTTTCCAAACTGATTTGGTCCCAGAATTCTTTATTGCTGTGTAGTGTTCTCGGTCCTGTGTCACTACTCCTCAGCATCTTTTCTTTCTACCTCGCTCAAAACCTGAGCACTTGAAACTCAATATCTCTGAGCTTCAGCTTCTGTCAGCTTGGGTGTCATCAAGTGGAATTTTCCTGTACCTTACATTTCCACCACATATTCTGGCTACAGGCTTGGAGAAGAGTCACAGCATGCTCATCATGCCATGGGGGTGAGGTTTGTGGAAAGATGGTAGACTTGGAAGACAGATAGACGTAGAGAAAATCCAGGCTTTTCCACAGGCAAACTCTATGGACTTGGAGAAATGGCTGTTTTCATAAAGGTCTTAGGGATGAGTAAGAAAATAGTGCAGAATGCAATCAACATGGTATCTAATGCCAGAGGATCCAGGCACTGGCTCAGCCATCTCCCAAGTTCACACGCCTTTGGCCTTGTTTTTCTATCAACAAAATGGGAGATAATAATAGAACAACCTACCAGGAAGTTTTGATTAAAATGTTAAGGGTGTGTGTGTGTAAAAAAAAAAATTCCTTATAAACTGCAAAGTACTATAAAATGTTAGCTATTACAGGTAAAAATTCAGCTGTATTTACAGGAGCTCTGTACCTCTGCCTGACCCACGGGCCGGTGACCTAGAAACTTCAGTTTCCTTTCACAGGGGCAAAGCCCTAAAGCACAAGAGCAGTGCTCAGCCCCAGGGATCTTGTTCCAGCTGACAGATAAGAATGATTTGTAAATAGCACAGGCATCGTTTTATGTTCCATCTTCCTTAGTATTGATTTGTTTATCAAAAAATTTATTTATAAGGAGTACAAAAATAAACCAGCCCCAGTTCTGCAGGATGTATCACAGGTTCTGAATTAATGAGGTCCAAATTTATGAGGGCTCTGAATTGTTACTTTCTTTTCTTACTCATCTGTGATTGGGTGAGGTGAGGAGAAGCTGATATGTTGGTTACAGAAGACGGGGCCCTGTACTCCCTGGGGCGGTAATACACCTGCCACCCAGCCATTCTCTGAGGGAGACATTTCTTCAAATAATGGGTCATGTTCACAGCTGCCACATAGCCTGGAATATGGGCAGAAGCCTTTAGCTCAGCCCTGAGAATTCTGGAAATGTGTGAGTTGAGACCATGAGGTTTTATGAGAATGCTCCTCATGAAGAGCTATGTGCCTTGAGAGATGAAGTCACTGATTCCAAATTTGAGGCAAAATTCTCATGATCCTGAAGCTGTAGGTCCAGGACTACTATTGTCAGAGTGTGGTCTCTGGACCAGTAACATCAGTGTCACCTTAATAAATACACGACCTTTTTTTTTTGTTGTTGTTTCATTTTTTGTTTTTTGAAACATGGCCTTGCTTGTAGTGAAGGCTGGACTTGAACTCATTATGTAGCCCAGGTTGGCTTCAAACTCTCAGCAATCCTCCTGCCTCAGCCTCCCGGGTGCTGGCATTACAGGTGTGCACAACCACACCTGGGTGTAGATAATGGGAACTCATGAGATCTATCCCATATCTACTGAATCTGGAACTCTGGGAGTGGGCCCTAGTGATCTCTTGTAAGCTCTCCAGGCTACTTGGATGCATGCTAAGGTTTGAGATGTGGAGTAAGAATGAAGGCACTTGATAACAACCCTCCAGAGGAAGAACATGGAGCCCTGAATATAAATCCCAACAAGTGCTCACTGATCTCACTTGAACTCGTTTACTTTTTTCTACACTTGTACTAAGACAGTAGTTCTCATTGTACTGATACAAGAGCAGAGCTTTTCCAGAATATCCCTGCCTAGGTCTGGACTCTGCATTAGAATCTCAGGAACTGATCTGAGCATCTATGTTTAAAAATACTCTCTCATATGATTCCAGTGTGTACCTGAGATTGAACTCTGTGGATCTGGACTGTGTCCTGCTAGGAAAAGATGATTTGGTTTGTATTTCCCTTTACCATGGACTTACTGTTAAATGTTTATTTTACCTATTTATATGAGAAAGTTTTGTATTCATTATAGAAGAAAAGTTGGAAACTATAAAAGAGTTAAAAGGAGAAATAAATTAACACGCATATTCCAACCATCCTAGGGCAGCTGTCAGTGTCTTTGTGCATTTTCTTTCAATCTTTTCAGTGTTGGGGAGCGGTTTAATGCACTGGCTTAAATTTTAATAGCTGTGTTATCATATTTAATTTAATATAGCACCTTCTATCCACTTTTTAACTTTATATCTTAAGTAGTTTCCCACATATTGTAATTATAAGTACAATTTTAATGTGTGTGTGTGACAATGTGAAAAGAATGTGACTTTCTCTATTTTTGCAGTACAGACTTTAGGATGGCATTTAGAGTCCTTTCTTTCCTCACAATGGCTGTATTCAAGTGTATTGTAAAGTGTTACTTTGAATGTCAGAAGTGGAATATTAACTTCTTTGAATTTCTTTCCCTGCAGTCCTTAACCTGCCCTCGGCCTTTGGTTTTAACTCAGCCCTAAAGGTAGATGTCTGTCTCTAGCTGATGAGAGATATGGTCCTATTGCAGAAAATAAGAAAAGGAAAGCAGAGAAATATTTTCCTAGTGTTTTATAACCATCATTCTACTTGTTAGGGCTAGTGGTTGTAGTAGTTCTTTTAAGTCATAAACCTGCGGTCCCATAGGTTGTATATGATTTGTGAACACACACACACATAGAACAGACTCCCTCAGGCCCACTCCTGCTTGTGTGGAAAGAAAGAAAGCAAATGTGCAAAACAAGAGAAAGGAGAGGTGGGGAAGAAGGAAGAGGACAGGACAAGTATGAAGGTCGTGACTTACAGTGATTCAGTGTTCAATTTTGTTTTGCTTTTTCTATAGTTTGAAAGGAGCACACATTCAGCAGCAACCATAATTTGAATGTTAGTCTGTTCCTGGAGGAGCAATCTGTAGCATCATGCTCTTGCTCTATGTAGAATAGTGGCAGCAAGCCACAGCAACAAATCAACCATGCAATCAGAAAGGAAAACAACTGACACTCTACAGTGTGCTGTGTTGCTGTTATCGTGTTCATTAAATGCATTTTGACTTACGATGTTTCAACTTGCCATGGGATTATCAGGATGTAACTCCATTGTAAGTTGAGGAACATCTATAAAGTACTGTTCTGATGTGCTTTGTGCCTAGTCAGAAATGCCACAATCAAGCCATGTGTTGCACTCCCCCATTTTTAACATAATGTTATTCTTTGTTGCACAGTAATATATACATATACATATATGTGTGTATATGTATATAGTGAGAAATATATTCTCAGTAATATACATGATATATTACCTTTACTCCGTGGCCATGTCTACCTTCTGACTTAGCCGCTGGTTTGAACATAGCACACCATCAACTTGTACTGAGATGGAGCTGCAATTGTCTTCTGTGTTGGTGTCATGGATGCGTCAGGTAATTCTGCCCCATCTTCTTACAGGGCATTATGGGAAGGATGCTTACCGAAGTGGAGGACCAGATCTCCATAACTTCATCTCATCTGGATTTGTCACATTAGGAAGAGGACACACGAAGGGTACAGTGGAAACCATTTTTTACTAAAATACAGAGGTTGTCTAGGGAACCCCAGTCTGAAATGTGAAGATGGTGTGGCGGCCAGAGGCTTGACTGGGACAGAAATAAGTGGGGAGGTTCCATGCAGCTTGTCCTGGGAGATGCATAGCTTCTGACAGGAGTGACCAGGACATCACATGTGTAACTTTAGAGAGTGATAGACTTCCAAGAGACATCCATCCTGCTCCACCCATGGCAGGGAGCAGGACACAGATACTGGTGGCTGCCCATGGAAGGGGACCACATACAGCATGGTGAAAAACACTACCAATGGATGTGGCAGCATTTATAAAGTGTGTGCTTGCCTCTTGGCTATTCCCTTCCTATTTGAAAGCCACGTTTTATAACCTGACGTCAATGTTCTATCCTGTGGGTTTCCAAACCAGCGTGCATGTGGAGCGTTTAGTGTCCTAAGTGTGTCTCTGTAAAACTCTGATGTGGACACAAAAGTAGAGGTTGTACAGACCTTCAAGCCACAAGATGAAGGCTAATCTAGCATTCTGCAAGCTGCTTTATGACCTAGCTGACAGCTTGCAGAGCATCTGTGCAGGGGGTATGGAATCCTCCTCGATTCTGTCTTTTGTTTAAACAGAGTCCTACTAGTGTTGTGAGCATTCTGTCACATCAAGAGTAACTGGATCCCTAACTCCTTTGATTACCTTCCCAAAACCTGTGTGCTCTTATACACCAAATGTGAATCCTGTTGTTGGGATAGTGTATCCCCGTCTTCCTCCAAAATATGTGTTTGTTTCAAGTGTGAGTGAACAAGGAACTTTACAATATTTTTTTACATTCCACACCTACTTTTTAAATTCCATATGTGATGTTTGTTCATCCTATAGAGAAAAAATAATCTGTATCTGTGTATGTATTTTCTGTTGTGTCTATTTGTGTCTAAATAAAGTTTATTGAGGATACAGGTGGCATTTGTTGCTGCTAAGAGTTGCAGAGTCAAATTGGGACCAGGGGGGAATGGGCTACACAGTGAACCATTGAGAAAGATGAACCTGAGCTTGCCAGCCCATGTGTCATCCATCTCATGACAGTTACCTATACCTGTGAAACAGATTACTATAAAACTTAGCATTTTAAAACAATAATAAACACTTATCTCACATACTCTCCATGAGTTGGGGATTCAGGCATTTCTGAGTTGGGGTCTCTTGTGGGTTTGCAATCATGAAGTCAGGCTGAGCTGCATCATCTGATGGCTGGACTGGGGCTGGAGGATCTGCTTCCAAGATGGTGTACTCATGCGGCACTGACTGTTGGCAGGAAGCCTCACCCCTCCATGTGATAGTCTCTCCATTGAATGGTACAGTATGGTGGCTGGGTATGCTCAGCGTGGGTGAGCTAAGAAAGAGAAAGGTAGAAGCCACAATATCTTTCGTGACCAAGTGTATTGGTTACACAGTAACATTTTCATAAAGTCTTAGAGTTACACAAGTCAGTCCTTTTCAGGGAGAGGTTATCTGTTCAGGGACAAGAATGTCCAGAGCTGAAGATCACTGGGAGCCATTTTAGAGACTATTTTTTTCACACCTGCAACACATGGACTGGAGCTACAGATCTGGATTTTTCAAACAGAACACAGCAACTCTTAACCAAGACTTCTCAGCTGCGTGCTTTCCCGCGTTCATTCCTGCCTCTTGTGGGCAGTTCAGCCTGAAACACCAAACACTCTAAACTGTAGAACTTTTTATGCTTGACAAATATTTAATGAGGCTTGTTATGTGCCAAGGAATATCAAAAAGTAAACAAAATAGAATTCATCCTTATGGAGTTCACATTTCCTTGGGGGAAGAAAACAGAATAAATTCTTGACAATAAATGCAAGGATAAAAATTTAAGTAAGAATACTGAGAGCGCTGTTGCAAAAGCTACTCATGGTAGGCCAGGCTAGCCATCATAGATAAGGTGATGATCAGAGTCTGCCTCCCAGGGAGAAGCCATAGGAAAAGATGAGGCAGAAGCTTTCCTGTCTGAGGAAATGAGAAGGAGGTCTTAAGTGTGTGTGAAGCAGGGCAGAAGAGCTTCAAGGCCCTAGATGGTATTGGGAGGTCACCTGAGACTTGGAGACGAGGTGAGAATGGAAGAAGCTACTGCTTCATGAAGACCTTCCCAGATCCTGCAGAAGGATCCTGGCTGGATCCTTTCTTTCTATCTAAATGGCAGTCTCTGAAGATTAGGTGAAAGATAATCTTTAGGCAGAAGATATGGCCAAACCTCTTCATGAGGTCTGGTGCAGACTGAAAGGAGAGTGAATGTTGAGAAAGGGAGGAGTGTATTTCAGCAGGTGATGAGATCAAAGCAGGGGAAGTGATGTTCATTTTAGGAATCTCAACAAAGGAGTTGGCACCATGGCCGCTCAAACCTGCAGATCTGAGCAGAAGCAGCAGCAGAGCTTAGGGAGTTCTACTGGGAATTCCATCAGGCCACGCCGGTGCCACCTGCTTTACCTCTGACTTGCTGAGAAAGGAATGAAGCCAGGAATTGGTTTTGATGGTCAGGCAAATGCACAGATTTTAGCCAGTGATGATTCTGGGTAAGTAGTCTAGCAGGGATAAGATGGAGCACATTGGTCAGTTCTAGTGGGAGGATGTATAAGATTTCTGAGGTGCTTTAGCTTTGAGGCATGATGAGGGATGAGGGATGACTGAGGAGTGAGTGGCTGAATGCAGCAGAGGAGTGAATCAGAGCTGTGCTCAGAAACCTCCATTAACTTCTTCATGTTGCTGCCTTTCTTGTTTCCAGTGCACTGTGAGTGTTCCACCCAGTGCTTCCCGCATAATCAGGATGTGCTGCTGACCTCCCACAGCGTCTCCCACCCCACCTGCTGGGCTGACCCACCTGCCCCTCTGAACCTCTCTCACCAGCCAGTTTGTCTTGGCACTGTGCTTGCCTCACACAAGGCTTGAAATCAGCTTTTCTTTTCTAGAAAGGAAGGCAAGATGTGGAAGCATAGGCCTCCATGGAACCACAGGCTACCACCCCCACATAAGGATTTAAGCAAGAACTCTCAGACCATTAGTGGAGTGTGGCAAAGTGACCCCTGTACTATTTAACTAAAGCAATCCAGATTAGACATGTGCACAGTCTGGGGAGCCAGGGGAGTGAGTAGGATGAAATATGCTAAGGTATTTGAAGGCTGAACTCCAAGGAAAGCACAGAGCTCAGATGGCGTCCAGTCTCCATGGCAACAGGACAGCCAGAGAGATACAGCAAGAGAGAGGTTCAGGTATGGCTTGCCTAAAAGTGGCCTCCGTGAAGCCAGTACGCCTGGGAGTATTCTTTTCTGTACTTCTCCATGAGGGCAGGATTGGGGAGAGAAGTGGGGGTAGAGTGGGGGCGGGGATAGGACTGGTGAGATTATAGCTGAGGGTACCAGAGCTCTAAGCCCGGGCTGGGGATTCAGCTCAGCGGCAAAGTGCCTGCCTGGCAAGCGCAACGTCGTGAGTTTGGTTCCCGGTACCGGAGAAAAACCAAAAAAACCAAAAAAAAAACAAAAACAAAAACAACAACAACAAAAAAAACACAGAGCTCTAAGCCATCTACTGGAGGTTTTGATCTGGGTACATGGGACAGCTCCTTTCCGTAGGCCTTGCCTGTTGGTTGATTTTTAACATCTGAATATGGGGTGCTCATCCTTATCTGGGTGTGTACAGCCTCATTCAGTGGTATTTTATGTGATCCTGGCCAGCATACCAGGCTGTCCCTAAGTCTTACCCTTAGGGAAATGTGTGACATCAGCACGATTCTGTATTTTGTCATAACTGAATCAACTTCACACTGTGGGTAACTAGAAAAACTGATTGCATCAGAAGCAATCATGGAAGAATGGTGAATTCTACCTTCATCCAGTGAATCCATCTCTCAGCATAACTGCCATTCAAGCAAAATGAAAAGAAATAAGACAAAATATAACCCAGTGCAGTAATGCTGAGAGTGTCTCAGTTGGACACTCCTCTTTGCAAACTCAACCATTTTGCTTAAAGAAAACTGTTCTACAAAACTCCATTTGCCTTGTGGGTCCTGTCAGTAAGAACATGCATCACCCTACAGAAACCAGAATGGATGCTATGACTTTTCTCTGTTAGGCTCAGGACTCTGCTCCCACCTAGTTTCAGCAGCAATTAGACCAGACAGGTTGATGAGAGGATTATAGTGTCCTGGACCCACTTTCCAAGCCACGCACAAGTCCACCTCACAGTTGGCATCACCCAGTTTGTTGTCAGGTACCCCATTTGAAGCAACATGCATGGCATTGCAAAGTCAGGCTATAAGCTAATCATACTGCAAACTAACCAAGCTAACTTGTGGCCAGTACAATCTCTTTTCCTGGCACTGGTCTTGGTACTGACTGGCATTGTCCCTCTTTGGGTTACCTCATTCTGAAAAAGTACTTGGATTGAAATGACACATTAACCTGTGTCTACAAATAATAAGTAAGCTGTCACCCAAATCACACAATCTTGATAAATGGTTTTGCAGGGGAAAATTCCCATTCTCCAAGTCCTGTGCTGAATCTGAAATCATACATGTCCTGTTTAATGTTTGTCTGTCGGCCTGCTGCCACTGGCCCATGCAGGTGCCAGACCATTCCACCAAATCAGTCTTCTGGGCTGATATAAGGAGCAGAGAGATGGGCACAATGCACTGGTAGTCTTTTTGTTTTAGAGAGTTTCAACTGTTCTCCGTAGGCTAAATACGTGTTCCCTTCAAAAGAGGAGTAGTGACTTGGATACAGCTAGATTTCCTAAGGGACAAGAGGAAAAACTTTTTGTGCCTGCAATTTATGGATGCATTCCTTATGCTCAGAATCCACTAACCAAACTCTGCTTTCTAACAGGTGGAGAGGTTGGGTCAGACTGATGTAAAACCTGTTACATCCTGAATCTTGGTGCTGGTTTTAAATTCTCTTTTGGACAAAGACTGAAGATCAGGTTCTGTTTTCCCAGAGTCTGGGTTACCCTGGCAGAGGTCTAGCATCTCTGGGTGACTACTTTTCTTGTTTTCCAATTCCATACTAGTGCCTGATCTGAGCTTTCTGTTGTCATGACTCTGGCCTGAAGTTGCCCCCAGGAGCAGGTTGGTGGCCAGGACAGTCTCTTTTCCTGGCACTGGTCTTGGCACTGACTGCTCACCCAAATTGAGAATCTCCCCTTTCCAGGAGCCAGCCCTTGGCATTTATTCCCCTTTGTGCTCACTGTCAAGAGCCTCACAAGTCTGAACAGCTAAGCTATGGGGCTGAGTCAAATCCCAGGAAGTTAGTAGGACTAGTATCTTTGTGCTAGCTTGTGGCCTTTGGCCAGAAGTAGATGACTGCTCCATCAGTAGCTGCCAGGATTTCTGGGTGGCCTAGAAGTAGAGCATAAGACCAGTGTTCTCAAGACATCATGATGGGGACCATGACTGTGCTTTTATGTGACACTGCTTTTATGAAGATTACCAGGGTAGAATAAAGAAATCCCAGCCCTTCCTACCTAGGTCTCAGCTCCCATCTTACTCCTCTCCAAATAGTAAACAAACTTCCCTCAATAGATGATCATAGGAGGACAAAATAGCAAAAAGAAGAAACTCTTGGGATCAGACATGCTCAGCTCCTGGCTCCACCACTTGCTGTGTGACCTTTACCTCTATGACATTAAGTAAAGTTAAAGTCATTCCCCCGCTACCTCTTAAGACCACCATGGAGGCTGTAGGAGAAACTCATACAGCAGAACACTAAGCAGTCAAACCAGGCAGCTGTTTCTGCTGCTCTGCTTCTGAGTGCTGTAGAATAACGCTAGAGTCAGCAGTAAGAGCACCGTTCAGAATCTAGCTAGAAATGCAGGCTCTCAGGCCACACCTTGACCGACTGAGGCAAAATCAGGATTTCAAAATAACTCTGGGTAATTCACATACACATTAAAATTTGAGAAGCCCCGGTATAATTTTTTTTTGTAAGACCCCCTCAGTGGTCTTCAAGGTCATTTCCATTTCTGACATTAATTTGCTATTCCTTGCACATTGAAGCCAAGTTGTCTCATAACTGAGGAGGAAAATAACTTGACAAGGAATCCCTGAACTGGAAGGGATAATATAAAAAGGCCTCTCAGGACTCCAGTGCCTTGTCCTACATGGGGAGCCAAAAGTGTCAGCACAATCATGGGCATTTGTCCCTCTCCATGAAATTCAAATATTAGTTGACTAACGATGAGAAAGACAGCATCTGCCCTCGAAGTTAAATCCTGTCAAGTAAATGGGAAATGCCATGAAACAGAACCTAAGATGAGCAGGGGGAGTTTAAGAAATCTTAGCTATTGAATGAGAGCATCTTAAATGGACTCTCTCAAGAGACAGGAATTGAAACACACTTTGCAGGGCAGGGAGAATAGGATAAACCAACAGTGGGATAAGACAGACATTTCAGCTGTGGGAGCCTTCTGAACAAAGGCATAGCTATAGAAACACTAGCACGATAGGAGGGGACAACAGAAAAGTGACAAGAGCACAGAACACCTATAGAAAGGCCAAAGGAAATGGATTTTGGAAGGTGAGTTGGAGGCAGAGTTCCTAATCCTCCCAATAATGAAATATAGGTTGAGTTAAAAATTCTACCATCAGCTGGGGAAAGGAGGGAGAAGTGACCGGTGGGGAGAGGTTGATCACTGGGTGTTCCCATGCAGCTGGGTGGAAGAGGCCCTGGCATGTTACTGTACGGTAGGGTGATCGTAGATAACTGTAACATGGTGCATGTTTCAGAGAGTGAGCTGGAAGAGGAGATTTCACGTTTTCAACAACAAGAAATGACAAATGCTTTAAGAGACAGGTTTACCCTAATTTGAGCATTATACAAAATAAACACATGTCAGGACATCTCACAGAACCCCATTAATATGTGTGGTTTTTATTCACATCTTCTTTTTTCTTTCTTTCTTTTTTTTTTTTTGAGAACAAAACTAAGAAGCAAAATAAACACATAAAAAGCAGACTTCTGCATGTGGCTCATTCAAGAGACAGCTGTAGAAATCTGAGGATTGAGTCTCTGGCCTCCATTCCTCTCGCCCAGTGTGGCCCCCTTGCATGAACTGTGGGGTGACTCAGATTGCAGAGCTGAAGTGCAGAGTGAGCTCGTGGACACAGTGCTCCAGAGACTCAGCGGAGGCCTGTGTTGTGGATAGCTTCATTGTCAGGCCCCAGTTTCCTCATCCAACCCAGAGCACTGAGGATTAATCAGACCCCTTGTTACCTGATATTCTGGGGAAGGCTCAGGATAAAATAACCCCTCAACAAAGAACTACTGCACACAATAAATCAAGGTGTTTTTCCTTCAGAGGCATCTTTTGGATTTGAGCACCTTATGCATTCTAAGAGTGGCCTGTTTGCCTTTACTCCGGAGTATCAGTGGGAAGACCCTTTTGATATGAGGACAGTGTTGGGGAGAGGTAATTTTTTTTTCCAAGGTTAACAGCACATTGTTCATATCTCATAGCTGAAAGCCTTTCTAGCAGCAATTCATAAATGCACAGCCTGGCTTCAGAGGGGCCAGAGCTTATAAAGTATTTATTCCTTGAATAGGATGAATGTCAGATTCTTGTTCTCTGTATCTCTTTTCCCAGTGAATCATTTTTGCTTTTGCCCCGGGTGAGTAATTCTGGGAGGGGACGTAATGATTTTCTGGGATTTTACTATGAGCAATTGAACGCAGAGGCCTGAATCCATTCAACTTTAATGTGCAGCCCATGGCGCGGACACTAGCTATGTCCAGACCAGAGTGGGGCAGATTAAGCAGAAGCCTATGCTGGTGCAGATGAAGACATGGGGTCCTAGAATGAGACAAGGGGAAGCCAAAAATGTGGACAGCTGGACAGCAGTGGGGTGATGAAATCTAAGCCAGAATCCACAGAGAAGGCCCCGTGTGGCTAGGGCCAAGGCAGGTGTGGTCTTTGGCAACCTTGGGCAGGAATAGTGGTGATGAATCAAATGAGCAGAATAAGGAGCCCCCACTGCCCCTCCTTCGTGGAAAAGGAGAGTACTGAGAGGCTTTTAGGTATCTCCCTTCAGACTATTGTTCTGCCCAAATTATGTCATATTAGTCTTTTCTTAACCTTTGAGACATTTTTAGACTTGAGGAAGCCTCCTTTAAGATAACGCTACCTTTACCAAGGTAGAGCCGAGTTTGTGGTTGCATACTCCTGTATGCCTCTTGGTGAGGTGAAGGTCCTAACTGTGGCTGGCTTTCTAACCCCAGCCTGCTCTCCCCTGAGTGGTGCTAACTCCGCAGCCACGTAGTTGTTCCAGCAGAACCTTACAGACTATGTACTATTCTTAACATCTTTGTTTCCTCACCACCCACATCCGAGGCCATTGCCGTTCCATTTCCCTCCCTCGAACATATACATCACTGTCCCTTTTATGGCTAGCCTCCCAGTCTGTGCCTCATTGCTTTCCATCCAGACAACTTGCAAAGGTTGGCTATGTTGAGAGTCCATTCTTGCCTCCCACATCCTGTCCTCTGCTGAACAAGTGATTTAACCTGACTTAATCCAGTTTATCTGTGGTGCCTAACCTCAGATCTGTTCTGACTCCCTATTTTGCAAAACCTCAGAGGTTCTCTGTGGGATCCAGAATCTTAAATATTAAGATTTAAGAACTGTGGAATAAGCTTGCCCATCAGAAAATTACTGGCTGAGTTCAAAACTCTCAGAAGGCAGTGTGAGCACACTCTTTCTCCATTCTTCTGTTACTCAACTGGCAACCTCACTCACGACCAAAACACTCAATGACCTGCACCATCCACCCCCTGCTAACTGTGCCAGTCTTTTTCTTGCTAACTGTACTCCAGCCAGCACTGACTTCCTTTATATCCTAATCCCCTTAGGGCCTTTGCAAGGCTCCTCCTTCTTCTATAACAGTCTTCTCCATTAATCACTATTGGACCAGTACAGTCTTGTTCAGGTCTCGGCTTGTTTTTTTTTTTTTTTTTTTTTTTTTTTGGTTTTTCTCCGGTACCGGGAACCGAACTCACGACCTTGCGCTTGCCAGGCAGGCGCTTTTTGCCGCTGAGCTAAATCCCCAGCCCCCAGGTCTCGGCTTGAATTTCCCTTTCTCACATCTTCTTTGTCCTCATCCCTTTTTCACTAATAACAGACTTCCATCAAATAGGTGATTTATAAACAATAGAAATGTATTTAGTTCATGGTTCTGGAAGCCAGCAAGAGACAGAGGGGGTACTGGTGAGGACAACATGCTGTATCCTCGATGTGGCAGAGGGCATCATTTACGTGATGAGGGAGCATGCACATGCGTGGAGGAAGCAGTCATCCTTCATAAAGACCCCACTGCCACAGCAGTGGCATTAATCCATTTATAAGGGCAGAGCCTGTATTTGCACATATAGATCTAACTCAGTATTCTCCCCATGACTGCTTAATAATCCATTCTGCTATACCATCATCCATATAGCCAGGACTAGCCCCACAGTTTACTTTCTTTATACTGGCTTTTTATTTTTAGAACTTTTTATTTGGAAATAATTTCAGAAATATGAAACTTGTAAAAGCAGTGCAAATGATTCCTGCATTCCCTTCAAATTTTAACATCTTACCACATCTGATTTATCATTTTCTCTTTACCTTTCTATCTCTTTATCTATAGATGCACACACAAATATATACATTGATTAGATATACATGTATTTTTCTAAATTTATGTAGGGCTGGGGATGTGGCTTAATGGTAGAGGTCTTGCCTTGCATGCACAAGGCCCTGGTTTTGATCCCAAGCACTGCAAAAACAAAACTAAACAAATAAATAAATGTAACTTTCTTTCTTAAATATTTGACAGTAAGTCGCAAATATTATGTTCCTAAACTCCTAAAGCCTGAAGTGTGTATCTCCTCCAATCAAGGATATTCCTTTTATAACCACAGGGTGATTATCTAAATCAGAATGTTAACATCAATGAAATACCAGTACCTAATCTATGATTTACATTCAAATTATGGAATAAGATACCACTATAGTAAAGACAAAAATGTTTTTCCTGGGCAGGCTAGTATATTATTAGGTTTATTTTGTAAGTATTTGACTGTCTTTGTATAGATGGGGTTTTTCTATCATTATGTCCTTTAACTGGTTGTTCGAGTATGTAGGTGCTATCAGTTTCTGTATATTACTTGTATGTCCTGCTACTTTAGTTATTTCTTTCATTGTTGGAGTTATTTTTATCATTACTATTTCCAGTATACTGTCATATTATATGCACATAGAAGCAGTTTTATTTCCATATTTCTAATTGATTTCTTTTGTCTGATTATGTTGGCTTATTGTCACTAGTACAGTGTTGAGCTGGAGAGATAAAGGACATACTTCCTTTATTTCTGATGTTAGTAACAATGTTCATAGACTGTCTTTAGGACTAAGGTAGGTAGAAAGAAATAATACATAGCCAGCTAGATAGACAGGCAATAAGATACATAAATATGTAGATGTAGATTGATTCATGTCAAGAAAGTGTTCCTTATTCTTACTTTCTTAAGGTTTTTATTGTTCTTAATCAGAAATAGGTGTTGAATCCTGTTACAAGCTTTTTCAGCATTAGGAGAATAATCATATGATTTTCCTTGAGATTCATTAACATGATAGAAAATAGTAATGGATTTTCTATAGAAACATGTGTTTCCATATATGCATTTATTGCTCACTCCCTCTGTTTTTCCTTTGAATTTTGTCCGGTCATCTCTTGGTTGGATGAAGTTCATTTTCCAATAGATTGCTCAAGAAGGGCTTATTAATTCATAGCTCCCTAAGTCCTATCTTGAATTTTGCTGTGTATACGTGCCATTTGAAAGAAAGTCTGCCTGGTTATAAAATTGTAGGTTCAAGCTTTCTTTTCTTGAGTTTCTTTTTAAACGCTGCTCTATTGTTGTCTTACTTTGCATGATTTTTCAAAAAAATCTGATGACACTTTAATTCTTCTGATCTTGTAAGCTATTTGATCTTTTTTGCTTAAAGCCTTGAGAGATTTTTGATTTTTATCTTTAAAGTGTATTAGTTTTACTAGGACATCACCATCTCATGATTAAGACAGATATCAAAAGTCCATCTCTCTGAGCTCTGACTTCTTTGCTCACTTTGCCACAGATTCCTACCCCTACCCTGTTCTATTGATTCCCTGGGATTCTTTCACATCTGTCCGCTTTCTCAGCATAAACTTTTGTCATGTCATTTCCAATTTAACAGCTGTACCTTTACCCATACTGCTCTTCCTCTTCCCACAGTTCATTGCCAAGTCTGTCTTCCTTTAATGTAATTTTCAGCAAATCAAATCATACTTCTGCTCAAAATCCTAGAGTAGCCCCCAATTCTTATATTTCTTCTATTACTTAGGCGTGTAACTCCCCACTTTCCTAATCATTCTGATTATCTTTCCACTCAGTGAAAACTTTGTATGGATAGCCTTGCTTGTGTGCCTTACCTTGTAATGGATGGGCACTTTTTCTATACCTACCAGTATGAGGCCCAAAATATTTGATTTCCCACATTGTCACTTACTTTAAATGCTACTTGTACTTTATTACTGTATGTAAGTCTTGCTTTTCATTTACATTTAGTCCCAAAACACTGACTGTTTCTGGCATACCAGTTTTTAGAGTATTTGTTACCTATAATCATACTTAATTATTTGCATATATATCAGTTCTTTCCAGTGCAGCTGTTAGCTCTTTGGTTAGATTTAGGGCAATTGTTTAGGGCAAAGAGACTAAGTCTTACCTGGGGACCTCTATATCTAACTCTTGTTACAAAACCCAACACTTGCCCATGTGTTTGGCACTTAAATACTTAAGTATATAAAGAGTTTTCATAACTTTTAGGGGAGAGTGCATAATAAGTCTTCTTAAACCCAGTTGTATGTAATAGAGTTCCATGGTCAACAAGGTCACTAAAATAATATGCTGTGTTGGGCTCACAATAAATAATTTTGTGCTTAACACTAGTGAAAGTTTTTTTTTCCACACAACTTTTCCTGTAGGTTTGGACAGTTCATCACCAGCTTTATTTTTTTCTTTTTGAGATAGGGTGTTTCTATGACTGTGTCACAAATTAATTGCACAGGCTGGACTTGAACTTGTGATCCTCCTGCCTCAGCTTCCCAGAGTGCTGGAATTATAGGCATGTGCTACCATGCCTGGCTTAGAAAATCCTCTAAAGCAAATGGTCTCTATTTGGTGCTGCAGAAATCAAGACCAACAATGAAGAAATTCCACCACCCTATAGCCACACTAGAACGCAGCAGAGGAAGAAGAGAAGTGGACATGGGTTTCTGAAGGCCTCCATCCTGACGTTACATGTCATGCCCACTCACATGCACACACATCAGTGGCTAAAGCAATTTTTGTGCCAGATTGAACACAATGAAGATGATGGAACACAGTGTCCAAAGGAGAATGACTTCTCCAGTCCTCCAGAAAAAAAGGAAAATAGGATACAGTCATAAACTCTAGTAACATTAGAGTCACAAATTCAGTTTCCTGTCTTTCCTGCACACAGAATGTACTCACACTTTCTCCAAGCAAAGAAATCCCAAGTGCTCACTAGTGATGGCTTTGCTTTTAGGGCCCATAATCACTGAGCGATACACAGTGATCTCTACATCAGGTTCACAGGGTATCCTTCTTAATACCTTTGTAAATCTGTAAGCTACAAATCTCCACACAAAAGGAAAACATGTTTCCCTCCACACGCGTGTAGCAGAGTGGGCACAGGAAACCCGCAACACACTTCCATTCAGGATGAGGTGGCCATCGCCCAGTACTGGACTTTGCTATCTTTAGAGTCTCGTTGAGCAGTGTAGAGTGCACGTAATTGAGTGAGTGAGGAATGTTTTCTTGATTAGACTGCAGTTCTGCTTTCTGGAAGGGCTTCCTTGTTCACTGTTTGCTGCAGCTCCTATCTGCTCTCTGCGAGGTTTCCCATTTTCCATTCTCTCCTTTGGTCATCTAGCAAATGGGAGTTGGAGGACTGCCTTCCCTCTACAGATTTCTCAGCTCGCCAACTTCCGCTGGAGGGTCAGAGTAGCAGGGATTGTTTGAGGTCCTTAAGAGTAGCAGCTTTCCTGTTCTTTTGGCAAACTAACTGTTCAATAATGAGCTACTTTACCTATTTGATTCCAGGCTGTTTCATATGCCAGTGAACCTACATAGGTCTTGTTTGCTTTGCTTCTGGAGCCATATCTCTTTCTCTACTTCCTAAGAGGTATTTTAAGCACTAAGTCACATTGCCTGGTTGACATGCTGTCCTTCTCATTAATGAGGCTGGGGAAGGAGACCGTAGACAGTGTCTCCTCAGTTTCCATTCTTATCTCATGAACATAAACAAGCCATATTGGCCAGCTCGACTTCAAAAGTGCAAAGAAATGGATATTCATCTGTGCAAAGGAGAAACAGATCAACTAGTGAACATTCTGGGGCATGTCACTTCTGGATGGAAACTCTGGGCTCCGTGAG
This sequence comes from Chinchilla lanigera, assembly GCF_000276665.1. Classification (NCBI taxonomy): domain Eukaryota; kingdom Metazoa; phylum Chordata; class Mammalia; order Rodentia; family Chinchillidae; genus Chinchilla; species Chinchilla lanigera. Next base: position 5,857,181 of record NW_004955467.1, on the reverse strand, counting down.
ACAACGGGGCAGGTCTCAGCAAGGGAGCAAGCAGTAACACTGACCAGAAGATGCAGAAGGTACAGGCAGGTGCTCCCTGAAGTTCAGTTTAAATCAAGGTTGGACACAGAGCTGGAGTGCTGGTTGTTGCAGACTGTGGAAAGGACTGTGATGTTTCTCCTGGAAACTCCTGAAGCTCATGGCCTCTCATCTTTTGACCTGGGTACCCTGAAGCCACTCCCTCCTGGGGAAAGAAAGTTGAAAGAAAACTCACCCCCATGTAGTTTGGGATCCCCAAAATTAAAACCTCTGAAGACCACTCTTGTGGTGGTTATTCTGTTACAAGAGTCTGCCTCAAAGTCTTCATAAAGCACCCTACTATAACTTCACATTACTTTAGTTAAACCCTCTCCAGTGAATGTAGATCACTAGAATCACTCAATTTGTTAAGGAATAATTGCTCCCAAGACTAAGATTTGCCACGAGGAAGTGCAGGAGCCATGAGGGAATAGGATGGAGTCTGATCATCTCCTCACACTGCTGCAAATACTGCTTAAGAGCCACTACACTGCAAAAAGTGCTGGGGACCTATTTGTTTTATTGATTTATTTCATTCCTTTGTACTTCTCAGGTTCAGGGGCTCATTCTGGAAGTTTTAATGGCACAACAAAATTGCGGGCTCTGTTATTGATGAGATAAAATTGTGGGAGAGAGGTCAAAGACTCATTGACTCCATATCCACAGAGGGCCTGGAAATACTCCAGCCAGTGGGTTTGCCTGATTTTCAAGGCTGTCATCAGGGTGGGAGTGGGCGTGGAGTGGCTAAGGCAGGTGCTGAGGCACAGCCAGCCTCTTCTTTGTTTTGATTAATTGGTTTCTCTTTTGTTTTGTGGAACTTGACAGCACTGGTTGTGGCTTTTTGTGGTTGACTACCCCCGTAGTACCTAATTACAGAGGAGATTTTTAAAAGCAACAATGAACACATTTTCTAAATATGTTCTCAATCCACTCACTCCCTTGGTAATTGGAAGCAGAGGGAAAGGAGGGCTGGATGGTAGTCCCAGGGGCCTCCTGTCAAGCAGTCCCGGTCCAGTCCCCCTGAGGCCACTCAGGAACACTCTTGCTCGAAGCTGCAAGGCTTGAAAGCAGGGGCGGCGCCCTGGGCTCTGAGGCCGCACCCCAGCACATAAGGCTCTTACACTTGGTTTTTTTCTCCTGCACATGAGGGCTGAGGTGCTGTTCACAAGCTAGGTAGGAAATTGTACACTTTCACTGAATAAGTGGTTTTATGCCAAAAGAGAAATTAAAATATCAAGCATCTTCTAAGGAGATCAAAGCCAGACTCAGTTACTGCTCCTAAAACAGGGAATTGTGGGGCTCCTGTCTTTGTCCTTTGAATGAAATGATTAATCGCAAGAGTACTAACATAGTTTTACTCATTCATTCACTCATTCGTTTTACTGTATGCATTTGACCTTGTGCGAAGCACCAAGAGTGTCCATCGACAAGAATCTCTCTAGGCAGAGAGTGAGAACATGGAGCAAGAGTCCTCTTCAGGGCCTCTGAATTCTGATGAGAGTGGAAATCATTCAGAGGATTTGTACCTATATGGAGCTGGGGATTTAGCTCAGTGGCAAAAGCGCCTGCCTGGCAAGCGCAAGGTCGTGAGTTCAGTTCCCAGTACCGGAGAAAAACCAAAAAAAAAAAAAAAAAAAAGGGAACCTATGTATCCCAATGCCCTGGCAGCATGGACAAGAAATTGCTCTCAGCTCCCTCTTAATGGAGGAAGGAAAAAAGAAGATGCCTATGGCCTGGGACTATCAAGCATGGCTCTGTGTGTTTGGCTGTCCTCCTCTACTTTCCTTCTCACTATTGAGAAGGGCCTGGAATTCTCTAGTGACTATAAGCTACAGGCCAGTGTAAGAAGTGAATCATAGTGTCTGTTGAATTGGAGAGACTCTGATAAGAATGGAAAGATGTCCAAGCACATACAACAATGTCCTGTTGTACCACACACACACACACACACACACACACACACGCACACACACACATACATACCATCAGTGTTACTTTCTCAAAAACTGCACTGAAGTTGTGAGTTATTTTATAGCACAAATAAGACCTTGTATCTTGGATAGACTTTCTATCTCTTTTTCTATCACATTAACAAAATACCCTAGACCAGGAAATTTATGAAGTAAAGAGATTTATTTTGGTTTATGATTCTGAAGCCTGGGAAGTTCAGGAGCACCGTACTGGAATTTGCTTGTTATCTGATGAGGGCCTTCTGGCTGGGTCATAGTATGTTGGAGGGTTTCACATGGCGAAATAGAGCAGACACCTCTCAAGTGACATCACTTTTCTATGAAAGACACTCTTGTGAAAACCCATTAATCCTCTGATAGCCTTCGTGACCCTGTTATCCACCAAAAGTTCCACCTTTCAAATGTCATCAACATATGACTTTCCACTCATGAAATTTGGGGGACACATTCAAACCACAACATTACACCCTTAGGTTTCTTTTTTTTTTTTTTCTGGTACCAGGAATCGAACTCACGACCTTATGCTTGCCAGGCAGGTGCTGTGCCGCTGAGCTAAATCCCCAGCCCCCATTGCACCCTTAGGTTTACCTATGACCTCTATGTTTTCCCCCTCCTACTACCAGAGGCTGTGCAGCTTTCCACAAAAACTCCTGTGTGGAGCTCCCATGAGAACAGCCGTGTGCCTCTCCCCACCCTCTACCTTCTGCCCAAGAGCAGTCTTACCCAAATCCTTTCATCAGGACCCCTCTTCAACTTTACTGCAGAATACGACAATGATTTGCAACTGTAGTTGCATATCATACTCATCATAACTTTAAAAATATGCTTCTGAAAGTTCCCATCCAATACCTTCTGTATCACAATCAGCAGAATTAGGAATCTGTAACTTTGATAAGCTTGCAAGGTTGATTTTTGATATACAGCTGTAATCAGCATTTCTCAAACTGCCATGGATATCTGGATTGGTTGAAGATGTTGTTAAAATGCAGATTCTGATCCAGTAGGTCTGGAGTGGACCTGAAATGTGGCATTTCTAACAAGCCTGTGCATTTGCTGCTGGTCTACAAGCAAACTTTAGGTAGAAAAGGTTTACATTTAGGGTTCTCAACCCTGGCTCCATGTTAGCATCATGGAGGGAGCTTTTAAAAATCTTTTTGCCAGGGCTACTATAAATCCTAGTTTCTGAGTCTCAAATTCAAAAATAAGTAATTTCTGTGGCATTGTAGGTGATAATATTGTTCAGCCCTTCTGGAGAACCACTGAACTGAACTTTTTCCCCACAAGAGTAGATCTGTGATTTAACTGCTCAACTCCCACCCCAATCATACTCCTTCCCCTTACACTCCCATATCTATTTGCAAGACAGCTAGGCACTGCATATGTTTTTTCTAGACATCTAGACAACATATATTATCATCACAGAAGATTTCATTGACATTTGTCCCTTCCTATAGATAACCAAAAGCAATGGTAGCAAAGTCTGTGCATCCAGTCTATTCCCTTTGCACAGAGAATTAATTCGCAATTGTTGTTTAATGCCTTCCTGGTTTCTCTCCCTCTCCTGGAGGAACAATACATGACACATGTGCCACCACATAGGTCAGAATACATAGACACACTATGAATTTGAGATTAACCTCTCACATAATTCCAGCTTTCCTATCATTTCATACTTCCTGGTGTTTAAAGACTTTAAGAAATTAATATATTGATTCCCTATCTTCAGTATCATCCTTACTGCAGGGCTTGCCTACATGACATTGCTCAGAACATCCGTAAGTACCTTCGAGCCAGCTCCTACTTTTCTTTCAGTTCGTTCTTGTCTCTGAAATGTTAGGCAGTATAATTTTAGGCAACTTCTGTGTGTTGCATAGGAATGTCTACTGTGATCCTTGGTGCACTGTTCACTATTCATTGATTTTCTCTTCTGTTTTCCCCACTGTACTGTGACTTCCTTACGAGTGGGAGTGCTTTCCCCACTTCTCAATCTGCATCACAATGCCACGTTCTGAGCACATCGCTCCAAACATAGCAGAAGCTTGGACAACATTTTATTGAATCCATAAAGGGTTGCTCTTCTTTTTCTACTCTTTTTTTGTTCTAGCTTCTCTGTTAGGTTGTAGAAAAGGTACAGAAAATTATCTGTTTTAGCATAATTCTGAGTGGCATATTTGCTCAAACCAGCTCATACCCAATGAGAATATAATTGGAATACCCAGTCCTTCCACAACCCTGCCAATCATCCTGCTGTGTAAATAGGCACAGGTGATTGGTCGTAATCAAAGTCATTAGGGTAGTTCTGGAACGATCCTGCTGCCATATGTAGATAATTATGGCAGAAGTCTCAATTTTGGATGTTAGCCAATCTAAATAGCATTAGCATGAGGAATTTGCATAGAACAAAAGAAACAGGACAGCACGCATTTGGACATAAATAATAATGGCTGGCACTTATGTAACATTTCCTATGTGTTGGCATTCTTATAAGCACTTTCCATATATTAACTCATTTACTCAATATAGCAGCCCTAGGAGATAAGAACTATCAGTATATAAATTATATAGATGCAGAAACCAAGGCGCAGGGATTTAGGTAACTTGGCAATGATTGTACAGTTAGTCAATGGAGTCTCTATTGGATCTAGATAAAATAGAAGTCCCAACTTTAAACTATTCACTCCACTGCTGCACTGCACTGGAGTGGGTTCCTTCCAAGAAACATCTGTCAAGCTTCTCACTATAACTCTGTTTGCATTCGCTGTAGTTCATGTGTTCATGAAAACAGATCTAACTTGATCCTTGTGTATAGATTGAATGATCAGCATTCTCTGTCTTCTTTGAATAGCAGTGCTCAAACTTTAAGGATATCCACTTCCCTCCCTCTCTGACTCCTTTCCTTCCTTCCTCCTTCTTCTCACTCTTTCTCACATACAAACACACACGCACACACAGACACAAACACACACACACACAGACATCTTGTAGAAAATTCACATTTTGGAACCTTCAGTAGACAAATTCCCATAAAAACAAATAGGCTTATTCAGAGTAAAAACAATGCTGTTACTTTCCTGCAGTTCTATTTCCTTTTAGAGATAGGACTGGAGTGCTGGAATGAGGAATTTGGTTCATGACTTCGGAGGGTAAAGTCTTCCCGTCAATGAGTTTGCCCTTTGTTATTAATAGATAGCTCTTTCCTGGGTCCACCTTGAACTAAGATCCCCCTCCTGTGCTCTCTGGTGTATGGTCTCATTTTTGGCTCTATGAAGAGAACTAGAGAGAGGAGGTCCCTATCTCACATCCAGGAACCCGACTATGGAACAAATCTGTCCTCATCTCTGCAGGTCCCATCTTTTATACAGTGTGACATTTGTACCACCTTTTGTATAAAGTGTGCTCATGTTGGAAACACCCAGAGTGGGAATAATATTTTTGTATGGCCATTTCTTCCATTATATGGTCTCCGTGATATCTGCAATCAAGTATGACCTGATGTGCTGGGACCAGGTATGTACACTGCCTCCTTCCCATCTTTGAGACCAGCTGGAGTAGCTGGGACTTTTAACAAAGTTCTGTATGACAGACTCTTCTTTGAAATAAAAATTAATAAAGTAAGGACTCACAATAGTTCGTATACCCTCCTCCTTATTACCACATGGGAAATCACTAGAACTTATCTTTAAAAAATACATGTAGTGTCAGCATCTCTCAGACAGTAGTTCTCGTTAGTGTGGCCACCACATCAGCAGCATCAGGTACACAAAAAACCTTGTTAGAAATGCAGATCCAGACTTACTGAATCAGAAACTCTGGGGTTGGGGGTCAGCATGTGTGTTTTAATTTAGCCTCCAGGTGATTCTGATGAATGCTAAAATTTGAGAACCACTGTCATATAAAATTAAGACATTTAATCAAAGCATGCTTTATAACCTAAATTATAGGTTGGTAGACATCTAGACAGTGAAGAATATGGATGCAAAGAATACACCAAAATAGCATCACGTCTTTAAAGATTATATCAGCTGATATTACTTAGAAACGTAGCTGTATACCAAGCATGAATATTTTGTCAAATACAGAGCTAGACATAAACTGCTGGGAAACTGAAGCTTTCTGTTCCTTACTGACCCCAGAAAAATACCTCCACGGTTCACAAACCACCATTTGCACATTGATTTAGGCAGGTAGTGTGTGACAGGAGGTGAATTTTTAATTCAGGTGTTTCTCACTCGGAAGAGCTCAGCTCTCCTCCTTGCTCACAGGTGCCTTATCGAAGTGATGATATTAAAACTGTGGAAATTCTGAAAGCTAATTCATCCAGCTGGCTGTAATCACCCAGGGAGATAGGACACACTGCAAGACTGTAAAGAGTGGGGCTGTGGTCAAGTTCGAATGTTATTGCTTTTGACTGGGACTATTGCAGGACTCACAGAGCAAACGGAACTGGCACAGTGTGATCTTTAAAGTTGGTTGCAAAGATCAAAACATGAAAAAGCTGGAGTGATTTTTTCTGAGCATAAAAATTTATCCTTTCAGAAATAATTAATATGATAAAATTACTCATCAGACCCATGTACCATTGTGTCATTAGAACCGTGGTGTCTAAAATAACTTAGTTTTTTCTCTTTGAAGAGGCCAATATAAATTCTAAAAGTTACATAGCTAATTAGGTCAGACAGTAACTAACTTGCCTTTCCAATACTGTCCTATAGAGAATTCTGATTATAATTACCCTCTCCAAAGAAAACTCGGACATGGGTGCCCATGAAAGATTAAGAATAAAATAGAAGGTCATCAAACTCAGGAGGATCCACAATTCCAGGCTCACAGGCCTATCATCCTATAACGTCTGTAATATACAGTGTCCTATGGCTGGTTGAGAAGGTTGAGTTGTTGGGATCTCTTCCCAAATGTGTACAGATAACATCACACAGGATCAGGGCTGACAGCCATCAGCCAGTTTGGCTGGTACCTACCAGTAGACAGGCATTTGTATGACCCAACAGGTTACTTTTCATATGTGTCTTTGGCCATTTTCCTTTCCCTGAGTTTAGGGGCACAAAGATGAGAAGTTTAAATGGAACTGGAAACAAAATGATAAAAAGCTGTAACTTTTACAGAATTCTTTGTGTTGGTGGAAGAATTTGCTCTGCTTGTCCCCTTCCAGTGGCGTGAGTTAAGAGCTCGATGGCTCTCAGTCTTGCAGGAGTCAAATAACTCTCTCAATTTCTTAGATGTCTCCTTACCCAACCTTGGCATTCTGCAGCTACCATCCATAGGGTCTGCCTTACGCAAGGAGGAATGCACATGTTGGCTCTGTCCTCGCCTTTCCAGTGTGCTTACCTGCAATCAACAACTGTCAGAAGAGAGTGGATCTGTTCACCCAGTTAAACATTAACTTTGGGCCAGGAGTTCCTTTACCTGTATTTGCTTTAATTCTCATAATTCTGTGATTTAGGTACTGTGATCTGGGTGCAGGTGAGAGTAAGAAAGCATGGAGTGATAAAGAGCTTTCTCAAATTTGCACCACTATCAAGTGGCAGAGTCAGTATCTGAGAGTTACAACTACAATAAGATCTGACTCTAAAGTCTAACTTGTGCCCTGAGCCTTTGTTATGAAAGTGGGTTACTCTGATGAGCTGCCCTCAAGTAACTGCTGACTGATGATGTAGAGACTTTGCCAATGGACACTTGTCAGTACCCTGCCCATTCATTAGGTCCAGGGTGCCCCATTCATCCTTTCTTCCATTCTGGCTCCAAGAATAGTTTAGGAATCATGGTTTGTCATAGTGTGGCCCCTCAGCCTGAGCATCAGTGTCTCCTATAAGTAGGTCAGAAATGCAAATTCTCAGGCCTAGTGATTGAGACAATCTAGGAATATAGCCTAGAAATTTGTATTTTCATGAGTCATCCAGGTTGGTTCTAGTGCCTGAGCAAGACCTGAGTATCATGGGTCTAGCATATTCCTTGCCATAGCTGGAAACAGTGAAACTAAACTTAGTCCACTTCATCCTACATGTCCTTTTACTAAATTTCTGGCTTTCTTGTAAATTTTTCTCAGATTGGCTTTGAAACCCCATACTGGCTCTCTTGGTTTTGCAAATTCTCTTCTAGTTAAATAAGATACCAAGGTCTCCGCGCAACTGGCGTGGAGAACATTTTCACCTTAGGGAATAATACCCGTTTCTTCACCTTGCCTCTTTGACCTGGCTGGTTGCTTAAGATTTTTTCACGTATTTGGAGTTTTGCTCAACAGCCCCTCTGAGATTCCAATAGATGTGTTCAAGCAGTCTCCAGATTTTCTGGGATGTACTGACCTAAAAAAGGAAAAACACCAAGACACTGCCTCTTCCTTCCATTTTCTTAAGTAATGAATGTCCACCAATTTATGATTCCCTTTGGAGAGGGGAATGCAATTTTATCTTAGTTTCCTTTTCCCTCAAAGATATTTGGAGAAGATAAGAAGCTTGCCTCTGTGTATGTGAGGCTATTGCTTATTAATGGCAAGTTGTAGTGTAAGAGATGAACTTTGAAGATCATCATAACTGAGTTTAAATATCCTTTCCACATTATCAGTTTTGAGGCCTTAGGGAGAACATAATTTAAACTTTCTGAACTTTAATTTTTTTCATCTTTAATATGGAGAAAATAATACTACGTAAGGCTGTAGTGAAAGTTGCATGGCAAATGAGAATTAAGTACCTTGCACAAAGGTTGGCATATTGTTGGTGTTAAATAAATAACAGTGGTTATTATTGTACAAAATAGCATTTATGATTTCTCTTGGAGTGCAGGTATAGAAGCCTCAAGATAAATGTGCTGTCTTCTCCTCAAGGACCAAAGTTATTTCTTGGTAGGAAATATAAATATGATATCTGCATTAAAGCAGTTTAATTTCTCCTGTTTTTGAAGATAAAGCATGATTTTGAAGGAAATTCAGACTTGCATAAATTTTCCTCATACTCCAGCGCCATCATCCCAACCGCTGTCTGTTGCCTCTCTTCTCTCAGGCATACTTCAGAGGAATGATCTGGAAAGCACTAGAAAGTAAGGCTGTCAGCCACGGATGAATGCAGTCAGAAGGCAGATTATGGTTTGACTAAAAATCATTTTCTTGCAGTCAGAGAAAGGGGCTGCTCTGTAACAAGAACACTGTCAGAGATGCCGTAAATAGGCTTATTGGAGAAAAGCTGAACTTCGTTACTCCTCACATCCCTCCCAACCCGGAGAGCCTGTAGGGTATGATCCCCATCCTCTCGGCTCCCCCTCAAAAAGGTCTGGAGATCAGCACTCAGTGCATATTTAAATGACTGAGTGAAAGAGTGAAAGAATGGATGCACTTGGGTTCTACACTGTCAGCCTGCCGGCTCCTTCCCGTGCCCCTGTATACCTGCCATCACCCACTGCTTTAATCCAGCATCGCTTTCAGTAGCACTCTCATTTTAGTCAGGATGGTACTGAGCTACAAGTAAGAGAAAATCCAGCCTCAGAGATGTGGGTTTGTCTAGTTCACAAACAAAACGTCTGTGCTTCTCTCCAATTGCTTTCTTGTTGGGAGACTGGTTATGACGTTGTTCAGCCTCCAAAACCATGATTGCAGGCAGGAAGAATAACACAAATAAGGAAATACTACCAGACACCTGCTTCTGTATGTTGCTTCTTAGCAAACCGCCCCCAAAAGTGGGCATAACACAACCGATGTCCATGGAATTAACATCCACGTGGGAGGTAGTGTTGGCTGGCTCTGCCTTTGATGGGCTTAGGTCAGTGGGGTGGGTCAACCTCTGTCAATGGGGCACCCAGGCCTTGTGACTGTCCTGACCCTGTAGGCAAGCCCTTGCAAGCCTGGCAGCCTTCCCAGACCAGGGCAGGAGCAGAACAGTGTCGCTTTGCCTCTTTCTATTGGCTGCAGCAAGTCAGAAGATCAGTTCTGGAAGTGAAAAGACAGACCCCCAACTCCTGATGGGAGTTGCTGACAGTTACAGTGCAAAGAGACAGGCACCGAGGAAGGGCTGGTGTGTGGGGGCCATAGATCCATGGTAGCCAAAACCCACACTGGGAGCGGGGTGTTTTCCTCACCTCTCAGTCCCTCTTTTCTTTCCTCCTTCACTCCTTTCTTCCCATGCTCCCTTCCTTCCCTTTGTATTCTTTCCCTTTCTTCCTTCCTCCCTTCCTCCTCTCCCCTTACCACTTCTTCTCTTCCTCTTCCTCCTCCTTCTCTTCCATATTCCTCTCCTTTGTTTTCTCCTCCTCCCCTTCTTCCTCCTTCGCCTCTTTTTTCTCCTCTTTCTCCATTTTTTCCTTGTAAATTTTATCAGATCCTAAAATAAAGACAGGCTAGGAGGAAAAGTGCTGCAGAGGGTGTTGGGATAGAACACTTTGCATTGTCTACCGTAATGCTTCACTCTCACGCTGGACTTAGCTAAGAAAGTACTTAGACTAGTCCGTGAATCTCTTGCTTATTCACAGCAGATCAGACCCTCAGCTCTGACTCACTCCCATCACTGTGTCCCTAGAAGTACTCATTTTGACCCAGGCGGCCCTCAAAATGGCATCTGGATTCCCATGGAGGCATTAAAGGAGTTTGAGTGATACAGAGAATACGCCTCTTTTCTTTCCCTGCCCCTCCGTCATTGAAATGTCAGTCACCACAAACTCCAGCAAAGTCCTTGTGAGCACAGAACGGTTGCTTTGTTTCCCTGGAGTTTTCTCAGCTCGCCTCAGAAACACACTGTGTGATAAAGTATGAAAGGAAATCTTCAAAAACCCGCCTATAATAATAATTCTCCCTACAGAGTTTTACTTGAAAGCCAAATGGTTTGTAAATGGCACGTAGGTAAATACCAGTCTGGATGGAGAAATGTGGAGGTTACAATGGCATTTTAGTGGCTATATATAGTCTGAGGGTAAAGAGAGTTATTATTTACAAAAGCAAAAAAACAATAAACTCATGATCTGAAGTTCATAAAATAATGGCTTCTATTAAACATTCTGTGCCTGGGAGTGTATTAAATTTTTTTCTTAGGCATTGTTGGAGTTGAACCTGGCAGCCGTGAGCGTAGTAAGCATGTGCCCTCCCACTGAACTACACCCCCTGCTCCATGCCGGGTATTTTTATACGACCTCATTTAATCCTCACACAACTTAATGGAGTAGGAAACACTGCCGCGTTACATCTGAGGAAACTGAGGCACAAACAGTTAATGGCTCATCGCTGGGAGCATTAGGATTCCATTTCATCTGCCTCTGATTTCAAGCCCTCGCTCCTGACCATTCAAACGTGCCACACTCTATTGACTTATAATCCACGTGCAAAAGTAGTTATGAATAAACATAAGAAATAATTAATGCTTTGTAAGTATCAGTTGACAATCTTGACAGAGTCTCCGTCCCTGTGCGAGTGCCAAAACAATTAAATAAATTTGCAGTTATAGGCTCTAACAACCATGATGTTATTTAATGAAGTAGAATATATTACTTAAGCCAGATGATTTGATAATTTTAAAAGGTGTAAACAAGATCTTTATTAATGAAATTGTTCATTAGCTCTGTCATTTGTGTATATGAAGCTACATTTAAAGGGGTTTGTTGTGGATTTGTTGTGGGTTTTGCTGTACTTATTTTTTGTTTTCTGTGTGTGTGTGTGTGTGTGTGTGTGTGTGTGTGTGTGTGTTACAGGCTTGAGTATTATCCAGCAGACTAGCTTTGCTCAAATTGTGTTCCTTAAGAGAGTAGCTCTGTTATATGCTTGTCTTGATCGGTTTGAGTTGCCACAGCAAAATACCATGAACCAGATCATTTAACAAACTTTATTTTTCAAATAGTTGTAGATGCTAGAAATTCAAGGTCATGGTGCCAGCAGATCCACTGTCTGGGGAGGCTTTGCTTCCCGGTTTACAGTTGGTTCCTTACATCCTCTTCTGTTAGAAAGAGAGAGAGAGAAAGAGAGAGAAAGAGGAGAGAGTGTGAGAGAATCGAGAGAGAGAGGAAATGACAGAGATTTCGTCTCCCTCATGTCTCTTACAAAAAAAGCATGAATCCAGTTTCTCAGGACTCTACCCTTCTAACTTAATTATTTCCCTTGAAGAAAAAGGGTCCCATAGGAAAATAAATTTATAAAATATAGTATTTCTTTAATGTTTACAGTGCATGAGCCAGGCATGATGACAGACACCTGTAATCCCAGCACTCAGGAAATTGAGGCAGGAGGATTGCCATGAGTTTGAGGCCAGCTTCAACTACATAAGACTGTGTCTCAAAAAACAAAACAAAATAAAATTTAAAGTGTGTGATTGTGTGTGTGTGTGTGTGTGTGTGTGTGTGTTTACTGCAAGACTTCATCAGAGTCTTCATTATACTCTATATGGACTGTTTCCAGGGCAGTAGCCTACTTTTCCTTGTTGGCTGCATTTACTTGATGGTAAGATACATTGAACTATTTAATCGCTAGCCCATTTGATGTCACTGTTGGTCAAAATTCATTAAGTGTCAGTGGAACTGTATGGATCAACTTCCACTTATGAATATAATAATATCTAATGCATTTTAAAGTTATTTTTTTCCATCCTTAATTTATTTCCATTTTGAATGAAAATTACTTGGATTTTAAAGATTTATAACTTCTTGTGTTTATTTAGCTAAAAATAAATGAAAATGTAATTTATGTTTTGGCTTTCACACAGCAAAGAACATTCATTATATTTTTTACTTAGATTATGTCCAAACATATGATGTATCCTCACTTGGATATGACTTCAGATTTCTGTTGCCAAATTCAAGAAAGATGTAATAAAATTGATTTGGGGAGGAAACCAATAATTTTGGAGTGTTTTCCATGTGTAAGTCACTTTTATGCCTGACTTTACTCTTTCACAACCCTTTAAGGTAGGTGTCTGTGCCATCATTTTACAAACATAACATGTACATCTGATAGAATGAAAAAATATTGAAATTTATTCTGATATTGAAGTAACAGAGTCCAGATTTAAACTCCAAACTATCTGACTCTGAAACTCATACTTTCTTCAGAATAAACACACTAAAAGATTTAAAATCAAATGATAGAAAATCTGTCATTTGAAAACAGATATAACTGGTAAACTAATAATAATAGCAACAGCAACATTTCTATTACTTCCATATGCAAAAAAAGAATGAAAGAAGATAGAACTCACTTCTGTTAAACCATGCATGGTCATTAAGAAATTACCAGATTTTAAAATTAAATAATAGTCCTTCTGGCTTGATTAGGATATTTTTAGAATGTTTAAACTATTAATTAACAAAATAGATAATAAATGATTAACCAAATTGCCACAAACAGATGATTTATTCTTAAAACATCAGTAATTGAAGAAGTAAATGGATCTATTACCAGTAATTTGTGTTTCAAACTTTTGACTCAAGGTCATGTGCAGCAAATGTCCTTGTCCACAGTGCTCCCCGTTTGGTCCTACTTGGTAACCAACCACGCAGTCTGTCTACTATAGTGGGAATGTAGACTCACTCCAGGATGTTGGCAGTCACACTTGAGACTCTCTGAGACAAATTTGGCCTCTTGTAGACTACAGGGAAGCTTATTTAGAAATATGGCCTTCACTTCTATTAATATCTAGCTAAGATTCAGTAATTAAGGAGTCTCTATTTTCCTTGTTTTTTTCCTGAAAATGTAGCTCTGCTTTAAAACATACATCTCTCTCTCTCTCTCTCTCTCTCTCTCTCTCTCTCACACACACACACACACACACACACACAGACATACACACACTCCCCCATATTGAAGACTGTGTCAGATTATCCTCTAAGTAAAGTCATCGCTGGCATTTTGGGCAGAGTAGGAATAAAGCTTCTGGAATTTAAGCAGGAGTTCAGGCTTTTGTGAAGCAAATTGCTTTGCAGATAAAGATGTATGTTTCCATCTGAATAAATTCAGTCTCCTTTATAAGGGAAGCAATCCAGGAATATGCTTCCTCTATTGAAAGGGGAAAGCAGGCAGATTAGCACACATACTTGTTTTAAGGGAAACGTGACGACAAGAAGAAGCGCACACTTGTGTTTACTTGAGCAAGGGTGCAGGTCTGCTGCAGGCCACACATGCCTCTCCCGAACCCTGGAGCTTCACAGCGGGAAATACTTCAGAAGAATCACAGAAGATGTGAGTGAAAGTAGTGGTTCTGTGTGCTCTGTGTTTTTGTTTTGTTTTGTTTTCTAAATGATTAAGGTAAAAACATTTTAAAATTGTGATGGTCTTGGTGTGCGGCTGACGATGGTGCTTCATCTGTACTCTCTCCTTGGCTGGTGTTCTGTACCCCACCTTCTCAAACACAAAGTGGGCTTTTATCATGGGGATAATTTATCAGTACCATTCTATTGGTTCCTTTTTGTTGTCACTGAAACCCTTTCTGGTCTACATTTCCTCGTCTTACCAGGGGTAAGGGATTCCTAGAGATTCTTTCTAGGTTCTTCTTATCCTGAACAAAGAACTGGATAAAATAAGTTCAAAAGGTAGTGGGGCCAGGGGTCTTACATATGTTAAAGGCTGGAAAAGAAACATGCTGTGCAGAGCAAGTGTGTGCCAACTGCAAGTAGGAAAGGAATTACACTAGGTGGGTTAAGAGCAAGCCACTGAGAGAGCTCACAGTGGCTCTCAGCTTAAGGGTGGCCCTCTTTTGTGTCTTCCATTCCTCAAGCTGATGTGTCAGATTCAGGTCACCCTGTCAAAAACCTGCTTAATTTGTCACAAGAAGAACTGAAGACAGTACTTTCTGATTGGCTTTGGGAACTTTTTCTGTGCATATCCTGAATCTCCATGATTGGCAGGTCATGCCCACTTGCCAAGCCAGCTGGCTATGTCCTAATATCCTGCCTCACTCCAGCCTGCCTTCTCAACTGTCCATGTTTTTTCTCTCTTTGTCCTTCTTTTTCCATCCTTTCTCTTCAACAACACCTAACTTGACTTCTGGTGCCATTATTTAGTACCTATGTGGTGCTTGACATATCCCTTAACATCTTGGAGCCTATTTCCTCATTTATAGGAGAAAATAACTGCTCTGTGCACCTCACTTTGTAAACTGTGAAGCCCTATCTAAGCATGTTTGTTGTTGTGATTACAGTTGTCCTGCTCCTGCCTTCCCTGGCAGTTGCATGCACATGTCCCCGTTGGGGCTGTCCTTTGCTTATTAAAGGGCTGATGGGGAAGGGAGCACCTCTCCCTGATCCCTACCATCTTCTGCCACTCTGGTGTATAATGGATGTGCTCATTTCCTCTTGTTTACTTGAGTCTTTGTGGTCAGTAGAGATCCCTTCACTTATATTGCGTCTTTCTCTGCTCAGCAATTGGGATGCTGCCTGTTTTTCCATTCCTTTGCTTACCTGGCTTTTTTCTTATCTATCATTAATGCTAAGGGATGGGCTACATCACAAGGTTTAACTAGGTCAGGAAGCCTGAGAGACAAGGACTAAGAAAAAAATAATATTAAGACAATTTGCTGAGTGTTGAAACAATTAGGGTGGGTTTTCCAATGCTATCACTAATTTACTTAAGTATGGCTAAATCTCTGTTATAATAGAAAATCATTTTTTTGAGACAGAAAATCATTTTTTTGTTATGCAGTTCAAGCTGACTTTGAACTCACCTTGTAGCCCAGGCTGACCTCAAACTCATGGCAGTTCCCCTGCCTCAGCTTCCAGAGTGCTGGGATTACAAGTGTGCGCCACCATGCCTGGCTTATAGTAGAAAATCTTGAGTGAATCTTTAGGATTAGAGGTGAGTGTGGAAAAGAGTTTCTGTGTGATTTTTAGTAACCCCACACAAAGGTATCTTGATTTATTTGAATATAGCTAAAAAATATTATAAATCTATTCCTAAACCACCTTCTAAAAGGTAATCTATAAGTTGAATTAAATAAATGTATTTATTTGGAAGTAGAAAGTACACAGTAATGGAAGTGAGACTGGGTTAGCATTAATGGAGATTTCTTCCATTTTTCCCTGGGTGACCCTGAGCTGTAGAAAGAGTCCTTTAGTGCTCTTCAGGTCACCATGCGCCTTCATGGTTATGGTCTCCATTTGAACCCAGATACCACCATGCTGACATAGAAAAAACACAGAGAATTCAACTGGACACTAACCCTGTCCCCACACAGACTGACTGTATACTGCTGTGCATGACATCTGTATCTGTGATGTTTATTGGTTCTTGTCTATGTAATATTGATAATGAGTTTCCACTACCTGATTAGGTTACAGAAAAATGTGTGTATAAAAGCTTCACAAAGACCAGAGTGACACGGAAATTTGTGGGACTTTATGAACATGGGAGAAATTTTAGACCTAAGTAGTAAGTTTTTGGTGGCAAGCAATAGAAACTGGCTCTGTGAGATGAACAGAAAAGAGAGTATTGGAACACCACACAATTCAGAAACTCGGGCAAATAAAAAAAAAAAGTTTTATTGTATGATCCAGTGATCCCAGTCTGTATATATATCCAAAGGATACCAAGTTAGTATGCCTAAGGAGTATCTGCATGCTCATATTTATGGCAGCGCTAGCAGCACTATTCACAATCACTGAGATATGGAATTAGCCGAGGTGCCCATCAACAGAAGAATGGATGAAGAAAATGTAATGTATACACACACTGAAGTGTTATTCAGCCACGAAGAACAGAATCATGTTATTTGCAGCAAAATGGATAAACCTAGAGAGTACTATGTGAAATGGAATAAATAAGACAAAGACAAGTACTATGTGTTTTCTCATATGTGGAAGCAAAAAAGAAATGTTGACCTGAGGTTAGTGATTAATAGGGATTGGGAAGAATGTGGGGAAAGGGTGGGAAGAGGGAGGCTGGGTGTGATCAGTGCACACTACATCCATGTAAGGAAATATCACACAGAGCCCCAGTACTATGCACAATTAACACTTTTAATAAAAAATATGAAGGAGTCAATGGAAGGTAGGTGGCCAAAACTGCAGCTGCTGCAGAAAGCATGCAGTTGGGCATTTCTATTGACACAGTCATACCATCAGTGGCCATGACCATTAACCCCCTCAAAGGAGATGATACTGCCACCACCAAGATGAATTCTAAATGGTCATTTGCCTTATAGCACTGTTTGCTCTAGATTTAAAGTGCTAAGTGGGGACCAGTCAATAGCTAAGATTAGATTATCTGCCTGCATTCTGGCTGCCAGGATCTCCAGAAAGGAAATATTTCCAACTCTCTTTACCTTCTGTAGTAGGAGGAGGCAAGATTCTATCTCCAGCCTTTCCTAGGATTTCTTCTTATACAGGTAGGGTTATCAGAGACAGACTTGAGAACCATAACTGTTAAATAAACTACTGAAAGGCTTCAGATTATTGCTGGCAAAGATAAATCCCTTGCTTACCTGTTTCAAGTCTCCTAGAACTTTTCACCATAGTGTGCGTCCTCATCTAAATGTTTTCAGTCTTTTAATAAAGTTTTGCTCTCTCCCATATACCAGGCATATTGTGGGATTCCTCTGGCTCTCATTTTCTCAGATTTTATGATAAAATATTTCCATGCAACATTTTCCTGGTGAGAAGGCACTATGTTAAGAACATTGTTTTCACAATGGAATTTGAGAAAGTCTTAAATTTAAAATGAAGATTACTATTAGAAGTATCCTGCAGATTCAGCAGAGAGGTATGACTGGAAAAGATAATTTGTTCAACAAAAAAGCGGAAATAACAGCACCGTAGGGGATTTCTGGGCCCCAGCGTGGTTCACTGTTAAGGTTCATTATGTAAGCTGTATGGGTTATGCAGTTCAAGGGCATATAGCCCAGAGCATGAATCTAGAACTTGGCTGTCTTCAGCACTGCTTAGGTCTTGGACTGCAAATCATTCCGCGGCAAGCTCCATTTTGTTTACACCTGGCACCAAGGTGCAATAGGACTGTGAGGTAGAAAACATGGAAACTTTGAGAGCCTTTTTAAGGTTGATATTCATGTTAAAAGGCAATGGAAAGTATGTGCTTTTTCTTCGCAAAGGCATGTGGCTTTCTCCAATTGTTTTGGTTTTGGTTTTGGTTTTTCTCCGGTACCGGGAACCGAACTCACGACCTTGCGCTTGCCAGGCAGGCGCTTTGCCGCTGAGCTAAATCCCCAGCCCCTGGCTTTCTCCAATTGTAACATGATTCAAAATAAAGAAAGCACATAGATATTCTGGCCTGGGTTTCTTAGAAAATGGAGCTAGAAGCAAATTCTTAGGTGCTCTGTACATAGAGCACAACTCCAGAGAAACTAGATTGTGGAGAAACCAGATTGTGTCAGGGGAGGCAGGAAAATAAATTTGTGGAATTATAGCACAGGCTTTATTATTAAAAGCACCATTGGATTGGAGGTGTGGCTCAGTGGCAGAGCTCAGGCTTGGCGTGCACAAGGCCCTATGTTCAATCCCCACCACTAAACATATTTTTCCTTGAAATTTAAAAAAAAGAAAAAGCACAATTGATTGTTCAGTTTCTCAGGATGCCCTCAGAGAGGCCTCAAGAAATTATTATATGTTTCGGTAATTTATCTTGGGATGAAGGGAAGAAGAAATTTTTTGTGCTAGCTCCTGTCTTCTTTAAACATCAATTCTCCTGTACTTCAGGACTGACCTCCTAGTTCCTTTAGCAGCCACCTGGAAAGCCTGATCGAAAGGCAGTGAGGCAGTATTCATGACATTAGCCATAGCAGCAGGTGACCCTGTGTTATGGTTTGAATCTGCGTGTCCCCCCAAAGCCTCAAGCGGCCAGGCTTGAGGGGCAGGCTATTAGAGTTTGAATATGGGTGTGAGAGCTGCACCCGCCCCGGGAGTGGATAGTTTGCATATGTGAGGGAGAGGAAAAGAGTGCTTGGGGCATTCCTCCCCCATTCCGCCCTGGTGTGTGGTTGCTTAGCTGTGTGCTGCCGCCCTGAGATGCAGCCCCCTGCCACGTGCCACTCTGCCTTATAATCTGCCAAGTACGGATTGAAACCGACACAAACTGTAAGCAAAATAAACCTTTCCTTCCTTAATTTTGGGTGTCAGATATTTTGTCCCAGCAGTGAGAGAAAAGTAACCAAGACACCCCGGGATAAAAGCAAGCCAGTGCATCCCCATGGCTCCATGCACAGCCGTATCAGACTGGCTGGCCCTGACATGGCACGGGTCTTAAGAACTTCTTGGAGTCACAAGCCTCACTAGCAAAGTCCTCACTGGAAAGCCCAAGTCGTCAGACCCAGGCTATGTATATACAAATCACAATCCCAACCCAGTTCCAGCTGGTACTTAAAAAAACAGACTTCCCTGTATCCCAGAGGGGTGGCAAAGAATACATCAAGAATAGTCTAGAAACTTTCTTCATGCAGAAAGCTAGTACCTATCAAGTAAACGACATCATTGAGGACTGAGACATGTCTCTTTCAAACAATTGTGCAAGAAAGTACAGCTCTTTCTAAAAGATGTAAGTAACAACTAAACTGCAGTTTATTTTCTAGAATTACAAAGAGTGAAATGAAATACAAAATTTCTTGCTAGTAGGGTGGAATGTTAGGGACAGCATTAAAGTATAGGTCCTATCCAAGGATATATACACAGAGCTTGGTACAGTACTGTCATTAACAGGATAACAGTTTATTTGGAAATATTTCTTAAAGGTTTGAAGTCTGGTTTTACACTGCTAGAGGGAGCATGGGAACAGAGAAGTAGGAAGTGAAAATATATCATAAAACGCATTATAAAAGTTGATTCTCTGACAGCAGTACTCCTTGGGTGCTCAGTAGCGCAAAGCCAGAAATATAATAAAAAGGCAAGCCAGAGGATTTCAGAATAAAAAAGAACATCCCACAAAAGACCAGTTCACCGTACAGCCAAACAAACTTAACAATAATTAGACTTCTGGAACTTGAACAAAAGAATCTGAAAAAAAATATGACAGTGTGTTTCAATTTATTGAAGACATAAAATGATTCAGGCTACCAAGGTAAGATTAAGGTCCTATGCCAAAAAAGGTTAAGATTCTATGTAACTATGAAAAAGTATCAAATTCAGAATCTAGTTATGAAAAAAGTAGTAACTGAAATTTAAAACCTCCTGATCAGAGTAAATTATGGAGGAAAGACCCCTGAAGAGAGAATTGTTAGGCTGGAAAATAAATATGAGGAAATTATACTATAAAGCGTGAGAGAATATAAAACAATGGATTATGCTAAATATCTTAGAATGTGTAGATCCTATATTTACCTAATAGGACTTTCAAAATCAAAAGATATAGACATAATATGGGAGAAATATTATTTGCATAAATGTTTTTAAAATACTTTTCAACATTGATAAATGACATGAATCTACAGATTCAAAAGACACAACTGCTTTTGAGGGAGTAAAATAATGAAAATCCCAAATCACATGAAATATTTTAAAACAGATAGCAATTAATAATAAGGTCCTTACCCAGGAAAAAACTTAAATGCACAGTTGACTTCTCAGTGTACACAGTAGTGCCAAATGGTGCTTTGATGAGCCAAAATTTGTTTAAAAATCCATCAACGTAGAATTCAGCAACCAGCTAAACTATCATTCAGGAGGCAGGACAACACCGTTACATTTTTCCACAAATAGAGACAAAGAAATCTGCCTCTATCAGTATAAAATGGTCAAACCATAGCAGTGAGAAAAGTGAACTGTGTCACAATGTATGCAACACTGTTGCAGTGAAGTTATGGAGCCCAACACTAAGGTATATTCACATATGTACTTCTCATATTTGAAATACAAAGTGTGTTTGATCAGTTTTGATGCCTATATCCTGTAATCTGAGCAACTACTTTGAAGATAATAGGTGCTGTAATAACCATTATTAATTTCCTATTATCGTGTTTCAAAGTTTTCTATCATTATTTTTAGTGTTTTTTCTCCTTAAAATAAAAAAAAGAAAAGACCACCACATTTAAGGTAGAGGTTACTGCCGAGTAGAATGGAAGGCAAGCGGGACAGACCATGGAATTTCAGGTGACACAAAAGTGTTACATGTTTTTGAAAAAAATAAGCATCTGGGAATAATGGCAAAATATTAGCAAGCATTAAAATCTAAGTGGTGGTACATGGTATCTGTCTTAATTACTTTTCTCTCCTTGCTGGGACAAAATACCCCCCATGCAAAGTTAAAGAGGAAAACATTTATTTAGCTTACACTTTGTGAAGGTTTCAGTCTGTAATCCCCTGGCTCCAAGGCAGGGTGGTGGGGAACAGGGAACAGTTCAAGACAGCAAAAGCAACAAGAGCAAAAGAGCAGGGCAAGCCCCTTTTCCTCCCTTATATTGTATGTAGGCTGTCCATCCTAGGGTGGGTCCTTTACACCCACACCATGTAGTTCTTGCACAGGCTCAGGATGTTTACAAAGTGAAGACCCTGACCCCTGTGCAGTCACTTAGCTAAGCTTCTAAACTTCTCAAGTTGACACAGTGTATCAACCATTACAGTATCTGTGCTTTTGCTTGGGTTTTTTATATGTGGTTGAAATATTTCAAAGTTTAAAAAATTAAATAAATGTATCTCAACTAGGAGCCTGGCATAATGATGCATGCCTATAATGCTAGCACTTGGGAGGCTGAGGCAGGAGGATTGCTGTGAGTTTGAGGCCATCCTTGGCTACAAAGTGAGTTCAAGGCCAGTCTGAACTACACAGCAAGACCTTGTCTCAAAAAAAGAAAAAAAAAAAAAATCTACCTCAGATAGTAAAGAGAAGGAAAGGAAGGAAACACAGGGAGAAAGTGGCTTGGCATTGTGAGAAGTGAAGCTCTTCAAGGAGATCTGAAACAAGCTTGAAGAGCTGCACCCTTGTAAGAAGAGAGAACATTCTAACATGACAGAGAAGAGACAGCCGAGGGGACTGGATGTCCAACCTAGACTGTACCTCCACCTCCACAGCAAGCAACTATGTGGGCACATGCAGACATCTCCTCCCTAATACTTGGCTTTCTCATCTCATAATTAGTGAGATTAAAGCAAGTTAATCTCTAAGATTTTTTCAATTTCTGACATTTTTTGTTCCTTCAATTTTTCAGATGGCCACATGCTCACACATAATAATGCCTTTTCATTAATGTATTAGTAATGATTTCTTTGGCTTCAAATGACAGAGAACTCTGCCTAAATTGACTTTAAGTGAAAAGTTATTGGTTTATGTAAAATGAAAACCTCAAGGGTAGGTGCATCTTTAAAGCACAACTAGGTTTGGTTCCCAAAATACTATCAAGAGCCCAGGTATTTTCTTTTCTTTTCTTTTTAAAATATGTATACTGTGTCTTCAGTTATACCGGCTTTATTCTCAGCCATCATGTGATAGCCAGATGGTGGTTGTAGCCATATGGCATACCCAGCCCTTAAATCCTCTCGAGTTTTCTACGATCCAAGTAAAGCAACATCTCTTTCTCTGAAGTCCCAGGGAAACACCCACTGTGTCTCATTAGCTTGACAGAGTCCTAAGCCCAATGTCTTGGTTACTTTTCTCTCATTGCTTAGACAAAACACTCAATGCCAAAATTAAGGAAGGAAAGGTTTATTTGGCCCACAATTTGTAGAGATTTCAGTCTGTGATCAGCTGGCTCCAAGGCAGGGTGGCATAGGGCAGAGGGCAACAGTTCATGGAGGTGGAAGACAGCAGAAGCAATGAGAGCAAAAAGGGAGGCATGAGAGAGACTTTTCTGTCCCTTCTTTTGTATGTGGGCTGCTTAACCTATGGTGGGTGTAGCACTCACACCCATAATCCCAGCACTAGACAATGAATCAGTCACAAACTCTAGATTCAGCTGCCTCTGAAAAGCAGCCCCCCATAACTGCAGGAGGCTTTGCGGGGGACATCCAGACACAAATCATAACACCCAATAAAGAACCACTGCTAATCACCTTGAGCTTTGACACGCTCCCTCTGTGGAAATGAGCATGTATGAGCTTTTCGGTTACTACAACAAAAACCTGAGATAATTAATTTATGTGTGGAAAAGGATTATTTTGGCTCACACCTTTGGCATTTTGGTCCAAGATCAATTGGCTCCATTGTTTTGGGCCTATGGAGGGGCTGCACATCATGGCAGGGAATGTGTGGTTGACCAAAACCATTACATCACAAGCCAGGGAGGAAAGAGAAAGTCTGGATGGGATGGGGACCTGCAGTCCTCTCTAGGGACACATCTCCCGTGACCTCAAGACCTCCCACAAGGCCCTGCTCCCAATAATGCCACCTGGAAACCAAACTTTAAACACATGTGCCTCTGAGGTACATTGCAGATCTAAACCAGAGCTGTGAGCCGTTACAACTTTACCTCAGCCATGTACAGTGAGGGTGTGGGAGGGTGTGTTTCCCTGAGAGCACCAGGCTGTCATTACCAGGAAAGGACAGGATAGATACTGAATGGCTAATGTCCTCTGTGCCAACAAAGTTTCCCGGATGGCCTCTCCATCAGGACAGGCTAAGAATTTTAGTCTCATTTGTACAAAATGAAGGAAGGTGAGGGGCCAGTCATGCAAACATATTAGCCCTGGTGCTGGCACTCATTAACCAAGCAGAGGCTTGCTTAGCATGAAAGATGGAGCTTTAGGATCAGTGAAATACAGCTCTAATTGGAATGACAGATAACATTCATGGAAATTCCGGGCTACATTTTTGTTTCTTAACAGTACAAGTGCAAAGTTCATTAAACAGGGTTATGTGGAGCTGTGTAGAGTAAAGCATCACATCCCGCCCTGAGGTGACCGGGCACACTGACTGAGAATGGTGCTGTGCTAGTGTCAACTCTGCCTGTAGCACTTCTTCCTACAAATCGTTCATCTTCAGAGCACTGCAGGAAAAAGGTATATTTAATTTTGAACCACTCTCAAAGTATAATAAATCTGAATCATTGTCATAGTAAGTTTAAAATAAAAATAGATGTTTAAATAATAGGTGAGGAGGAACTTTTTGTCGGATATAATTTCCACATGGAAGCAGGGATGGCTTAGGGAAGCATTTGCTGTATCCTTCCATCCCTGTCTGTTAACCATCCGGCTATTCCAGGCCTCTGCCCCTTTCGGCTTCTCATCTGCTCCATCTTCCTTTCCCGCCTTCCATCCAGAAAACAAACTCAAACTCGTGCATCACCCTGCATCAACCTTTGCAAGGGAGGAGAACAGAAGGAGGATAGCTAAAATAATGGTTCTACTAATTTCCATTAGTTCACTGAAAGGAACAGGTAGGGCTTATATTGTTTGATCAGTGTTACACGCCTGTATCTGGTAATCTGAGCAACTACTTTGATGATAACAATATGAAACTTAATAACCATTCTTAATTTCCTATCATTTGTTTCAAAATTCTGTATTGCTTTTATTGTATTTTTTTATTCTCTTTAAAATAAAAACAATTTTTTAAAAAAGATATTACCAGAAACATCCTAGTGCGACACATTAAACTTTTGGAACTTACTCGAGTCCTGAGGATAATGCGAAAGTTTCCTAAAGTTCCTCTCTGGCTCCCTTTCAGTCAGACACACAGAGGAGCCACTGGCACATCCCTTTCTCCTCCCTTTCCCACTTCCCTGCACTGAAGCCTGAGCTTTATTATGCTGGTTCCACCCCAACCCCTGTTACTGTTACCATGTGATGCTGCCTTCACAATCCTGTTTCACCATGGGCCCTTGCTGTTCAGGGCAAAACATCATCAATTTAATTAACTCGTCAATTAGTTTAAAAATATTCTATACACACTTACTTCTCCTGAGCCATATTCATAACATTACTTCTGCAAATTATCAAGCTGAAAGACTCGCTTTTCACTAGAGATGCGCGGTCTGTGGTAGCCAGTTGGAGGTGACAAAGTTGGGAAATCCAAGTCTACTACATAAGTAAAGAAAACAGGATCTCCTTGTGGCATGGATTTGTGGCACTGTGTCATTGGGTGTGTGCAAGGACAATATATAAATGCAATTGAGCTGAACTGTGACTGTCCCTGACCCCATCTATCACTACTCTGCTGATTTAGGTTGAGTGTAACTGGTGAGATGGAGTAGCACTGAGAGGGTATTGTGCTCACCGCACAAATGCTCTGCCTATAAGATGAGGCCTGTGGCTGGGATTAATGATGGCTAACACCTATCAAACACTTCCTCTGTTCCCAGCCATTAGGCTGCGCTCTGTACCTCAAACTAATGCATCCATTTCACCCTCTCACAGCTCCAGGTACTGTTGTCTCCCAATAACACACAAGAAATTGGAAGCCCCAGAGAGGCAGAATAACTTTTGCAAAGGCATATGATTAATAAGTGGTGGAACCAAGCTTGATACCAAATATTGTGATTTTAAGCACCATACCAAACTACCTCTTGATAAAAGAACTGGTATAGGGGTGGGAAGGAGGTATATGCTCAGTATTTATAAAAGAGGTAAGGTAGAGTTAATTGAGCATGTGGAAATTCAAGGCCAAGGGAAGCACACATGTGTTCTCAAACATCCCACTGAAGCATGGCCACACTAAATTTAAGGCAAGAACTGTCCTTGCTTAATAGAGGGAGGCTAACTCTGGGAAATAGATAGTGACAGTGAGATTGTCTTCTTAAACAATGGACATGTTCTATCCACCTGTGGCTTTCTATGTCTAGCAGAATGCTTGTTGTGTTTTTATTAGCTGTCTACTGCTGTATAACAAATTAGCCCAACATTTGATGACTTAACATAATATACAATCATTACCTTATAGTTTCTCTGAGTCAAGAATCCAAGCATGTATTAGCCATGTGCCTCTGGTTTACCATAAGGTTGTAGTCACAGCGTTTACAGAATCATAGCTATCTGAAGCAAAACTAGAGAGGGGTCCACTTCCATGTTCTCTAAGTATTTGGTGGCAGGATTCAGATCCCTGTGAGTCACTGGACTGAGATCTTGACTTCTCACTGACTGTCATCTAGATGCAGTTCTTCTCTTAGTCCCCTGCTACATGGGCCTCTCCATCATGGCAGCTTGTGGCTGTAGGTTGCTTGAGGGAGTGGGACTATCAAACAGGTAGATGCCACAGTCTTTTAATGACTACATCTGTTAAGCAATACCCCATAACTAAGTACAACCAATGTTCAAGGAGAGTGAGCTCCACAGTGTGCTAACACTATGGAGTAGAAATTATGGGAGCTATTACATGGCACCCCACAGCCTTCAGAGCCTGTCCAGGTGAACTTTGCCTGTGAAACACAACTAGCCCTCACAGGAGTTGGGGGAAGGAGCCCAATGAACTTGTTATCTGTATTTAGCCTTTATGTTGGAAGGACCATTAAATCATGCCCATGAAGACAGTTACTTATAATAAAATATTTCATAGGAAAAGGATGGAGGAGAACTAATGTTTGCCACAGTACCTTTTGTGCTAAACACTAGAAGCTGCTCCAGGGAAGGTGCTGTTTCCTTACTGCTCAGATGAAAAGACTGAGGGTCACAGATCCAAATAATTGCTCAGTGCCACACAGCTAGAGAGGGTAGAGGTAAGATTATATAATTCAGGGTTTCTTGACCATAAAGCCTTTCTTTTTTTTTATTTTAAAGAAGAAAAAAACACAAAAAATAAACACAAAGTCAAAAATGAAAGAACAAAAACAATAAAAAAGATACAGAATTTCAAAATAGGGTGACAGGTAATTAACAATAGTTGTTATAGTATATATTGTTATCTTCAAAGTAGTTGTTCAGATCACCAGACATAGGCATACAAAATCAATAAAACAATTAAGCATTCACTGCACCTTTCAACAAACCAATAGAAATCAGTAGTACAATTATCCCAGCTACTATATATGTATATATATCCTCCTTCTTTTCCCCTTTCCCCCCTTCCAGCTGTTCCTTCCTTTAAAAAAAGATAAACAATGAAATGAAGTTTCAAAACAGGCTATTAGGACAGCTACAATAGTTGATACACTGTGTATCGTTGTCTTCCTAGTAGCTATTCAGGGTAGACGATGTAGGCAAGATATCTTGTCTATACAATATTAGCACAAAACTTTGTTTTTAATGAACAAAGAGAAACTAGCTGTGTAACAACCTTAACTATCTTGTATATACATAGATTTTCTTCTTTTTGCCTTTCTTCATTTCCCCTTTCCCCATCACAGTTTGTCTTTTCTTTTGAACAGTTTCTTCCCAATTCACAATATCTATTGTACATTTCAGATCTTATTTACTTGTTTGTTTTTTCACACTAGTGAGACAATATGTTTACACATATGGGTCTGATTTATTTCATTTACAAATATGTTCTTGAGTTGCATCCACTTACCTATAAAAGACTCCATTTTACTCTCTTTCATGTAAAGCCTTATTCTTTCTGTTTACCTTAGTTGTTAGTGCTATTTGTCAAGGTTTTCTAGTTCTTCCTTCTCTGGACCCGTTGAAGGACTGCACTTTCTGGCCTTCTTGTAATTGGAGGAGACCATGGGAGTAACTATGACTCATGCACTGTGAGTAGGAATTAAGAGTCTGCCTTCCAGGCCCAAGCATTTCACAGCAAGACCCTTTTAGAGACCCCTGGCATGGCACCAGCAGAGCTTGAGCTCCCGGGTGACTAAGATGAGCAAACCCTTCCATTCCATCTTCAGCTAATCCATGGCAGACATGTCACATGAACAAGAAACAAATTTCTGTTATCTGGAGTCTCTAAGGTTAAGGGGTGGCAGGAGTTTGCTACTCCAACAAAATCAAACCTGGCCTCACTGCTGTACCACCAGGGAGAAGATGAAGGAGCCAGGAGTGAAGAAGTGCAGAAACTACCTCTGGGCAGGGCGTTCTTGATGTCTCACATCTGCTTGAGAGTATGGCAGGAGTGCACCTCCGGCTGCCTTGGCCTGGGCTCCATGGTGCCTGCAGTGTGACAGACTTCCCTTTCGAGATACAGCTGGGGAACAAGAATAAGACGGATCAACGGCATTACTCAAAAGTAGGGTGTGAACTCTGTCACCTCCTTCATTCTGAATGCCCCTTACTTTGGACAACAAAGACTACAGAGAGCAAAAGTGTGATCCCTCCCTGGGAAGCTCTGACACCCACAAAGCAGCAAGGGATTTCTGAAGGAGGCTTAATGAGAGCAACCTCCTTGCATCAGATTAGCTTTCACTGGGGAGCTGTCGTTGCTGGGGTGGACATTTGCTAATCTGGTCTCCTCTCTCTGATCTGGGGACTGTCTCACACAGGACTGGGGCGCCAGGGTTGGGCAACCTAAGAAAGGACTGCAATAGTGGATTATATGTGAGCCAGCATCAGCTTTCCAAAACCTCCCAGGGCAGATATGAGATTCTCTTCTTTCCTTCCGGAATCATAATCCCAGCACCTTGGTCTCTTGGTCATTTGCTCCTCTTCACTGTACCACTGAGAACTTGTGGCCCTCACTGTTCCTAGACAGGCACAGTTCCCTGGGAAGACAACTGCATTTCCACACAGGCAGAGGGAAGGGACTGTGGGGCCAGAGGTGTTCCCCTTTAGCCTTCACCTCCCACCGCCACTACACTGGGTTGTACAGTTACATCAGATTTTGCTCAAATATGGGGGTCTGTCCATCAGTCCAAAAAGCAAAATTCACAGCTGTATACTAGGGCTAGCTTTGCCCATGGTCTAAGGAAAAATCGCCCCTTGGAGGGAGTGACATTATGGAAAACCTAGCTCCTAAAATTGTTTCTTCACTTTCAAGTCCGAGATCCAATGGGTTTTATTCAAAAGTCCAAAATATATTTTCAGATTTATTTCTCTGTCTTCCAACATGTAAATTTATATTCACCTTTCAGAGAACCACACCAGAGGATTGACCTTACTCAAGAGGTCTGTCCCCTGCTCCACTTGCTAACATGGCATGTTTCCATAACCCTAAGTTACCTAGCCTGCACACTCACCCAGGGTAGAGGGTAGAAGCTTAGCATCCCCTACTAAGGTAGACTTAGGTATTTTGAGAAAGAGAGAGAGAGAGAGAGAGAGAGAGAGAGAGAGAGAGAGAGAGAGAAGCTATCCCATCTGAAGCCTTCCCTGTTTCAGGCTTCCAGCTACAATAACATTTGAAGAACAAAGTTGAAATATCACTGACTTACCAACCATCCCACATCCCCATTTTACAGATGCAACAAACTAACATCAAACAACTTACCATTACTAAGATGCCCTTCAGATACAATAGAATCATAAATGCAAATTTGCTTGTAAAAAGGGATAGAAAGTTTCAAACACTGAAGTTCTATACAACTGATATTAAGTCCTTCCATGAAACCAGAAGTTGAAAGATTGGTGAAAAGAAGGGATAAAAGCCTGGAGGAGCCAACGGAGGAATGGTTTATTTAGAAGAAGCTAAAAGAATGAAAAAATAAAAATGGATTTCCACGACTGCACCCTTCTACATAGGTTCTGCTGTTGGCCGAGAGCATTTCTCTTGGGACACTTGGTAGAGCAGATCCCTCTGAGTCAGTGACAGTGGATCAGCTGAGTGGACACTCAGAGAATCCAGTTATCCCTGATTTCTGACTGGTGCCCTGGTGTTTATACTCAGCTTGTAGAGAAAGGCTGAAATGGAGTGAAATGCAGATCTGGGTGCTCCCTGCACCATAGAGCCATTAGGTTTGAAATACAGACCTATAGAGACTGTTACAGAGAAAAATTTGACCTGTTATAGCTGCTTTGCTCCCAGCAATGAAAACTGCACCTATCCAATTTAAGTAAAAGGGAATTTATTAGGACGTATTAGGTAATTTATAAAAATGAATGAATGGGAGCAACAATCCAAATGCCCATCTACTAATGAATGGATAAGTTAAATGCATTAGATCCATACACTAGAATATAATCCAGCCGTGAAACCAATGAAGTACTGAGACATGCTACAACATGGACAAAGTAACAAGTCACAGACAACTACATGTTCTATGGTTTCATTTCTGTGAAGAGTCCAGGATATGAAATCTGTGGAAACAGTCCACTAGTGGTTGCCTAGGGATGGAGAGCAGTGGAAACTGGAGAGTCACTGCTGGTGGGTACAGAGCTTTTTTGTGGGGCAAGGAAAATGGTTTAAAATCGATTGTGGTGATGGTTGCACAGCTCTGTGTCTATGCTAAAATCTACTGAATTGTGTATGTCAAATTGGTGAATTGCATGGCATGTGAATTGTATCTCAATAAAGCTGTTAAATAGTTTCAAAAAAAATATATTCGGAAGATCTTCTAAAAATAAAATCCTGGCCTAGACACATGCCACATTCAGGACCTGGGCACTGTTAACAGGTCCTGTAAGGTTGCTCTTCACGGATTGGACGACCACAGAGCAGTCACTACTCCTGTGTTTACTGACCCTATTCAAGATGCAAAGCCTAAGGAGATGTTCCTAGTTGCCTGAGGAATTGTAGTCCAAACAAGAATACACCAAAAGGGAAAGGTATTTACTCAAAAGGGAACCATGACATTGTCATCAAGAAAAAAAAAAAAAAAAAAGGATTCTAGAGGTCAGGGTAGATGCACCCCCAGCTCCAGTCTTCACTGTATCCATCCTGAGCAAGTCTGCATTTCGGAATTCTTTTGTCTGTCACTGGACTCCGTACTCCTCACAGCCTAAATGTGTTTCTTCCCCAGTGTTTTCACGAGCCTGTGCTCTTGGGCGAACCTGCAGCACCATCTAAAACCAAGGCAGGCAGACTGTTCTGGACTCCCTGGCCATCTGACCTATCCTCAACCAATTCCTTCTACAAAGATTTCCTTCCTGACTATAAAGCAACACATGAAACCAGGTCTAGACAAACTCATCTTCAGTTTCTTCAATTGTTCCTATGTCATATCTAGAGATTTTGTCTAGTACAGAAGAAACACATACAGTGTATAATTTGTAGGTATTATGTACCTAGTATGATTTTCTCACATGTTCAAATTCTTAATTCAATACATTTCTCCACTCTCTGTTTACCTAGTATACTTTTTTTTTGGTACCGGAAATCGAACTCAGGACCTTGTGCTTGCCAGGCAGGCGTTTGTGCTGCTGAGCTATATCTCCAGCCCCTACCTAGTATATTTAAACAAGCTTTGAAACTGAAATGCAAAGAAATATCAAAGGCAAGGAAGAGGGGAGGGAGAATTTATGTCCACATTTCTAAGTTTTCTTACTCTAGCCTCTTTCACAAGTTTTAAAGACTGAAAAATGGTTCAAAGGTGTTGAAGGAGACGCTGTTTGGGACGGAATATGCCCCCTTCATTCGTATGTTTGAGCCCTAACCCTCAAAGCGGTGGTATATGGAGATGAGGGCGTTGGAAGATAATTAGATGAGGACATGTGGGTGAGACCCTGATAACAGAGCCTTAGTAACACGGACGAGACGTCTGAGAGTGCTCTGTCTCATTTCTCATCCCTCCTTGCCTGATTTCCTCCTTTCCTCCCTACACACAGGCACACACACACACACACACACACACACACACGCACGCATGCACCAGATGATCACACAGCAAGACATGACCTGTGCACGCTAATAACAGAGGCCTCAGGATGAAACTTACCTTCCTGGCATCTCCCCTTTGTGACTGGAAGTTTGAAGATAAAAGGTCCTGGAAAGATCCTCAGCCAACAGGGCTTAATTAAGCAGTGACCTCCGGAAAGTACATAAATTGTGTGCTTGAAGGATGGGAGGCTGGCCCCTTACCCACCGGTGCCACCTCCTGTTGGCTGAGGATTACTCCAGGACCCTTTAGCTCTAGGCTGCTTTTGGATGAGGACTAGGAGGACATCCAGGAGTCTGAAAAAGATGCCAAATCACAGAGAAGAAAGAGGCACAGTGTATTCTAGAAATGGGTCTAGGTTCCACATAAGTCAACACTTTCAGGGGACTGTCCCCCATAACAGTGCTCTAGAGTAGTCAGTTGCCAGAAGAGTAGTCAGTTGACTAACATTAGCTTAGCATTTTTATTCACTTTTTTCTCACGGGCGTGTTTTTCCTTTGCTTTTCACCTGAGGCCCAAGTTGATAGAGTTGCTCTATATTCCACAATCACACTCAGCATGGAGGGATGGAACAGTGAGTGAGCATTTTTGGCAGCCAGATAGAAAGACTGACCCAAATGAAGAGCAAAACATGTAGTGGTACTCCAGGTCCTCAGAAAGCAGAGATTCCTAGTCACATTCCCCTCCATTAGCCTACAGGTGTCTTTTGATTGATTGATTGATTGATTGATTGATTGAAACAGGCTCTCTCTATGTAATTTGGGTTGGCCTTGAACTCACTATATAGTGGAGGCTGGCCTTGAACTCAAGGTAATCCTTATGCCTTAGCCTCCTGAGCACTGAGATTAAGGCATGCACTACCAAGCCTGGCACAGGTGTCTTTAATACCAGTGTGCCATATGTTTTCCTTATTCCTTTTGTGATTCCCCAAATGTGTCCTTATGCATAGAAAGTCTGTAAGCCAATGGCAAATTTGATTTGATGAATAACTAGTGCAGTCCAGGGACACTTGGGACGATGAAGCAGTGGCTGTTTGATATTGGGGCTGCAGCTGTGTCGCTGCTGCTGACGATGGAGTGGAGATTGCACAGTTGGAATAAAGCTAAGATGCCTGTGGCAACAGCGCCCCCTACTCTGGGGAGGCTTTGACGCTTGGAAGGTTTAGTTAGGGTGGATGAGTATTTATGATGGACTTACTTTTCTCCATTTCTGCAAGGTTCTCTCACACTGCCCTTGCCCCTGGGACCAGCTCTGTGCACCTCCTGTCTCCCATTCTCTACTTGGTTCAGGGCAGATGTTAGGTACATGGGTTTCATCTCATTATTAGCTAATTAATTACTTAGTGACTTATTTGGGCTAAAGCATTATTTTCACAAATTAAATTATTTTCTTCTTGTTTTCATCCTCTTCTTTCTCCAACATTAACCCAACATTACATTCCATTTAAATATGCAGATTGTGGTGTTAGTAACTGCATTTGCTTGCTAGGCATGTCAAAACAAAATACCTGAGACTGAAAGTTCAAGATGGAGGTGTCAGCAGAGCTGGTGTGTGGTGAGGCCCCTCCTCCTGGCTGGTAGATGGACATCTTCTTAGTGTATCCTGATATGGCTTCTGTATGTGTGTATGTGCTTGTCAGGGGGCGGATGATAAACTCACTTAACCACAAATACCCTCTGCAAATGTCCTTTCCCCAGATACAGTTATCTTTGGGTTAGGGATTCAACACATGAATTCTGGGCTGAGGCACATAATTTAGTCCATTAACAGTAATCATTTGTGGCAAACTCACTGTATTTTAAAGATACTCTTGTTAATTAATCCTATTGCAAACCACTAGGCTAGAACATAACTCACCTTTATAGGCACATGTCATAGATGGTGAAGCAGGAGTTATGGAAAGGTTGGATTCCTCTGATATGAGGATTCATGTGCAACTAACTGGTATCATGCCTAGTAGGAGGCTGGTAAGGGAGTGGGAGAAATCACAAGGAAGAAAGGCAAGGAAGCAAAAGAGAAGAAAATATGCAAATACAAGCAAAGTCCTGAGGACTGACCCTACAAGGCATTCTGTGTGATATTCACACTTGAGTTGAGGTCTCCTGAGGTCTGGACTTGGGTACCTCTGACATTTCCGTCACTGGCAGAGGGTATGCCTGGAAGACACTGCCTGGTGCTCTCTGTAGCCATGAAAGTCCTTCAGTGAGAAGAGAGGTAAGTTGATACTTTGGAGGCTGAAATATCGAGTGTCTAAAGGTGGAGAAGCAGGCAGCACTGGAGCCAGCATTCTGAGCAGCCATCCGCCATGCCTCTCGGCTTGAAGGCAAGATGCTATTTGCTAGTCACTTCTTCCCAAAGACACTGGTGGGAAACACTGGTATTTAGCAGTGGGAAGTCACATACTTCGTGACTGAAAACTTCAAAAGAGTGACTTCTTAGAATCTTGTCAGAAAATGGGTAGACTGACGTCCAGCATACTCACTCTGAATCCAGGATCTATAATTACTAATTGGCTGACTCCATCACTCCAAGAACTGAGTCTGGCTCATCCTAAGTGTCACCTATAAGCTGGAGACAGCATTTACGTAAAACAAGTAAGAAATTACTCTGTGCTTAGTAGCACTTAAGAAATATTAGTTTACTTTTCCACCCTTACTTTCCCTTCCTTCTGAGAAATTGCATGCTGGCTCTTAAAAATATTGTGTACAATCCACCCCCATTCTAAAATTTTATCACTGTGAGAAGGAGTTTTAAAACCTTGATGCCAGTGCTGCGTTCCATGCTTTCTGGCTCTTTACTGAGAAAAGAGTGGAAGCATCCTCTAGTATCATTTACAACACACTGGGGTGGCGTGGAGAGTAGGTGCACCTTCATGGACAAAATGGGAAAAATAACCCAGCTGGGATACAGCAGAGAGCATCCCAAGTAAACAGGAGGTAGCTGAGGGTGTTCAGTGTACTGATACGATCATTCGTTTATTCATTCATTCTGTATTTATCCAGAGCTTGCTTAATGCTGAGCACTGATGCATGAGGTTCCCAGAAAACAGGAAAGGCCAAGAGGAGGAATCTATGCTACAGATGTTTTCTGTCTTTTAGTTACCATAGGAAAGGTCCAAAAAAGGCAGAAATACAAGTTTTGTGGGAACCAGTACCAAATGCTTGCTAACTCATAATTTGCAATAAACTGTGGTCAACAGCTAATGCCACTCAGGGACTTTTGCAGGTTTCTTTTAAGAGAAGAAGGAGTATGGAAGAAGGGTAAGGGAAAATCCAGTTTGTAATAATGGAACATATCAGTTCTCAGTTGATTCAAGCTTTCCCCTTTCCCCTTACTACTCCGTGCATTCCTGCAGAATCTGGACTTATCCTAGGAGTGAGTGAAGAAGAAGACTCGTATGATTAAGAATTTGGATTCTTGGGCTGGGGATTTAGCTCAGCGGCAAAGCGCCTGCCTGGCAAGTGCAAGGTCGTGAGTTCGGTTCCCAGAACCGGAAAAAAAAAAAAAAAAAAAAAAAAAAAAAAAAAAAAAAAAAGAATTTGGATTCTTTACTTAAATTCAAACAGCCTTGAGGATAAATATTATTATATTACTTACCTCTGTGTGTTTACACAAGCCATGACTTCTCTGAGTATCCATTTGTGCATCTACATTAGGAGTGGAAGCAGGGATAGCAGAGGGCAAGAGCCTAAAGTATGGTAACAGCCACCTAAAGGATGGAGGGTGTTATATTACTCCTTCTCCCGCTACAGCCACCACTAGCGCTTCCACCCTTATAGCCACTGGGCTATTTCTCATGTCCAAGGACATTTAATAACTGTGGATTTGATTCCTTTCTACCCCAGTTCTATAGCTTCGTTGAGAGATGGGGGAAAGCAGGTAAGATGGCCTAAAACCAAGAGAAATGGCCTACCAAGATGAAGGGAGAAAAAAGAAAAAGACTTAGTGAAGTAGAGAGGGCAGCCATGAAAAAAGAGAAGAGAGAAAACAAGTGAAGCACTTTGCCACCATTTTCCCACAAAGCGTCATCCTCTTCTGATAAACAAAGGAACTTCCTCCCTCCCTGACTCAGACTCCAGACCCACCCAGTCCCTCTGCTGTCAGGAAGCAAGGTCGAAGGCACTGAATGGGTCATTCCAAAGGCTGACCTCTCTGAAATAGCCAATTTAAGATTAGTTTAGGAAGCCAAACCAAAAAATATTTCCAACTACCTCAGCAGATTTAAAAGTATGAGATGTTTTTCTTTTCTTCTTTTTTTTTTTTTCTGTTTTTGAGGCAAGGTCTTGCTATGTAGTTCAGGTTGACCTTGAACTCACTATGTAGCCCAGGCTGGCCTTGAATTTGTAGTGGTCTTCCTGCCTCATCCTCCCAAGTGCTGAGATTACAGGCATGCTCCAGCATGTCTGGCAAGGTATTTCAATTTCAAGTGCAAATGGACAGTTTTTGTTTTGGTTTATATTTTTTTTAAAAAAGGCCCACCGAAACAATTAGGAAAGTGACTTCCTAATACAAGTAATAATACAAGTAATAATAAAAAGTAATACAAGTAATAATAAAAAGTAATACAAGTAATAATACAACTAATACAAGTAATAATAAAAAATATAGTGAATGTTTAAAATTTTTAAAAATTTATTACAGTAAAAGACATATTACCATTAATCCCCCTCAAAATACATTCCCTTGCTTTGAATAGACTTAACCCACAGTTCTTCTCATTTTCTGAAATAGTTCTGAGGGTTCTCTTTCAAGAGTGTCTTTCTGAGGTGAGATTAAAAAATGCGGCAAAGGCTGAGTGTCTTCTAACAGTAGGGCAGACTCATGAAAACATTGCGGTATACCCTCATCCACCTTGTTCACTGGATCTGGCACCGTGCAACTTTCTACTCTCCCTCAAAGTTAAAATGACCATGAAAGATGTTCTGAGTCCATTGAGGACATGAAGGCAGCCATGACAGTAGACAAGAAGCACTTCCTGAACTGCTTATGAAAAGGCAAGAATGACAGAGTAAATGTGTTTAAAGTGAGGGGGATTAATAGCATTGTGTCTTTTATTATGATAAATTTTTAGAAACTTAAGCATTCACTATATTTTTTACATTTTCAAAATTGAAACTATATTCTCACACCTGGTAGTTGGAGGCTTTAGCACAAGCAAGATGTGAAACTATCTTTGCCTTCCATCAGAGGTGAAATGCTCACCAGTAGACATCCTACATCATAAGCCCAGTGAGAACCTTAGGAGAGCTCATGTTCAACATTTTGACTCACTTCAGGTTGGGGAGTTCATGATCAGTAAGAGAAAGTTTAAAACTACTCTCCATTTTGCCATTCTACTGAGAACTCCCAAGTTTGCTCAGTCTTGACTGTACATAAAGTGGGAAATGAGGAGAAAAGTGTGTCAGTTAGGTTTCCACAGCTGTGATAATCAGCTGGGAAAATCAGGTTAAATAAGAAAAGGTTTCTTTTGACTCACTATTTTAGAGGTCTTAGTTTGTTGTCATTTGGTTCCATTGTTCCAGCCCTGTGGTAAGACAGACATTACAGTGTGGTGGAACAAAGTATTCACGTCATGGTGGCCAGGAAGCAGGAAGAGAGAGAGGGAAGGTAGGGGCAGAAACAAAATATACCCTCAAGAGCATATCCCTGATGACCCTATTTCCTCCATCTAGAACCGGCATTCTAAAGGCCAATAACCCATTAAGTTATGAATCTATTGAGGATTGTGGATGAGAGAGGTTTGTGGTCCAATCACCTCCCTACAGCTCCACCTGTGAGGATTGCTGTACTGGAATAAGCTTTCAACACATGAACTTTTAGGAGACTTTTCAGATCCAAGTATAACTGAAAGGTTAGTCTTAGATTTGAGATTCAAACCCAAAGTGTACCCATTATGAGCCTCACAATGTTAGACCGTTTCACCTACGTTGAGTAAATACAGAGTCTGCATCCTGTGACT
This sequence comes from Chinchilla lanigera, assembly GCF_000276665.1. NCBI lineage: Eukaryota > Metazoa > Chordata > Mammalia > Rodentia > Chinchillidae > Chinchilla > Chinchilla lanigera. Next base: position 5,819,739 of record NW_004955467.1, on the reverse strand, counting down.
TTTTGATGCTAACTTTGTCAGGAGGGACCATGAGGGGTGTCTGGTGCCATGATGAGCAGCATGAACTCAACCCTGGGAAACCATTAGCGAGCAGCTTTTCAGACACTCCACCTGTGTCAAATGAGAAAATACTGGAGGCTATCTGTCCCTAATGAGTACAGAGCCCAGAGCAACTCCTCAGAGGTAGACCACGGACAAAGCCAAGAAGCAGCAAAACTTTCCATGCTGCCTCCCTCTTTTCTGCAAAGTTTCTTTCCCCTATAGTCCTCCCTCTTGGTATCTGGAGCCTTCCTCATCACCATCACAACCCTCCAAGCCTAGTGTCATGCTTTGGGGCTACTCACCAAACTCTCAGCATGTGATGGTAAGAATACTATTGCATCTTAGTGTCGTCATCCCTATTTTATAGTGAAAGAAATGGAGCCTCAGCACTGGGCTACTAACCACAAGTCATCCTGCAGCCAGCACGGACCTGACCCACATGGGCATGCCCACCAGCAGAGCACCCCAGGGTTTTGGCTCTTTCTTCCTCATATATCCTCCTTTCTGAACTCCTGTCTGCCCTTTCTGTCACTCCATGAGATCCTGGTTTTGAGAAGTAGCCAAGAAAATATTGTACCAGGAAGAGCAGCCTTCATAGTCCCAGTTCCACCTTCACTAGCTGTGTGACCTTAAACAAAGTGCTGAGCTTCTCCGAACTTCAGTTTCCCCACCTGAAAAATGAAAATATTCAACCTAATGGTACATAGTAAAGGCTCAGTACTGTTCCCTTTATGCTCATAGATTGTAGTGATTGTAATTTAGTTTTGGACAGCATCATCCACCTAGAGTCAGAGCTCTCACTACCTGTAAGTGAGAGGAGTGAGGTGGAGACATGAGACCACAGGATCCCAAGTGGGGTCGACAGTGCACCCGGGCCAGGCTGAGCTGGCCTTGAGATCCAGTCTAATGATGTCTCACCCATCTCCTGTTACGTTCCCTTTCACCAAGGCACTGCTCATTAGAACTTCTTCTGGAACCCAGGCAAAGATGGGAAGTGAGATAAGTTTTATCTTCATTCTTTTCAGCAGAAAAGAAAGCCAAGAACACAATAAAAGTTGAGTAAAAGTTGAAGGGCCAGTGAGCACACTGAGATCAGCAGCTCTCTCTCCCCCGCAGTCCTGGGTATTTGAGTAGAGGTTGCATTTGACAGTTGGAGCACATGCACTTGACCCAGTCTACAAAGCCTTGTCTTTAGAAGCCTTGAAGCACACATCTGGGATTTGAAGAGTTATTTTTTTCCTTGCAGCTGCCTGACCCCTTACAGCCTGCGAGTGTTGGCATAAAGAATGTCTCAGGATTCACATTCTTGGATTCAGGCTTCACCTCCAGCCCTTATCACATCTGCCTCCATATCCTTCCCTGGAAAATGGACAGCCGGGTGCCCTTCACAAAAAATAAGAGAAGTAGCATATTATTTTCAATATTCCTAGTGTTTAACACCATCTAGTGCATAACCAAGGCTCAGTAAATATTTGCAGAATAAATGCTGAGTGGATGAATGCATACAAATATGCCATCCAGTATTTCCATTCACAATTGGACAGACAAATACTTTTTCTTTCTCTAAAGGGTTGGAGACATATTATCATAGGTGACAGGGATAAAGTCAGAAGAGTACAAGGGACTGGAAACATCTGATCTTTCAAGGATTAGAAAGAACAAAGATAGGGTCAGGGATACAGCTCAGTGGCACAGTACCTGTCTGCCAACTGCAAGGTCCTGATTTCAATTCCTGGTACCAAAAATAAATAAATAAATAAATAAATAAATAAAAGAACAAATTAAACTTTTATGTTTCTCTGTTACCATACTGCATGCAAACAGCTATAGGGGGTTTTTGCCCAGTTCACATGGCACTCCTTTTCTTGGAGCCCTCAGGGACACGAATTATTCTAGAATAGTCCAAAGGAAAGTCCACTGCACCTTATTCACCAAGAGTCAGGAAGGGTAGGCTATGTGCATTCGTATACTCTGGACACAAAAATAACACGAATAACAATAAAACATGAGTTCCAAAGAAAAATATTCTAGCTGAAGGTAAATATATGGCTGGAACTACTTCTTAAACTTCAACCACACATGGCTTACCCTAAGAAAGGGAAGAATTGATACGTATCTTTTGATGCTAGTTTTTACTTCTTCTAAGAAACACCAGGTGGTCAGAAAGCAGTTAATAGTAGATGGAGAATCAATAAAAAACATTAAGGTGAGACTCAGAGCTTCCTTGAAACGACGTCAAAAAGGGAAAAAGGATGATATATGTATTCATCCAGAATGCCTCTGTTCTTCCTGTCACTCTGTGAGATCCTGGAAGGAGGATATATGAGGAAGAAGAAAGCTTAAACCTTGGGATGCTCTGCTGGCGGGCATACCCATGCGGATCAGGTTCATGTTCTGGTGAGTAGCCCAGTGCTGAGGCTCTCGTTTCTGTCACTATGAAATAGGGAATATATATATATATATATATATATATATATATATATATTTACTATTTGAGAGAAGCTTACCAGTTCCACAGAGGAGATTGATTTGCTCACCTTCACATTCTAGAACAAGTCTATTATGCCATGCAGATAATTTATATAGAAAACAGTTAGTGACAATTTTACAGGCACAGAAAAGAGGTTCTAATATGACTTCTTAAAAATGTCCTCTGGGGAAGCTGGATGTGACACTTAAGCAAAACTCAATGGAGCCTGCTCTGGTCATGGGAACGAATTGCCATAAACTGGGTGGCTTATAAACAACAGAAACTTCTCTCAATTCTGGAGGCTGTCAAAGATCAGTATCCAGGATGGTCAGTCCTGGTGAAGGCACTCTTTCACATTGTAGACTACAGACGTTTCCTGCCAATTGCAAGCATGAACTGTGTTACACAATAGCAGCTTCATGTATCATTACATCATGCAAAAAAGCAGAGGTGTTCCACTGATCCCTTTTCAAGAATTCTAATCCCATTCATAAAGGTTTGTGACTTAACTATCCTCTCCTCAAAAATCCTACCTCCTACCATCATTGGGGGATAAGGAGTTCATCACATAAGTTTTAGTGAGGGGAGAGCAATCATTCAGTCCATGGCAGCAAAGCACTAGTACTCTTGAAAGAAGAGGTGAAATTGCATGCAAACTATTACTACACAAACTCACACATACATCCTTGCAAACTAATACTAATTAAATATTAATATGTTTAGCAGTGTAAGTATCCTTGTATTAGTCAGATATATTAAATGCTGACTATACAGTAGCTTTCTTGTGTATAGCTTTGGTTGAGATCATTAGACACTTATTCTTCATAAAATCCAATCATAGCAAACAATGGTTGATGCCTATGTGTCATGCACTGTGCTAAGTAATGGTGATACAGATATATAAGACACTGTCCTTGACCACAAAAACTCAAGATCTAGGGGAGACAGTGACAATAAATAGATAAAGAGAGCTATAACGGTAAGCACTTGCCCCTGAAGGCCAGAGAAGGGCCTTTACATGAAGACAAGAGATAGGAGTGTGCTCTCTAAAGCAGAGGATATGTGGGCTGAGTGTTGGAGAACAGTTTTCCAAACCAGGGAAAACATGTTATATGTAAAGAGAGGACAGATCATGGATCAAAGCAGTGTACTTGGGTGGAAATTCTCCTCTACTGAGTATATAGCAGGTGAGTCTACATATGATCATGCAGAGAACCAAACACACACACATGCATATACACAGAGAAATACACGGACACACACATATATACTGGTCCTTTCTGTATGGTGAGACCGCCTTTAAAGGCAAAGAATTGGAACTTCAGGAACTGTAGTCACATAACACTGTTCAGTTAACAGTGGATTCCAAACACATGAGTAGTCCTACAAGACTATAATAGGGCTGAAAAGTCCCTATTGCCTGGTGACACTGTGGATGTCCTAACATTGTCACACATTTTATTCTCATATTTGTGATGATGCTGGTACAAACATTGTGCATATAAAATTACAACACATACACTTATGTTCAATACATAGTACTTGGTGAGCTTAATAAATGGCCATGCTATTGGCTCTATGTATAAAAAATAATAAGCATAAACTGCATTACACAATAGCAGCTTCATGTATTGTGTGTTTACTGTGTCTCTTGATAACATCCAGATGCCATGTCAAGTGATTGACCTGTGTCGGTAGGTGTGTAAGTCCAATCTATGGTGTGCACATAAAGTAACATCACTTGGCAGTGTATTCCTCAGGACTCTTGCCATTGTTAAGAAACTCAGAACAACACAGCCGTTCTCTGTCCTTGCTGCCCATGGCTGCACCTATTCAAGCGTGTTTGTATTAATTACTGTGGCTCTGACCTTTCGAACACAACAGTTCTAATCCAAGTCTCCAGTGTGCCTTCTGAGAATGGCTGCTGTCAAGGGAACACTCTGAGACAAATATTGAGTGAAAAGAAATTGCTATGGAGAAGTAAGTATGAAAGCTACATGGGGGCAGAGATGTGGGAGTAGATATGATTTCTTGCTGTGTCCAACCTGTGATACATTGTTCTTCTATCTGGATGTCCCTGATGAGCCACCCAACCCAGCTTTTCCTGGTCTCCCTTCCTTGGTGTGGAACCCAGGAAAATTTTCATTTTGCTTTTGCTCTTTCGATCTTGTACGGGTCACTTAAATTCTAAAAACAAGAGTCCCATGAGCTTGCTCATCTCCCACCAATGTGGAATAAGTCAGTCAGATACAGTATACTGAATCTTCTACAGCTTTTAGTCTAATCATCTCAAGAAACAACCACAATTCTATCCCTCTGTTTTTGCCTATTTAAAAATCTTCCCTCTGGGTTCTGGCTACTTTCAAACTTCCCATGTCACTTGTGAACCTGTTTCTTCCAGATCACTCACCATTTTGCCTCTTCCAAAGAGAGCAGAGAGCCATCTCATCTCCTCAATAGCAGCGAACTCTCTATGGATGTAAATAGAGTCATGGTTGTACGTTAAACAATTAGTGCACTTTTGAGCACAGGACATGGCTTTGGAACTATGCTCAGAACCAGAGGAGTCTGCACAGCTAGTTTTCTGAGGAAGGAAGGAAGGAAGGAAGGAAAGAGACAGGGAGAATATAGGGCCTCTGAGTTAAAGACAAGATCCTCATAAATGTAGAACAGGACTAATGCACCCAATGGGGGCCTATTGTCCAGTTCCCAAAATACTCTTGGGAAAGTAGTGTAATATGTGGGAATAATAAGAAGTTGAATATTTTAACTTAACTGCTGCTGACCTCAGAGAAGGTACCCTACAGATTCTCAAAATGGGCTGAATCGAATTTGTGAATGGAGCCACCTCCATTGGGTAAATACAGATCTCTTAATGCCAGATTCATTAACAGCTCACTCCACTCCAGCCTCTGTGGGTTCCTTTTTTCCCCCAGCTCAACCCTTTCAGAGAAAAGGCAAGCATTTCATATTTATCCATATACAATTCCCTTGCTGGTTTGACAGATTCCTATTTTGTCTTTATGATGGATTTATGAGAGAGCTGCTTCATTAAAGTCTTATCACAAGTTTCATCAACAACTCCTTCTGGATGAATTTTTTTTCCATTTTCTTTGATTCTAGACCCAAGAGTTTGATGGCCAGCATGTTCTGCAGCTCATTTAAATTCTCCCATATGTGTGTGAAGGGGCATGATAGCAAGATGAAGTATTGCGAGGCCAATAGGTGGCCCAAAAAGCTGACTTGAGCAGTGTGCTAGGTTGGAGGACAGAGGCTGTGGGACACTGTGTGATAGAGTTACTTCTACTAACTAATTTGACTTTCCTGGTTTGGACTTTCTATGGGGATACTGTGATATAACTAGCCCAGCAGCTCATACGTTAGAGCACAGATGGAAATATCACTGCCTTGTGTCTAATATCCCTGGGAGCAGAAAGAGAAATGAGAAAGCAGTGGAAAAAGCTAGCATTTATTGAGTGCGTAGGCACTGGAAATTTTTTCTATTATTATTTTACTTAGTTCTCACAAGTGCTCTCTAAGGTAGACTTAACTGTCTTATTGAAAAGACAAGAAAAATGCAGATTCCTAAGACTGAGTTTGTTCCCAGCCAGGCTGATGTGTTTATGCCTATACCAAAGTTTACTCAACTCAACACAAACTGTGCCTTAACTTTCAAATTATATTCTTGAACTCTGTGATTTGTATGTCTCTTTTATCTTGCGGGGCTTATTTCTTCGGAGGACGCTGTGCAAAGTTTTTTTAAATTTGCTTTTTTAAAAAGTTTATGGTCTCTTTGGACAGAGAAAGAAATATGTGACAGAAAGAAGGCAGCTCTGATTTTTGTCTGCTTCTTGAATCCTGGGCACTGTTTCATATCATTTTGCTCCAGTCACACAACAGTCTCTTATAGTAGGCATTAGCATTGTATTTTGATGGGGAGACTGAGGACTAAGTAAATGTCCCAGCTTTTATATCACTAGTGAGCCGCTGGACTGAAACAATACCTTAAAATAGGAGAATTAACTTGACCACATTCTCAAAGCCTCCCAGGCCATGTCCTGTGATAGTAAGGCAAAAGGACAGTGGTCAAAACTTGATAGCAAAGCAGGATGTGAGACCTCTTTACAGAGTAGGTGTGGGGTGAATGGGAGGGAGAAATAGCCTGGGATGCCATATCTCAGAACAAAAGGAGTAAAGGCCTGCATTACACATGAGCTGCCTCAAGTGCTCCATTCCTAAAGAGACTCAGAAGACTTAGGTTATTTAAAAGAACAGATTTATTTCAGGGCAAGGCACTACACAGTAAGGGGAGGGGAGGGCTGTACATTGCCAGAGGTCTGGAGATGCAGGCTGACACACAGCACATGGACTGTATCCACGTCTTTAACCACCACCAGCATGTGTGCCAAGGATACTGATGCCAGGAAAGTCTAAGTCCACTCATGGTGGGATCTCTTGTAGTAATCTAGTCACCTAGGCACACTCTAACTACAACAGGTTAGGCCCTGAAATCACCCTTGCACCCCTATTCCCCACAGAAACCAGTTGCAAATCATCAGTCTAATCATTATCACTCAACTCTGCCAACAGGATGCTACTTCCTGGCTCGCAACAACTCATGTGCCCATGGTGATACAACATTATTTATCTTTTTTATACCCCCGCAGTGTTGGCTGAGGGTCAGCAGCTCTGAAATTAAGCTCCTAGTCAATCCAGAACAGCAAGATTATCCCAGGCTACATGAAGTAGAGATGTCCATGGGCACAGGAAGAGGCAGTGAGAAGATGGCCCAATGTGGACAGTGTGAGGTTAGTCCAGGATGAACTACATATAGCTAGGAAGACCACAGGCTGTGGAGAAAAGATGAGTACAGTGAAAGGTCGGCTTCGTAGAGCTTTTCATCCCCAGGTGAGGCAAGATTAAAGGAAAGACTGGACTATTGCAATAACTCAGTTTCTGCAGTCTTAAAGTGGTAAAAAAATGGGAAATATACAAACACAAAGGTGGGAAAATGACAAGCATAAAAGAAAGTATAAAATATAAAGGTTTTCTTTAGGGAGTACAAAAGGTCAAAGATTTCAAGTCTGGGAAAAACATGATAATAGAAAATGGTAGAAAGTAGGATGTTTGGAAATAAAGCTGAGCCGAGGAAAAATTATGTTCCTCTGATACAAGTTGAGTCTGAAAGTTTCTGAGAGCATTGAGACAAAGGATATGCAGAAAGTTGGGAGAAAAGATAGGAATGGAACCTGAGGCTTTGAAGAATTTGCTAGACAAGAGAGAAACTAAAGAAATGGTGTATCTTGTGGAGTTGAAGAAAAGATCAGAGAATCCAAGAGTGAAGATAGCGGGGAGAAAAGAAGCAAAGGGAAACAAAAGAGCATTTTGGTTTGTTAGGCTTCTGTAACAAAATACCACAAACTGGGCAGCTTAAAACAACAGAAATATATTTTGTCACAGTTGTTGAAGGTAAAAGTCTCAAGTTGATTCCTTCTGAAGAACCCTTCCCAAGCCCTCCTTTCAGCTTCTGGTGATGGCGGGCAGCCTCGTCCTTCCTTGGCTGGTGGAAGCTTCACCCCAGTCTGCACCCATATCTTCGTGTGATCCTTTTGCCCTGTACCTCTCTTCTTACAAGGACATAGATCCTAGGGTAGGATTGCTCTGTGCTCTTCCAGGAAGTGAGCCAGGCCCACTGGGGTAGAAGAATTGAGAACACACGGGAAAGTCTTTGCAAACCATTAGAGCTGCCATCTGTGGAGTACACTGCCCATTGTGTCACGAGCTCTCCATTTCTGGAATTGTTCAAGCTTGAGGAAGGATAACCATCAGTGAGAAAAACTGTCAAAGAAATTTCTAGGTGCTGTGGCAGGTTGGCCTCCAGGGAAGAGCCCTTAAATGCTAAAAGTCTGCAACTTAGGGGCTGGGGATTTAGCTCAGCAGCAAAAGCACCTGCCTGGCAAGCACAAGGTCGTGAGTTCGGTTCCCAGTACCGGAGAAAAACCAAAAAAAAAAAAAAAAAAAAAAAAGTCTGCAACTTATCATCAAAGCGCTGCTCATCCACCTGCACAGTTGCCTGGCCCTGGCAGTGGAGAGCACTGGACAAGGGAGAAGACAAAGTGAGTTGCAGTGGTGGTCAGATCTCCTCCGGTCTCTGCAAGAGGAGGTGAGGCTGGCTGGGCAGACAGAAGGCAGCTAGTCCAGGTGCCCCCCAGGAAATAAAGCTGAGCTGAGGGGAAATTATGCACTGCTGGGGACTCCAGTGCACAGTCTCCCCTCATCTTCCACATGCACAGAGTTTCTTTGCGGGATCACAGTCATCCTCATGTGTATTTACATGTATGTGCTCATAACCGTGTTCCTGGTATTCTGTGGATAGCTGTGTCTAGATGAGGATATGTCCCTTGTGAACACTGCCATGAACTCAAACAGACAAGGCCGGGGGCAAAGTCCCATCAGCAAATCAAATCTCTGCTCTAGAACCTGAGAGCCTGACACCAGATCTTACAGCTTTATGACATTTCCCAAGGTCCTTCAAGAATCCGCTTTCCCATTGGTCCCTATTCTGGCAATCATTCAAAATATTGGGGACCAATATGTCATGACTGGAGCTAGAAGACTCCCCAATAATGTAGTTGTGTGTGGCTGTTGAGTTTGAAATGAGGCTTGTCTAAACTGACTTGTGCTAAAGAGAAAATATACATGAGATTTTTAAGACTGGTACAAATATTAAAAAGTCATTATTTATTTTGTATTGATTATAGATGAAAGTCTTCATCTTTCAGAGATATGGAATTAACATATTATTAAATCTAATTGTACTTATTTTTTGTGGTTGTTAGAAAACTTAAAATTACATACATTCATGGCTTGAACTATGTTTCTGTTGGGCAAACTCTGAGCTGGACACTTGTTTTCTCTTTATAACTACTATTTAAACAATGCTGGGAAGCCAGTATCTTTCTCACACTTCTTTCCTCTCCTTCTTTCTTCTCCCTCCTGATCTCCTTTTCCTTCTTTTTCCCTCTCCCTCCTCCTCTGCCCCTTCTTACTCTCCTCTCCTTCTCTCTTCCTTCTGCTCCTCTTTTCTTCCTTTCCAATTTCCTGCTTCTCCCCCTTGTCCTCACTGTGGATCTAGGTTCTTGGAGCCATTAGCATTCGTTTTCTTCAAGCCTTTCCTCTCCTGGTGTAATGACTCTTTTTGGTAATGTGTTCACCATTTTGGAAAAGGCTTAGCCATACTGACAGAGGTCTCCAACAGGGTGATACCCACTCTGACACATCAGAGATGATCAGAAGTGGGTCCCCAAAAGTCTTTCTGCCAGGCTTGCCCAGGGACAGTGGGGAGCACAGAACAGACACTGGAGAGAGCGAGCTGTGCTCCCAACAACAGCCCCTTTGGGCAGCCTGGGTTCCTAGGTCTCCCTAACCCTCAAGCAATTTATACTCCTTTTTTTCCCAGAGACTTGCAAAGGGTCAGTCTTCCAATCTCACAGAACCTGGTCTTAAACATAATGAACCCACCCAAGCTAGAACTTCTGGAATTTTAGTGTAGCTTCTTCATCATCCCCCATTTTATCAGTCTATATCCCCCTCAGTCTTACTTATGTCAGAAAAATACTACAGCCATCCCCTCAATGTTTTTCTTCTCAGCCCCTCACTTTTCCCTAGTTAAAAATATCTTAAAATGTATTTTTAAACTTAAAACTAAAATTGGCTTTTGGTGGGAATATTGCTGGAAAACAATTGAACAATAAGAAAGAATAGGCTCTGGAAACAAGACAGCATGGGGCATCTGAAAGGCTTTATGATGATTGAAAGATGCTAATTTCAAAAAGCTGCATAGTTAGGACTCCATTAATATGAAACGCTTTGGGGAAAAGAGTCAAACTATGAGAACAGAGAGTAGATAAGTTGTTGCCAGATTTAAGGGCTAGGATGTACTGTGATGTATTTATCAAATCGTGCACTAAAGGAGATTTTCAGTTCAGATTTTGTTTGAACATAAGTTTTCATGCATTTTATATAAATGTGTAGGAGTGGGATTTCTGGGTCATATGGTATGTTTTTGTTTCATTTTACATGCTACACTAATAACTTCATTGGCTTATATAAACCAATAAACTATCTTCTCCAGAAAGGCTATCATCCATTTCATTATTAAGGGCAAAACCTAGAAGGCATTCTTTACCACTTCTCTTCCCATATCTGCCCACATCCAGTCTATTGGCAAGTCTTCATGCATCTATGTCCAAACTGTTGCTTCAAATGGCAATATTCACTGCTACCACCTTAAAGTGTGTTGCCATTGTCCCTTGCCTGGACTCCAGCAAATTGCCATGCAATATCTCACACCTGCCTGCACCTCCCCACACCCCATCATCCACAAAGCAGTCAAGGTGACACTTTCAGGCATTCATCTGATCAGATTATCCCTCCTTCAAGCCCACCATCCATATCTCACACTGCCTTTGCAGGGCCCAGCAATCCAGCCTGCATCTTCGTCTTTCTACTCCCCTCTCCACTTTCTCTGTTATGGTTACCCAGCCTTCTATGAGTTCCCACAGTGAGCCAAACCCTCCCAGACCTCAGAGGCTGTGCACCTGCCATCACTTCTGTGAAACACTCTTCTTTTGGAACCAGGTGTGTGTCTGCTTCTGAGCCTAGCTTAAATACTACTGTTATCAGCCACTCAGGTTTGTCTGCTCAGATTTGCTTCCTTGCCACTGACCGAATCAAAGGAGGTCATTCAAAGCTAGCTTCAAATATGTGCAGGGCTCATTTGCCTCAAATCACCATCTCACCATGTACAGGTGGGCAAGACTCTTTTATAGGAAGGAACAGAAGGGAAGGGGAACAATAACAACAAAAATTATATTGTTTTGCTCCATAGCTTTCAGCTGTCTTCAGCTCATTTTCCCCTTTATTGTGAAAAAGAACCTGGGCTCCAGCCTTCTGGGTCCAAAATCTGTTACTACTTGGGGGCTGAAGATAAGATGGGGTTTTGGTTCTGTGCTTAGCAAGAGGAAGTTTGGAGAAGTTGCTTACCTCTAAAAGAAAAAAATTAACTTTTAAAATTCCATTCTGGGCCTGGGGGTATAGCTCAGCGGTACAGTGCAGCACCTGCCTAGCAAGCGTGAGGTCCTGAGTTCGAGTCCCAGTACCCAAATAAATAAATAAATAAATAAAGTTCCATTCGGTAGCACCCATTCCTCTGGGTTCTCAAACAGTCTTCTGACCCATCATGGCACATATCCAACTGGCTACTTTCATAGCCAGTTGTTCACTCATCTGTTATTTACTTCTTTCTGGTTAACACAGGGACACATTTAGAACCATCTTGACCATCCCTAGTACCCACGACAGTTTGTTACACACAGTAGGTGTGTCTTACAAATATTCAGTGAGTGGGTGAATAGATACAGAAATGCTTGCCTCCACTACTTATTTTTAAAAACAAAAGGAGTTCATGGAGATTCCACATGAGATACTTTTACCTACCTGGTAGATTAAGACCAGATGTGTTAGCTGATACGTGTCAAACACCTGCAAGGCCCATGTTATGGTTGATACATTGTCAACTTGGGGAGTCTAGAGGTTTAGCTAAGTGACTCAGCAGGAAGCCAGGGTACT
>NW_004955467.1:5804204-5807362 GCF_000276665.1 Chinchilla lanigera | reverse complement strand
CAAACTGTAAGCTAAATAAACCTTTCCTTCCTTAATTTTGGGCGTTGGGTATTTTGTCTCAGCAACAAGAGAAAAGTAACCAAGGCAGCCTAGCACACAGGAAACAGTGTAAGGTGACCTCAAAAATAATGATGAAAGGAGATACATGAGAAACAATTCTCAATCTTAGGGGAACACATCTCTTCTTTCCCTTAACGAATACTTGCTGAGTATGTGGATAGACACGGGTGTACAAATGTGAGCATGCCCCCCAGTGACAGTGCTGCTGAGAAGAGAACACTGTGTCTTCACACTTGGCTTCAAGGAAAGCACAGGAGTCTTGATTCTCACCCACTTCAGATTTTCTCTCCCCGGCACCCCCAACCTACACAGAACCACAGTGTGTGTGGGGTGCGTTCCATTTAGGACGGTGGCCTGCACACAGGGGCACTGCTCTGGGTGTTGTTCATGTCTGCAGTGAGTGAACCACTGACAGATTCTTGTAGGCATCAAAAGTCTCTTGGGGATCTCTTTGCACTCAAAGCAATAAACATCAATTTTAAGATATTTTGCAGATCCCGCCTGTATGAAAGCTACCCATTTTCTTCTAGTGATAAGAAATGATTGAGGCATAGCAGCAGAGACCCAAATACATAGAAGTCCATATTTCCTTAAAAGCACATTTACTCATCACCCTTCTAAGTATTTCAGCCTCTTCCAGTCTCTCACTCTCGTTCTAGGGACTTAAACTGTCATATTTAGAAAAGCCCATTGTAACTTTAAACCCATCACTTTTCTTTGCCAATCTTATTCTTACCAGACAGATCACGAAGATGCCGTTCTGCATGTAGAAGGCATTTACTAAGTGCACAGTTTTTAGGAAGTGAATGACTGAGAGACAGAGGACTGGAGGAAAGGAGGAAGGAGCACAGATGTCAGGACGGACCATGTTAGATCCTCTTCTAATTCCTTGTCACATAGGGTCATACAGGTTGAGCTCTGCCCTAAGGCACCCTGGTGGCGGAAGCCTTTTTGTTGAGTGGGGCTGTGACCACTCAGAGGAGGCCCCCTTTTCTTAATTCACCCAAAGGCACAGAATTACTGGGCAGTGCTGGCTCTAAGAACAATCTCCTTCACACAGAAACAAGCAGGGAGACTGGCTGCCCGAGTGAGCAGAACCAAGTTCCAGCCTGGATTCTGCCCCTGCCTTTGACAGAGCTCTTCGTCCCTTCCTGGCTCCCAGCATGTACATCCATGAAATAATGAGTTTGGACAGGACAAGACAATTGTTTTTCAGACATCTGATTTTGTAGCTACACAGCTCTGTCCTCTGAGGCAGTGGTTGTCCGGAACTAGTGAATGAAGCAGACAATCTTGGGGCTTTACTGGTGGGTGGGTCCTGAACACTTGGCCCTCATGCAGCAGGAGTCCTTAGATGTCATTAATGTCCTCTGTTGCACTATATATTTGTGATTTCCTAAGTACCTCAGAGCAGAGACTGAAAATAGTTGTGTTGAAACGGAAATCATAAGACCCAGTCCCACCGTGTGGCCTGGCTGTTTAACCGGGGCGTGCTTTTGAAACCTTTGCAGCAAGGCCTCAGCTCCTGCCAGCCGTCACTCACTTCTTCTCATGGACCCTTCCAGCTCTTTACTGCCACCTACGATCCCGTCCTCTTCTCAGCAGTGGCATGTGTCCCTTGATATTGGGAGCTTCTTAGAGGAAGTCGATCTCCCTTGTCAGTGGCAGCTCCCTCAAGAGCCTGTTTGCAAGTCTCTGCCTCTTTGAATATTCATGGTGACCAACTGAATATTTATGATGCCAAAAAAGCTCCTCGGGGCACGATCTCCTCCCCACCCTGCATGCAGTCTTTCTAATGAGTAGTCTGCCCCTCCCTCCTTCACTGGGTAGCTGCTGATATCCCTCCCCTTCTGTGCCGTCCGTGCCACTCATCTATTTCCCTGCATTCTTCCTCCTTTGCTATTGATCCCCGAAAGTCCTAAGGAGCGTCTTCTGACTTACAGCCTCACCCACAGCAGTGACAATTGCAACACAGATTAAAATCTCCCTTTTACGATAGACAGTTGCATGGACTTCATGGGGCATATTTCTGCACAAAGAAGCACCACTGGCTTCCATAGAGAGGAAACACAAATACCTGACAAACACAATACCATCCACAAAACAACATTTATTATTAACCTGTTACTTAGTAAGTTTTGAGAACTGCCGTAAATACTCTACATGGCTTATCTTCCTTAAGTCAAACCAATGAGTCTCTGTCTCCTGGGTCAGAATAGAATTTTCCTAGCCTTCAGTTTTCTCATCTGGTCTGTTTTCCCCATCATGTTATCGTGCAGATGAAATGATGGAGGGAAATCAGTGTGTAAAGCTAGTTGGTATTCTTTCCTCTCCTCACCTCGGGGTCTGTTGTCTGGGAACAGAGAAAGCTAAACATTCCAAGGAGTGAGCACTGAGCTCCATCAAACCAGACACTGAGGGAGGAGCAGTTGTTTCTGCGGCGGCCCTGTGTGGTGTAGCAGACCATGTGCTAATGAGGATGGATGAGGCTGGGCTGCAGAAAGGATCTGCTCTCCCGGAGGACGCAGAAGTGTGGCTGTAGACAGTCATGATGGCCAGGACAGGGCCCCCTGCAAACTCGCAGGCTGGACCACACCCCCTCGATGAGCTTCAGGCACAGAGCACTTTCGTACCCTTGTAGCAGTTGAGCATACACTTGGCGAAACGGTCCCTGCTGCCTTGTGTTCCTGGCTGCCCTTCTCTCCCAGGGAGCACAATGGGGCAACACTGCTTCTAGATTTAGACAGACCCTAGGCGGCTCTCCCAACTATCCTTGGTGAGGCCTTCCATAGATCACTTAACCTCACAGCCCTAATGTGTGGCTTGACGAATGAGCATAAGTCTACCCTGTCTCTATTATTACATAATTGTGAGAAATAGAGTCATGATATATAAGATATAAATATAAGATTATTTGAAATATTCCATCCTTCCATGAAGCTTTAACAACCCTCCTACACTGCATTAATTTTATCCTTCCTTATCTCCCCTAGGTAGTGAGGAGTTAATCATAGGAGCTGGGGATTTAGCTCAGCGGCAAAAGCGCCTGCCTGGCAAGCGCAAGGTCGTGAGTTCGGTTCCCGGTACCGGAGAAAAAC
>NW_004955467.1:5744865-5804104 GCF_000276665.1 Chinchilla lanigera | reverse complement strand
AAAAGCGCCTGCCTGGCAAGCGCAAGGTCGTGAGTTCGGTTCCCGGTACCGGAGAAAAACCAAAAAAAAAAAAAAAAAAAAAAAAAAAAATCATAGTGCCTAAGGAGCAGCTGACTACCATCCCTATGGTGACGGTCAGGCAGGGCCTGGCTCCCAGTCATGTACACTCACACCTGTGCACAGCACAAAGTCTGGCCCATTGTAGGTGCACAGTAAGTGTTTATTAAGTGAAATGATGACAACCTCTTTCTGCCAAGATCAAACCTGTGTTATCTTTTATGTGCTGGTCAATATCTTCAGGTAGAAGAAGGTGTGTGTCACTCTCTTCCTTGCCTAGAAGACAGGGCCTAGTCCATCAGACTGTTCACAGAAGTGGGAAGGAAGAGAATACTAGAGTTGGCATGTGAAGCACAGAGACCAGCTCCTTCCCTTTATCACTTTCTTGTGTTCAATCACAGATCATATCCTGGGAACTGGACTGAGTCTTTGAAGCAATTGCTTTTTGTCTCTGAAATTGCTTCCTCATCTTTGGGCGAGTCTCTGAAATGGCTGCAGAGAGCCCCAGCTGTTTAATAACCAAACCACTGATAACAGCTATTGCTCATCAAACCCAAGAACCAAATGTGTTCAAGAGGGACCATCTACAGCCACAGCCACAGAGGTCTCAGACAAATGGCTGCTGAGTGGATCGGCCAACATTAAGCAACAAATATGATTAAAGGCCAGAAAATAGGACCTGTGAGGAAAGGATGAAGCCATCTGTTTGATTTATTGTGGTGGAGAACAATAACAATGTGCAAGTCCGTGGAAATTTTCTACAAGAAGGATAGCAGTGCCCAGCTCAATGAGGCCAGAACAGGCAGAGAAGGGCATGACCGCCGCACAAGGGACTCTGCAGATAGAGGAAGGAAGGACTTTTGCACTGCTGGCCAGCTGCACAGCTCTGCGCCCGTGTGCTGTCCCAGGGGGAGCTTGCTAAAAACGATAGACTTGAGTCTAGCAGAGAAGCCTAACAATTTTTGTATCTAGCAGCTGAGAAAGACAGAGAATCACGATGTTTTATATCTCCCCATTCTAAGTACACCTAGAACTCTTGAATAATCTGCCAGACAAGATGAACGAGAAAGGGGCAAGAGTAGTCCTCAGACCTTGAACCTTTGACTAGGCAAAGCCCTCACACCTCAGCACAGGTCTTGCTACTGCCCTGGGGCCTAATGACAAATCCCCGATGTCTCTGAATCTGCTTTAAATGAACAGAGTACCAATGAACAGATTGCAACTCAGACAACAAGTGTGCTTATAGTATGTAAAGATTTTTTAAGGAATAGAATTTTTACAGACTACTTCATGAATGATTATTTAATGATTTAATTCAAGAACTGTTAGTATACCCAGAGTGTGTTTGAGTCTGATACAATTAATAATATTTGTGATAAATATAAAAGTCATTTAAACAGCAAATGCTCTTATCTTAAATATACCCTGGGTTTGGTTTAGGGAGGTACTGTAAGATGTACAGACAGGGGCATGGCTGTGGCGTAGGAGGACACATTATACTCACAGGCCCTTGCCTATGGAGGAACATCAGGCTACACAGAGCCATTGAGGGAAGCGTTAGGCTGAGTCCTGCGAAGAGGAAGTGAGGGGAAAACACCAGCAAGAGCCTCTACTGTGGTTTCCGTGGGGAAAGCGAGGCAAGGCTAGATAAGCAGGTCTGAGATTGGCCAGAATGAATAACTTCAGTAAGCTCTGGGCCTCACAATTGTCCCCAGTGTCTGACACCTGACTTTTAGGCAGTTAAGGTTTGTCAAGAATGGTCCAGAGTGTGGGAGCCCAGCAAAAGAGGCAGCAAGTGTGGCTCTGAACGGGTTCATCTGAGTATGAAAGACACACTAGTCTGCAAGTCCTTCATCATCTCTAGGCAATCTTAGCCCTGGGAGGGACAATTCTGCCCCACAGCAAGACTCTAGATGCCAGAGCATCAAAAACACAGAAGATATTATAGTTAAGAAAACTCTATAACCAGATGCAAATATGGGTGTCATTTACACTGTGTTCATATTGATGGAAAATTTGATGTTAGTGAACCTTATAAAGATGAATGAAAAACTCAGGCAAAGCCATACAAATGGGAAGAAAGAAAGATCAGTTGGATAAGAATGAGCAAGGAAAAGTTAGAGAAATGGGGCAAAGTGACAGGTAATAGAGACTCAAGATCATGACTCCCTTCCCTCTCCTCTTCTCTCTGCCCTCTGGGACTGGCAGGTGGGTAGAGCAACGTCAGTGTGCATCTGTGATCCAGAAAGCGTGCCCTTGAGGCTGCATGGTAAGGCATTTACATGTATTCTAAGGCACCACTAAAATGCATTTCTCCCCAAGGTGGGCCAGAAGGCTTGGCAGTGTTCCAAGATCACAGATTCTCTTTTTACCTCAGCTGTCTTTGGGAATGGTTGAGGCAACCACGGAGCCCTCTCTCCACTCAGCCTGGGATGCAGTGCTGGGCTGCTGCCCATGGGTGGCATTATTAGCAGAAACTACTCTATGGCACCTCCTGCATCAGTGTGGCTGGTCAGGCAGCCCTCAGTGAGAGCTTTCCTTTACTTCCCTCCTTTGAGAGACAATAAATAAACACGGCTGACTGTGTCAGCTGCAGCACCCTATGCAATTTTAAGAGTCACCTCATTCATTTAACAAGTGTCTGCGGAGCACCTGCTAGAGCTGTGCATTGTGCTGGGTGCCGGGGCCTGCAATGAAATGTGAAGCACCAGAAACATGTGCCATGCCCTTGTTTAGTAAAGGGAGGTAGATGCTAAGTAAACACAATAATTAGTTCAGTTGATTACATATTGTGGAAATGCAGCAACAGGAATAAACAGGGACATGTGGAGGAAAGTAAAGGAGGCCTGCTTAGCAAGATCAGGTTTAGTTTCTCCCAAAGAAGGAGGAGAAATCCAGAAGCTGTGGTGAAGGCTGCTCCTTTCAAGGCCGAGAAAGAGCTCTGGACACAGATGGAAGAAAAAGCCCAGAGGCCCCCGCAGAGGGAACATGACTTTTTCCAGAAACCGAACTCCAAAGAGTATCAAAGATTTGGAAATTTATTCCAAGGGCAGTGAAAGAGTTTGACTGGGGTACACGATGTGATTAAATTAATGTTTTTGAAAGGATCGATTTGGTAGCTGTACAGAGACTAAATTTCAAGGAGGAGACAAAGGAGAAGAGAACTATCAAGTAGGAGGCTGCTGCGGTGTGTGATTAGGAGAGACAGCAGTGCTGCGGGCAGCAGGTAGATTCTAAGTGTACTCTGGGGTGACAGAGCCACCAGTTGACAGAGGAGGGAGTGGGGGAGACAGAATCAAGGCTACCCTGTAGGCTTTTGGCATCTGAGGCTGGCTGGATGGCCATGCCATTTTGGAGATAAAGATTAGAGAAAGAGAGGGTTGGAGATAAATTGTTTTGTTGCTGTTATCACCAGCCTCATAATCATTAATAATGCCTCAGAAAGATTGCTAACAATATCAATACTCAGATTTAATGTATTGAAATCTTTGTACCTGGGCATAAGCATCTTTCCTTTTCATTCAAGAATAATTTCTCTTTTTTTTTTTTTTTTTTTTTGTTTTTCTCCGGTACCGGGAACCGAACTCAAGACCTTGTGCTTGCCAGGCAGGCGCTTTTGCCGCTGAGCTAAATCCCCAGCCCCTTCAAGAATAATTTCTCAATGATTGACATTTCTGGAGGAATAATTATTCATTGTGGGTCCTGTGCATTCTTGTTGACATTTGAGAGGGATAATTCTTCACTGTGAGTGAGTTGTTCTATACATTGCAGGAGGGGTAGCAGCCTTCCTGGCTCCTATCCAATAACAGCCAACCAAGTAGCATCATTTCTCTCTGTTGTGACAATCATAAATGTCTTTTGTATTGTAAACATCCCTTCAGGATAAAATTATCCCTGTCTGAGAACCACAGCTGTAAGAGGTCTGGAGCTCAGGATCTGGGAGGAACTTGTGAAAACGTGTATAGGAAAAGTACCCTTGCTAGTTGCATAGGGCATCTCTGACTGATCCATCTTTCAAACTGAAGCATGTCTTGTAGCTTTCATAAAAAAAGGTAGTTGGGAGATGTCAAATAGAGACCTGAAGAAGGCTTCACTCAACAACAAAAATATACACCAAAATAAATACACCTATGCCATGTCCTGCCCCATAATTTCTTCATCTAATCTCTATATTCATCCATCTTTTGCATAGGAAAGCAGGGATCTAAGAGTCTCATGTTCTAATGACTGAGCTAGCCGGGCACCGGAAAGCAGGGATTTAAGAGAGGCTGTTCATGCATGTCTCTGCCAGTGGAGGTAGGACTTGAACTTGGGTCTTTGATTCACATCCTATACTGTTTTCTTCTTATCATGGTTTCCTTTAATTGTGGCTGTGGTACAACTCAAAATAACATCCGTGTCCAAGACTGCCACAGCTTCCAAGGGATAAAGATTAGAGATGTAACCTCTTCTCCCCCAACTGGCCACATAGCTTGGCCCTCAGGCACAGGCCTGTGGGAACACAATGAGGGTCCTCCTGTCATCCTTGGGATATCTTATTGGAGATCAAAGGGTATTTCCCCTTACTACCCAGCCATCAACGACTTCCTCCACTGTAACCCTCACTGGAAGCCTGGCTCATTCTCTTTGCTTAGGTCTTCCATAAGGGCAAAATCACAGCACTCTTTCATCTAAATCACGTGAGCTTCTTCTGCAGACTACTTAAAGACTGAGTGCTTACCTAATGAAGGCCAAAGCAGACATATATAATCCCTGTTACAGTCTGGATCTTAAATGTCACTCAAAGACTCAAGTTTAATGGCTTAGCCCCCAGACAGTGGTGCTATTGGGAGTTGATAGAACTTTTAAGAGGTGAGGCCTAGTAGAAGGATGTTAGGTCATTGGGGTATTCTCTTGAAAGGAGTATTGAGACCTCAGCCCCTTCCTGTCTTACTGTACTTCCCAGAGGAGAACAGCCTTGCTCCACCATAATCTTCCTGCCATAATCTTCTGCCTTGCTACAGGCCCAAAGCCATAGTGCCAACCAACCATGGACTGAACACTCTAAAATCCAAAGCTAAATTAAACCTTTTTTCCTTTTAAGTTATCTCAGCTCTTTGTCACAGTGAGAAAAACCCACTAATACAAGCCCCATTCCTGAGCTGCTCTCTCCTTGTCCCAGAGTTCTAAGCATGTGCTCCTCCCCAGGGGGCATACGGGCTGACACCTAATGAAACACTTCAGGCCCTCTCAGGAACTCTGTGAAGAGGCTCCTAAGCCCTCCTCCCTCCAAGACATGTGATGGGCATTGGCTTATCTTGCATCAGAACAGTGATTTTGCAACTAGCCAACACTGATACCATGTCACGGTGAAAAAGTGCTAGTCTAAAAGTTGTTTGAGAAATGTCTGATATTGTTTAACACTCCTCATAGATGATAACAAATTTTGTTTGCTAAATCTGTTGATAGATGGAAAAAGGATGAAAAGTTGGGAAGATGGACAGGTGCGTGGACAGATGCATGAGTAGAAAAATGGATGGAGCACTGGTGAATGAATGGAAGGGAGAAAGGGAGGAAGGAAGGGCTATGACTTCAGGTCATCACTCTTGCATGGGCTTGTTTTTCTTATTTGTGAAATCCCTTCATAATTTATGCCATGAAGAGTTTGACTTTTCATGCAACATGAATGAGAGTATCCAGGGTTTTAAAGATTTTTTTTTTTTATTAATCAAAACGTTATCCACTAAGTACACTGAAAACTAAAGAAGAGAGCAAATTCAGATTCTGTCTTTGTTGAACTAGTGATTACGATGAATCATAGCACCACAGGCTATGTTTAGAAAAACCTGCATTAAAACACCTCTCTGTAGAACAGAATTATTCACCTTTTCAGAGAATAGTATAAGAGAAGCCTTTCAGGCAGGAGTAATAAATGGAGCCACCAAACTGCAGATAAAATACCAGCTCATTCTGTGCTAACTTGGAATCCCCAAATTATTTAGCCTGTTTCCTCCTACATAAAGCAGAACTCATAATAGTATCTACTTCAAAGGACTGAATGAATGAGCTAATGTTTATAAAGCTCTTGTCACAGGTTCTAGCTTCTAGCAAGCACTCAACAAATAATAGATGATGTTATTATTCCTCGCTTTACTAAATGATTAATCACTCCTTTAAATAGTGAGAACCCTTTATAAGTCATTTATATTTTTAAAATTGGAAAACAAAGAAAATAAAAGTTGCCTCAAATTTCACTGTCAATAATGATTAAGGGAAAGAAGTAGAAATTATATTCTGTCTTCTAATCTCATCTTCTAGTTACTTAAGCACTTTTAACAGAATCTATTCTAGCATATTTCCATGCTCTATTACGTATCTATATGTATATATACATACATATCTTTCTATATAAAAGCAAAACTATGCTATGCATATTGGTCTGAGACTTGTTTATTTCACTTGACACAATGTTGTGGAGAACGTTCCTGGCCACCTTACTCAGATCAATCATGTCCTTGAATCAAAAATTACATACTACTTCATAGCATAACTGTATAAATATGCCTTCACTTATTTAGCCACTGCTCTATTGATGGACATGTAGACTGTAATCCTTACATATCTCAGTGTGATCCTAGGTGAAAATGTTTTGCTTATTTATTCATGCCAAACACCCATAGGTACCTGGAAAAAGGGTGTTGAATTTCAGATTGTATGGAACATTTTCCTTAAATTTATAAAATACCATTAGCCATATGATTAATAGGTTTTTCCCTGTCCTATTCAGATTACCTTTAATTGTTGACATCATAAGATAATCCCATGTTCAGCTGGGTCCTAGGTCCATAACACAAAGACGAACACTGTTCTTACAGATTCTGGAGACTGAGTGTGGGAATGCCTAGTTTTTGTCTTGTCTAAGTGATCCTCCAGTCTTGTCACTTCAGGGAAGGTGCGGCATGAGTAAAGCTACCACCTCCACTTGGTGACAGCTTTTTTTTCCATGAAGGGCCCATCTGAGGCTCCTTCCGTGCAATTCACATGTTGTGCTCCCTAGAGGAGGGAGCCAGGAATGCTCAGAGCCCTACAATCAACAACACACCCAGCGTAGTCTCAGGGAAACAAAATCACCAAGCCAAAATAAATCTCCTCCTATAAGCACCAGGCTCCTGCTGTTCATTGAAAGAATCAAAAAGCCACTCCTTTGGTTATGCTTCTCATTTTCTCATATATTCTGTTATTCTGCCTGACTTATCAAAGTCCCAAGACCAGCAACTTAAAAGTCTTCAATCTACATGCCTCACAGGACATGGCCCAACATCCACTCCACATCTTCCCAGCACACTATATCCACTCTTTCTTTCCCTCTTTGCCCTTGCTACTTTCTCATCTCCAGCTGACTGAATATTACACGGCATTCAGAACTTACCACAAAAGCCACCACTCCAGGAAACTTGGCTATAACAATTGTGCCTCTCTTTTAAATTATTTTAATATTCATTATACATCTCATATTCAGCCATGCATTGTTACTGTTTGCATATATATGGCTTATGTCCTTTATTAGATTTTCAAGTCCTAGAGGACAGAAATCAGGCCACATAAAGCATTTTTTACAATGTAATGTACCATGTACATAATAAGCACTTAATGCATACTTTAAAATATTGCTTTACATTAAGAGTGTGACTTATAACCATAGTGCTCATTCTTCAAGGAGCATTTCCTAGCTTTCCCAATCAGCATCTGGCTGATGGACTTCCTTCAGCGTGTAGAAAAGATGTGAGCAGGGAAGGTCATCTCAGCCTTCTCAGCAGGCGCTAGCACAGTAGGAGGAAACGTGGGGATGGCCTGTGGCCAAAAGGAAGGAAGGAGACTTTGCAATGGCCAGGAAGTTGGTCTATTGGTGAGGACTCAGAAAAAAGTCATTTGGATCTAGAAGGCTATTTCCACAGTTTCCTTGATAAAGATGTGCTAACTACCTGCTCCCACAACATCTTGAAGGATTCTGCTTGAAAGTTTTTCTTGAATGTGAGAGCCATGCCCACAGTCCCATCCCTTCTACCTGATCTCACTCTTCCCATGTCCTTATTCTCTAGGTTCTTCTCCCTTCTCTAGGTTCTTCTCACTATTGTCCAGTCACCCAAAGAGCCAGCACTCACCTTTTCTGCAGAAATCCTATGCCTGGCAGAGGAATGAGGGCAGGAGAGCACGGCTCCAAGGCTGAGCTTCTCCCTGGCTCACCTTGCCGTGCCCTTCAGAAAGATATGCTGTTTGTGGAACTACATCTGCGCTACAAGCTGCTGTCAATGTGCTCTCCACGTCCTTAATTCAGCTCCAGGGGAAGTACCCTTTGAAAAAAGAGCGCTTGTAAAAGGTCATGTTGGCTTTGTTGCTCTCAGCTCAGCTCTATGAACAGCGGAAACATTCTGCCTGCCACTATCCTAAAGCCAGTACTTAAAACCCCGGCCTGGAGGAGGCTCTTGTACAATGGGAGCCTGGGAAAGGGGCCATGGGTGAATGCATGAAGTAAATCTCATTCACTGGCCTTGATGATGAGAGCGGGCCACAGCATCCATGCTCACACTGTCTGCAGGCCTGGAGTAGGAGCTGGGTCCTAAAGTGGTGTCTTGTCAGCACACACAGTCCTGGCACTTGCTTGCACAAAGTGGTTTTAGGTGCCTGCTGAACGCAAGAACGCAAAAATGCAAACATCAGGAGTAAGAGAATGCGTCTGTCTTCATGTCAAGAATGTTCATGCTGATGAAGCCTGAAGGTGTTTAGACCTGACCCACAGAGAGAGGGTCAGTCAGGGAAGAAATCCAAGGATGACAAACAGGCCATGCAGGATAAGTGAGTTTGAGGAAGGAAAGGTATTTTTGAAGGCAGAAAACAGCCCTTATGTGAAGTGCCCTAAGTTTTCCCACTGAGTTGCTGGCAACTCTGACCAAAAACTTGTGTTGCAAGGCTGGAGCTCAATGTCTACAGCCCAGCACCCACATTTCCTGAAATGACCTGCTCAGATGTAGGCACAGCCACCCTGAGGTCCTCAAGGGTCTGTCACCACAGAGGATAAAGATCTGGATGGTTCTGTGATCACAGTTCTTCTTGTGGGAACCCCAGACTGGCTCAGTTACCTGAGCACTTCAGTGAAACATTGCCTGCAGGGAAGTGTTGGGGTAATTCCATGCTAGGGGCTCAGGGTCTGGCAAGGATATTTCTAAAGCAAAGAGCATAGGGCTGCAAATCGGCTGTTTGAGGCGATGGTTCCACATCTGCCTCATACTAATTCTTCCTCCTTGGATGAATGATTTATCTGAACCTCAGTTCAGCTATTGAGATGGGAAGTCCGGATGAATGTTCCACCAGCTCTAAACCAAGAGGAGCTTCCACTTCTCACCAATATAACCATCAGACCTGTCTGCCATCCAGTTCATTCATACCTGGGGTCTTAGTGGTGAGTGGCTGATGGAGAGGTGCAGAACTGTGTATTTGTGAAGGACAATTCCTGTCTCCTCCAGCCCTTTTCTGGGTCTCCAGTACACAGGTTTAAAGGAGAAAATGAAGTCACATAGAGCTATCTATTACTACCTGTCGTTGAACCGGGTGATTTGAAATCACTCCCCACTCATATACTCCTCTGAACTTTGCTGCTGGCTTCCCTTTTTTCAATGGGATGGGTTTTTTTTGGATCTCTGTGAAAAGGTGTTATATTAGTTTCCTGTTGGGATTCTAACAAATTACCACAAATTTAGAGGCTTAAGACACAGTCTGATTCTCTTAACAGTTGTAAGTTCAAGATAGTTATATCTCCAGGCTAAAATCATCAGTTGGGCTATTTGCATTTTAAAGGCTTGAAGGGAAAGTCCATTTCCTGTGTTTTTCTGATTGCTCGAGGCCTCCTGCTTTCCTTGACTCATGGCCACCTCACTTCAGCCTCTGCCTCTGCATTCTTTTGAGCTCTAATTTTCCTGCTTCTCTTATAAGGGCCTGTGATTACTCTAGGCCACCCAGATAGTTCAGGATGATAATTCCATCTCAAGATCCTTAACTTAATTACAATCCTCATACGGCCAATTTTGCCGTGAAAGGTGACATACTCATACACTCAGGGACAGACACTATCCATCTTCCTATGTTGTTCACCCTCCAAAGACCCATTTGCCTAAGACTTTCTAAGCACTTTCTGAAAATGTGAGGATGGGACAATACAATAAAAGCAGAGAGCAGGAAAGCTTTTCTAAATTAATGTCAGACACTGGCTTTAAAAATTTATTGCCCACTACCTCCCATGGGGACTGTTCTTATAGCCCATGTTTCCTTTGACTTCCTTCCTGCAATCCAGCTTGATCTTCCTCCCTTCTGCTTACTTGTGAGTGAATTTTATGTGACTAGGTTCACTCTCTGCTCATACTCATCTCTCCCATATAGGTTTACTCTTTGCCTCTCTCAAATGTCATCTACTGTTGCTAAATCAAAGTCCATGGCTCCAGCTCATCCTTTTAGTACCCGTGAAGAAACATACCCAAAGCTGTGAAATTACCTGTTTTACTTTAATATAGAATTTTCCTCTTCTACTGTCAGTGGTCTAATGGAGAATGCTGCTAACATGTATTTGCTCATAATCTGTCCAGAGTTAGTTCCTATGGCTTTGAGGATTTATTTACTGCCTAAGCACTCATTCATTCACTCACTCAGTGAATATATATTCAATGAGCATCACCCATATCCTGTCACTGCTCTTGGCCTCAGGCTTATAATGGTGTGTTAATCAGCTTTCTGATCCTATATTAAATACTGAAGACAATCAATTTATAAAGAGAAAGGGTTTATTTTAGTTTACAGTTTTAGAGATTTCAGTCCATAATTGTTTGCCCCGTCACCTTGAGCCTGTGGTAGAAAATCAGGTGGGAACATATGGCAGACTAAAACCCACTGCTTCAGGGCTGAAGAGTGAAACAGAGAGCAAGAGCCTGTGGTTCCTGAATCCCTGTCCAGGATATGCTACCCAGTGACCTAAAGTCCTCCTGCTCAGCCCCACCTTTTAAAGGTTCTGCCATCTCCCAGCAACACCAACCTAGGGACCAAGGCTTTAATACGTGGGTCTTTGGGGAACATGTAAGGTCCAAACAAATGGTGAACAGTGAGCTCCACCTGGGATGTAGTTCATGTTTAACTTCAAGGATAAATCACCACCCCTTTCAATCTGTAAATTATAAAGATCACTGTTACTTTCTATGACTTTGTCTGTATTATGACAATGTTCATAAAATGTCAATATGAAATAAGAACTATCATAGACCTGACATTCCCTTCTGTTATTTCTTACATGAGAGAAAGGCATGCCAGAATGACTTCATTTGTGCATAAAAAAAGAAAAGTGAGAAGGACTTGAGACAAGAGAGGGACCAATCTTCTCCGTGATACCCGAATCTAGCACACTTCAGAGATCCTGAGCTCATAGCAGGACCATGTCTCCTCAGGGGTTCTAACAAAAACTCTTTCATTCTGTCAGAGCTTCTTCTCACCTCTTTAAGGAGTGAGGATGTATGAGGGATTAAAGAGCCTCTTCTTGGAGCCCCTGTGATGTGAGAGGAAAACAATCTCCCCACTCTGAGAGCTTACTGCGGCTGAGTATTTCAAGCATAAATGCCTAGAAACGAGTTTGCTTTGCCTCTGCTTGCACTCAGAGGAGGAGACCCAGGTACTTCTCCCCCAGCTTTTCCACATGTGCAGCGAACATCCATGTTCCTGTTAGACACAGCTCCTTAAAGCTCTAAAGCTCCCTGATGTTGGAGGTTGATTTACTCTTTTCCCTGAAAGCTTATATGAGAATGAAATTTCTAATGCTGGAAGGGACCTCAGAGAAAAGATACATTATTTAATTTATACTCTTAATTTTTCTTACTCAACAACTTCAGGGAGATGAGTTTATTCACTCCACTTCCCTCAGCTCTCTGGTCTGTTTCTATTTATTGTCCCGTCACTGGTCTTTCCTCCTGCCCTCCCCACCCACCTCCAGGCCAGCTTTCTCCTGGGAAACCATCCCTGATGTCCCTTGCTGTCCTCAGCCACTATCCACAGGGGTTCTGTACATTTTCGGTCCTGTTCTTAAGTTACAGTACAGCTGTAGCTTCTTTCTGCTTCAGGTATCTTAGCCAGGTGCCAAGGGACAAGCTGTGCATAGACAAGCCCAGATTCCTTAAGTAAGTGGGGACAGAGTCAGCCAGAGGCATCCTCTGGGGTGCAGCCCGCGTGCTAGGGCTTGTGTGAAAGTAGGTTACTGTGCCTGATTCTGTTAGGACTAAGAACGAAGGAGGCCTGGAGGCTGCTTTTTATCTGAATGTGATTCCGAGGAGAAAGGGAGGTCTGCTGCTCAGAGTTATTCCTGGAGGACTCCCAGGACAGCTCCTGCATTTGTCAGTGCAGAGGTTACTTCAAGCCTGATGCTCACAAGGCAGAAGCTTAAAATCCACCCTTCCTCTATGGAGGAGAAGACAGCATGGTTCCATGAGCTGCAATCACAAAACTACCCCACTCCTCCACCTCTGAGGCTCCTGTCCACCACACAGGTCAGTGTCATTGCATCAGGGCCTCACACTTGTGGCCACCACAAAGGACCCTACTTTCCTCTATAGCTTCCTTGGGGTCAGAACCTGTGTAGTCCAAGCAGCCCTAACAGCCAGCTCTTAGCACTCCTCAGTGTTAGGGCTAACAGTGTGTTTGACTGTGAGAGCCAGTGCTCTTGAACTCGAGGGCTAAGCCAGGGATGCCGAGGATGGCTGCTGTAGTATCATCCCCCACTGCTAACATTTGCCAGGCCTGTGGTTTTTTTCTCTCCAATCACACCTGGGCAGGACTGGCTCTTCCAACAGAGGCCAGCACCAATGCCTCATCTGATCTGGATTCCGAGGTTTATACCATTTCTTCTGATAATACTCTTTGAGGCCCAGGACCTTTCCAAGGGCCAAAAACAGCCTCTAGCATAAGCAGAGTAAGCATGCTTTGTGACTACCATAGCCACAAAGTAGTGGTCTTAAAGACGGCTATTTTCTAACCCTCAGACTTGTGAATATGGTGCCTTACCCAGCAAATGAGACATAAAATTGGAAGAGGATCCAGTATTATCTGGACAGGTTCAATGTAATCACAAGAGTCCTTACAACAGAGAAGAAGGAGAGCATAAGTCCGAGAGAGAGGAGAGGCTACACTGGCAGGAATGCAGACAGCCCCTAAGGCGAGGCAATGGATTCTCCCCTACAGCCTCCAGAATGAAACAGCTCTGCTGGCAGATGAGCTCAGTTAGACCCATTTGGATTTTTGACCTGTAGAACTGAAGGTGATAAATGTGTTTTTTTTAAAGACAGTGCTAATTTGCTAAAACAGCAATAGGAAGTAACATAGCCACCCCACAAGAATGGAAGAAATCAGAGTAAGAGTGGAAGATTTCCTACCATCCTGTGTGTAGTGGCCACCTGGTCTAAACGGGCCACATAGGAGATGTCCTCAGAATTTTTTCTGTCATGTTTGGTCTTTCAAGCACTGGCACTTCCTCCAGGCTCTGTCTAGCCTGGCTTCAGCCTTCGATTGCAGTGCACCAGGAAGAAGCCTTTTTTTCAACACTGGTCTCCTACCTGGCATCAGCAACAGACTTTTCAACTCTGGATTCCTTCGTTGCTGTTTGACTTGTGCTTCTCCCCCTCTGCCACCCAGATTCGTATGTTTAAATTCTAATGTGCAATGTGAATAATGTGACTAATATGACTACGTTTGAAAATAGGACCTTTCAGGAGGCAGTGACGGTTAAATAAGATCATAAGGGTGTGGGGCTGAGCCTATAGGACTGGTGAACTTAAAGAAGAATCAGAAGATCTCTCTATTGCACGTACAGAGGTAAAACCACTGAGGACAGTGACAAGGATGCTGTCTGCAACCAAAGGAAAAGACCTTCTTGGAAGCCAGTTCTCAAGGCCCTTGAATCTTGGACTTCTGTCCTCCAAGAACAGCCAGAAAATACTCTTGTTTCAGCCATTCTGCCCGTGTTAGTTAAGAACCCGAGGAGATGAATACACTCATCCTGGGACTGTCAAGGTCCTACCTTGGGACAAAGCCTCCACTGTCCTCAGTCCTACTGAGGTAGCTTCCAGGCACCTCTGCTGTTTTCTTCTCCCAGACTCCCCATTTCAAATGACCGATTATGCACACACAGTGAGAAAGAGGTCAGCAGCATCTCTAGGGAGCATTCCTACAGTATTACTCCCCAAAGACACGTGCACAAAACTGCTGATGCTTCCCGCCTTCCCTTCCTTAGGATAAGTATTCCCCTCAAGGGGATGCCAAGGTCACACAAGTACAATCAGTCTTGATTCTCTCCCATAAGGATGATGACATACATTCCTTCAGAACAGCCAGGATCCAGCCTTCCAGAGAGAGAGAGTGTAGCCCTCCTTGGGCTCCACCAGCAGCAGGCAAAACAAAATTTAAATGAACAACCCAGACAAGAAGCAGACAGTAACTCAGCCCAGTGCACATCAGGGCAGGATAAAAAGCAGTCATCTCACTGTACCCTGACAAATGTGTGATGTCATCCCTATCA
This sequence comes from Chinchilla lanigera, assembly GCF_000276665.1. NCBI lineage: Eukaryota > Metazoa > Chordata > Mammalia > Rodentia > Chinchillidae > Chinchilla > Chinchilla lanigera. Next base: position 5,789,472 of record NW_004955467.1, on the reverse strand, counting down.
CTCTGTCCTGGCAGGAAACAATATTTGAGGGAGAAGGGAGCATAACTTGGGGAAAATAACAAAGAACACCACTGTCCCTCAGGGCAAACAGCAGTGTGGAGTTATTACAATCTCTGGAACTGAGGGGGAAGACCAGGGAGAGGGGTCCGTTTCAGAACCAAGGGAAGACAGAAAGGAACCACATACAACGGTGACCCAGTTAGCAGGAGCTGGGGGATACATGCCCCAGCTCACCTCCTTGTCCACCCTCCAGACTCCTGCTGGTACTGATGCTCCCCACTGACTGGATTCAACTGGCAATCAAAGGGTCAGGGAGCAGAGTAGAAAAGGTAGAAGTGGGTGTGCAATGCTCATCAAAGACACTCACATGCCTACTTTGCTCCAACGTGGTGGCCTCTTTCTATTCTCTAAGATGCCAGGCTCCTTCTCATATTTCATATCTCAGCTCTAGTACCATCTGCTCAGAGGAAGCCTTTGCTGACCTCTCTTGAACAGTGATGTAAAGTAATGGCACTTGACCTTTGGGTATCTTCCATAGCACCTGCAACAGTCTGCAGTCAGCTTGTGGCTTGATTGGATGGTTGGTTGGTTACTCTTTGCTATAGAGTAACTGAGACTGTTGAGTCTGTTTTAGCCACTGGAATGAAAATACAGTAAGGGGTCCTTGTAACTAGCAAGGACCACATTTTATATTTGTGTGCGTGTGTGCATGTCTCTGTGTGTGTCTATGTACAGAGGTTTTAGGCTTACAGCAAAATTAGTGGGCAGATACAGAGATTTCCTACAAATCTTCTGCTTATCATGTGTGTAACCATTCCTATTGTTGACATCTCCTACCAGAATGATATATTTGTTCTGACTGATACAACTACAATGGCACATCATTATCACTTAGAGTGTAGAGTTTATAACGGAGTTCAGTTTTGGCAGTGTACATTCTGTGGGCTTGGACAAATGTGTCATCATTATAGTAACATGTAGAACATTTTCACTTAAATCATAAGCTCCACTTGCCCATCTGCCCCCGCCAGTTCTTGGCAACCACTTGTCATTTTACTGTCTCCATAGTTATGCATTGTTTTGGAATGCTGTATAGTTGTATACAGCCTCTTCAGATTGACTATTTCACTTGGTAACAAGCACTCACGTTTGTCTGTGTCTTTTCATGGTTAATAACTCACTTATTTTTAGCACCAAATAATATTTCATTGGCGGAAAGTACTGTAGTTTATTTACCCACTCATCTACTGAAGAACAACTTGGTTGTTTTCACATTTTGGTGATCATGAATAAACTACTGCAAATATCACATGCCAGTTTTCTATTCTGTGTGGACATGTTTTCTACTCCTCTGGGTATATACTGTACTGAGAGCTCAATTGTTGCACCATGTGGTAAGTGTATGCCTACTTTGGTGAGAAATCACTAAAATGTCTTCCAAGGCAAGTGTACTATTCTATATATCCACCAAGGATGAGAGAGTGTTCTTATTACTCCACATCTTCACCAGTTCTTAGTGCTGTTAGTGTTCTACATTTTGAGTATTCTGTCCAACATATATAGAGGTATCTCATTGTTATTTTAATTTACATTTCTCTGATGATGTTTTTCACAGGCTTATTTGCCATCTGTTGATACTCTTTCATGAAGTGTCTGTTAAAATCTTTGACCATTTTAAATCAGTTTTTTCTTTTCTTATTACTGAGTTTTAAGAGCATTTGTATATTTTTTGTTTATAGTCATTTATCATGTATGTATTTTATAAATACTTCCTTCTAGTCTGTGCCTGATCTTCTCATTATGTTGAAATTGTCTTTCACAGAGCAGAATTTTTAATTTTTATGAAGTCCAGCCTTTCAGTTATTGATTTCATGCATCATATCATTGCTGTATCTAAAAACCTATTACCACAGTCCAGGTTATCTAAGTTTCCTCCTATATTATTCTCTAGAAGTTTTACAATTTTGAGTCTTTCATTTAGGCTTATTCTTGAAATTTTTGAAAGTTGTAAAGTTTGTATCTAGATTCACTTTGTTGTGTGTGCATATCTGGTCATTTCAGTACCATTAATTGAAGACTATCTTTATTTTATGCCTTTGCTATTTTGTCAGAGGTGAATTAATAGATATACTATTTAGTTCCTTATCTGAGGTCTCTATTTTGTTCCACTGAGTTGTCTCTTCTCTCACCAATATCTCATTGCCTTGATTACTGTAGCTTTATAGTGAAGATGGTGTCAACACAAAATTTTTTTCTACTTTAATACTGTATCTTTTGCCTCTCCATATAATTTCAGATTCAGTTCACCAATATCCATAAGATCTACAAAGTAACCTAGATTGAGATTGCATTGCATCTGTAGCTCAAGTTGGGAGAAGATAACATTCTCATAATATTGAGTTTTTCTACCAGGGTATGTGGAGTATTTCTCTATGTATTCAGTTCTTTGATTTCAATCACCAGAAATTTATACATTTCCTCATTTAGATGTTATATTAGGTTTCTACTTCAGTGTTTCATTTTGAGGAGTGCTAATGAAATTGGTAGTGTGTTTTAAATTTTAAACTCCATGTGTTCATTGCTAGTATATGGGAAAGTGATTGACTTTTCATGATTAGCTTTGTATCCTGAAACCTTGTTATAATCACTTATTTCCAGGAGTTTTTGTTGTTGTTGCTATTGATTCTTTTGGATTTTATACATGAATGAATCTCTGTAGAATAAATATTTGTTATTTTTTCCTTCACAGTCAGTATACCCAGTTGGTTTCCGTAGTGTAGTGGTCATCACGTTCGCCTCACACAATCAGTATACCTTTTGTTTTATTTTCGTGTCATTAACTAGTACTTTCAGTGAAATTTTGAAAAGGAACAATGAGAGAAAACATATTTGCCTTGTTCCTGATCTCAGTGAGAAAGTTTTCCATTTTCTGTTATAAAGTCTGATGTTAGATGGAGATTTTTTTGTAGATATCCTCTAGTGACTTAAAGAAGTTCCCCTCTATTCCCAATTTACTGAGGGGTTCTGTTTCTTTTATCATGATGTCGTGCCAAATTTCATCAAATTCCTTTTCTTCAGCACACATTTCAGTTCTTTTGTCAGCCTCTTTCCCTCCCCCTCCATCCTCTTTCCCACCATCTCTTGATCCCCTTTCTATTTGCAAAAAAAACTATCTGCCTATTTCTTATCATCTGTCTTGTATTTTGTTCTTTACATTTTGGGTTTCTCATATAAGAGAATCTGTATAAGAAAATCTCATATATATACATATATATGCATATTTAATTGGATAACTTTTTACTATTATAATTTTAAACAAATTTATCTGACAGACCAAGTGCAAATGACAAAAATAAAAATTTTTGTTTTAGCTACACATTTCTTCTCTAATGTTCTTTGTTTTTTAATGTGGATCTGAGTTCTTATCTATGTCATTTTCCCTCTCTCAAAAGAACTTCTTTTAATATTTCTTGAAAAGTAAGTCTGCTGGCAACAGATACTCTTTATTTTTGCTTATCTGAAAAATTCTCTATTTGTCCATCACTTTTGAAGTACAATTTTACAAGGCACAGAACTTTTTTGGTAGTTTTATTCTCTCAATATTTTCAATATTTCACTCCATTCTCTTCTCACTTACATAATTTCTGAGATGTTGGATATAATTCTTCTCTTTCTCCCTCTCTAAATAAAGCCCCCTCATTCCTTTTCTTTCAGGAATTTGTCTTTATCTTTGACTTTCTGTAGCTTCAAAATGATGTGCTTAGTTTTTTTTTTGTTTGTTTCTTTTATCCTGTATGGTGCTCTCTGAGCTTCCTTGGCTCTCTATACACGTGATGAATGTGTAAATTTTAACAGTAAAAACCACATTAGCATTAACCTCCATCAAAATACTCCTTCTTTCTTTGAACACACTAACCCCATTGTTTTTGCCACTTTCTGAAGGAGTTCTGGAGGTCCTCTTCCCTGAAGGTCTTTAACTGTACTGTTGCGGCTGTTTTGATGTCTTGAATAGCTACAAAATATTTACCTTCCACAGTCATTTTGATTGTGGGAAAAGTACGAACTTGCACAGTGCTACATCCAATGAATAGAGTAGATGAGGATACAGTGTAATGGGTTTTCTTGGACAGAAATTGACATAAATATTTTTAATCAATTTAGGACGTTGAAGCAGCTACCAAAAGACACTTTGAAAAGAGAACTTCCAGAACTGCTTTAGAAAGTGGCAAGAACAATGGGATAAGTGTATTTGAATAGAGGGGGAGTATTTTGAGTGGAATTAATGGCAATGTGTCTTTTACTATAGCAATATTTTAAATTTCATTTAAATATTTATTGTATTTTTTATCACACATATAATTTGATGTCTGACATTAATTTGGAGGAACATGGAACATGCTCCCAAAGATTTCTTGAATGAAATAGACTTGATTATTGAATGAATGAAATGGAAATCTTAAGAATCAATAGGAGTTAGCTAGGTGACATACCTCCACATCAGACAGTCACCAGGGGAAGCAAGAATAGCCACCTTCCCCACTTTACCTGGTTCTTCCCTGAGTGTATGAAGTGCTGTATTCACAGTGGTATTGCTCCTACTGAATCTCCTGCATGCGTTCCAAGGAAGAACCAGAGTTCAAGGTGGAAGACTAATCTTTGCAAGAAAAAAGTGTCACGACAGTCACATTCCTATGCTGAGACTGTGTATGTATAATGTGATTGTGTAAATGTAGCCCAACTTAGGAATCTGAGTAGAGAAGCCACACAGGAAAGAACAGGAAGAGTCTCTAGGGCTGATCTTGCACCAGTCCAAACTGAGATGGCTATATTAGTGAAAAGCTAAATGAATTGAAGGCAGGAGGAATGAAATATAATACAACTAAAGAGTACATAAAGAGATAAACATAGCATTCAAGACTTAGAGATAAAAACGATGTTTAAAATACTTAGAAATGTAAATGTTGGGTTACATTTATTTTATGAGTAGTAGAGATTATACACTTAGTAAATAAGAGATGAAATGTAGTAAGATGACAAATTGAAGATTTTTTAAGACTGTAGCCATTTAAGAAAAGAATGAAAGGAAACAAATACCACCATTAAAAGTGACATTGACATGGCAAGGAGCAAAATCATGCCATAAAAACACTCAGCAGGGAGCTGAAGGTCCACCTGAAGATGCTTTTTACATGCAGAAGAGGCTGGAGGGACGACTTGGAGGTTTGAGCCAGAAGGTGAAAACCAACATATAGGAGAAGGGAGCTCTTGAGTAAAAGACTTTTCAAAAATCAGTGAAAAGGGTAAACAGGGAAGAAATCTTACTTGAATTTATAGTCTTGAAAGGTAAGTGAAATGGGATCTGCAGGTACAATTAAGAGAAACCAATATAGCCATATATTGGTGACTTTTTATTTCAAAGATAAAGAATTTTACAAATGACAAAGTGAAGAATTGAAGAAGAAAAGGCCATCTATAAAGGAATATCTGCTATATTTTGTACAGATTTCTCCATAACACAAGATTATGTAAATCCCAGAAGACTGAAATTCCCAGGAGAGGCAAAGCCTCAGATTCAAGAACACATCACCCAACCAAGGTGTCACTTATTTTTCAAGGCAATGTACAAACTTTTTCAGATCTTTACAAATTCCAAAAATGTAAAATGCAAGATTTCCCTAAAATAAATGTTTTTAAAGTAAGATGTTTACCAGGGGCTGGGGATACAACTCAGTTGTAAAAGTACTTGTTGAGCATGTGCAAGGCCCTGGGTTCAACCCTCAGAAATGGGAAGATAAAGTTTATGTGACAACAACACAGTGACTCAGAGAGTTCACAAGAAAGAATTCTGACCTTCTGACCCAGTTAGTGAACATAGAAACTACTTGAACATCAAGTCTAAACTATTACTATATTACTCAAAACACTTAAGACATAATTACTCCAAAAATATAGAAACTAGGAGCTGAATAACTGCAACAAATGAAATACCAGGTGAGGTGTAAATAAAGGGAAAGCAGAGTTGCATATAATCCAGGTGATGAATCACTTATAGGATACAGTCATTATGTTTTAGCAATGAAATTCATAGTCCATAATGAATATTTAATAGACCTATCTCTTCATGCATATAACATTACATCAAAACACATAAAGCAAAAATATTTAACATTGAGGAAGAAAATTAACAAAAATAACAAACAGGAATATTTTTGAGCAATCCAGAATCCAAATAATAGATTAGACTTTAATTATCTGAATATTCAATAATAAAATATTTTCATCAGTAACCTAGAAAAAGTAAAAAACACGTTCATTTCTAGTGAGCATGGAACATTTGCAAAATTTGACCATATTATACGTTGTAAAGAAAATATTGTAGATTAAAAGAAAAAACTGAATGAAAACAAATTAATTACCCATTCACTGAAGACTAGAAGGACACAATTAAGTAAATCCTGGGAAATTAGATGCACATAATTGATAAAAATAAAAGCAGAAATTAATAAATTATAAAGCAGAATTGATTAGTCAACCAAAGAATTGTGGATTAAACAAACTACAAATAAAACATACAAAATGTCCAACCATATTAATGAGAAAGAACTAGAAAGAAAAATCTGAATAGACAAAATAGGAAAAGAAACCACAGACATAAAAAATAGGCTTTTTAATATCCACAAAAAGAGCAATTTTCTAGGAAACTACCAAAATTGTACATTACCAAAACTAATTTCTAAAAAAGTTTAAAAGCCTGCACACATGAAAAATTTATGGGAGAAAACGAAAAATTAGTCGATGATTTGTTCCCAGAAAGACACTGAACAGAGAAAAATTTGCAGGCAATAGTGGAATCTGATGCTACACATCACCAAAGTGAATCCATAATCATGCGACTTTTGCAATGAAAAACATGTTTATCTCAGCTTCACAGAATAAACCCATTTGATAGCTTGAAATTGTCATATATATAGTTTCTTCCAGCTCAATCTATCAAATATGCTTCTGATATTTAAAAAAGAACAATACTTTTTCCCTGATGTCCTTTTATAAGTACAGTCAAAGGAACAAAATTATCTCCCACTCTCCTTATTATTAAAAGAAATAAGTGTGGTGTGGTTGCATACACCTATAAATATCCTAGTGCTCAGGGGTCTAAGGCAGGAAAATAGTGAGTTCAAGGTCAGCCTGGTTACATAGTGTGGCCCTGTCTCACCACCTCACCTCGCAAAAAACCCCATAGAGATAGTATTTTTCTTATCACGATGTAAATGGGAAAGTAGGGGAAAATACTCTGCATTTCCAAGAAGGCAGAAATAGGAGTGGAAAAGGGCGACAGAAAAGGGATAAAAGCTAGAGCTACCATAGGTGAGGACTTTCATGCACTCATTTAATAGTCTGGGGGAGCCAGGAAGCAGAGAGCACTTACTGGGTGGTAGTGTGGGCTGAGCTTGGTGCGTGTGCGCAAGACCTGGGGATTTTCCCTTCCTGTGGGCTGCTAGGCAATGTCCCCTCATAGGAATTAGCCAGCTATTGCCTTTGCCATACCCTAGGCCTAGAGTCCCAGGAGACAGTAGAGCCCCAGCAAATACTCTGCAGCCATTGTTCAGCACTGACTGAGCTGTGACCCAAGCAGGTGGCCTGTGCACTGGGCGAATCTTTTCTTTTGCAAAATGAGTCTGTGCGCAATTATTACAATAACACCCTCCAAGATCAGTGTTAGTCAGGCTGACCTCTTTCATAGGAGGTAGACCCACAAGATAGGAAGTGGGAGAAGAGGAAAAGAAAGGAAGGAGAGGTGCTTTGCCAGCACTTTAAACACATGCACACGCGCGCACACACACACACAAGCACAGCACTCCTTCTAAATGACGCTGGATTTGTATTTTTCATTCAGGCTGGATGTGCTGAGGCATTTTCATTTTGCTCCATTTCCCTCCCTCCCTACCTTCCAAGCAAATTCCATCCCAGTGCTGTTGATTTCTGTCTTGCGACCATTATGGAAATCTGGCTTCATTTCTCCTCCTAATTTATGATCTTGTTAACATGCCTGCATGCCAGATGGTCCTGTTCTTCAGGTTGGGAGATAATGAGATAAACAAAAACTGCTGTAAGAAGCAAAGAGGGGGCGGTTTTTTTCCCCTTGAATGGACCTCTCCTCGTTTCTACAAATGTGCATCGAGGCCTCTGCCGCAGCTCACTGTGATTCTAAGCAGGTGAACGGTGTTTGACGGCATCCAAGGGGCCGCAGGGAGGTGAGTTCTCTTTCCAGGTGGCACTGTGCTCTGGAATTCTGTCCCAGGAAGAGACAAAGCCTCAGGCCACTCCCTCCTCAGTCCGGTAGAACTTGTCATTCTGTGGTACTGTTTGCTTGCCTCTGCCGTCCCACTTACATCACATTGTACTGTAATTGTTTCTTTTTCTTTCCGTCAACTGCACTGTGAGCTCCCAGGGGTCAAGGACCTCTTCCCTCTGAATTACAATGCCTCGCCCAAGGCCTGGCATGTAACTGGCAGACAGTAAACAAATAATTATGAAACTCCTCCACTACAAATGTGCAACACACTGCACAAGAGAAGAATGAGGGGCTGAACATATGAACAGACAGTCACCCCAGTATCTGCAAGGGTCTGTTTCCAGGACACTTCGTCGTCACCAGAACCTGCAGATGCTCACCTCTTGTATAAAATGGCATAATATTTATATGCACATAGCCTACCCATTTCCTCCCATATATTTATTTAGTTTGATACATTTGTATGTTTAAACTGACACATAATAATTGTACATATGTATAGGTTGAAAATGCAACATTTCAGTACAGGTATACATTGTGTAATGATCAGATCACAGTAATCGGCATACCTGTCACCATGGTCATGTAGCATTTCTTTGTGTTTGGATCGTTCAAAATCCTCTCTGCTAGCTGTTTTGAAATATTCAAGTAGTTGTGGTCAAGTGTTCATCTTACGATGCTACAGAGCATCAGAAATTCTCTCCTATCCAGGTGTACCCCTGGGCCCACTCACTCCCTTTCCCTGGGCCTCTCTCCCTTTCCCACATCCTTCTTAGGATTTGGTAATTACTATTTCATTCTCTACTTCTGTGAGATCAACTTTTGGCTTCCATATATGAGCTAGAGCATACAATATTTGTCTTCCTGTGCCTGACTTATTTCACTTTACACAGTACCCTCCAGTTTCATCCATGTTGCTGCAAAAGACATACTTTGTTCTCATAGGTGAAATAGATAGATGACAGATAGGTAGATAGATAGATAGATACAGATGCAGATATAGATATGTCACATTTTATTTATCTATCTATAGATACCTTGGTTGGTTCTATAGCTTGGCTATTATGAAAAGCACTGCAATAAATATGTGAATGTAGATGTTTCTTTTGCACTGATTTCAGTGTACTGGATATATACACCATAGTCTCTCACATACTTTAAATCATCTCTAAGTTATTTATATACATAATTGCTACACTATACTAATTAGGGAATATTACAAGAAAAATATTTATATGTGTTCAGTGCAGACACTTTTTCCCCAAATATCTTTAGTCTTCAGTGAGTTGAACTGGAAGATACAGACTCTAAAGCTATGGAAAAAACTATAGGGCACACAATGGAACAACCAGCAGAATTGAGTAGGTGGGCTGTCAGAACATTAGCTCTGAGTGTGGGCTTCTGCATAGTGTCTTGAAGGGCTCCTGGCCATGGTGAAATCATAGACAGACATTGTGGGAGCCTTTCCATCATCCACCCAGAACATAGCCAGGCACTAGCTGTAGGAGAAATCTCAAGGACCCATTCCAAACCCTTTACTATGTCATCAGCAACTGTTCTTGTATTTTCAGGAGGTTTCTGTGCAGTGCCCACTATAGTGAAGGCATCAGATGTGGGCAGACTAAGTCTACACACATGTAAACCATGGCACTCCTCATACCAGGTGCCAATCAGCTGTCAGCCAATGAGGCCAGTGGGCCACATCCAAAGTCATCTGCTTTTGTAAATAACATCATCTTAGAACACGGCCATATGGTTTATTTACATATTGCCTATGGGTTTTGAGACACAATAGCAAATTTGGACAGTTTTGATGGGGAATTGTAGCCTATACAGACTTAAATGCTTACTGTCTGGCCTTTGTGAGAAAGTATGCTGACCCCTGGTCTAGGGGAAACACAGGCATCCCTGGCCATGTGCACTTATGGGCACAAGCACAGATGGACTGTCATGCCACCTATCATCAGGAGGTACCCAGGACCACTGTCCCTGACAGCACCTGAGAGGCAGAAAGAAGTCTCTCTTCCTCTAGGGGGATCTAGAGGATGTCACATTCATGATCAATTAGAGCTCAAAAATTAGGTTGGAAAGTTGCTTTTTATTGTTTGTTTTCACTGTTGACACAATAAATTTTGTGTTAGTTAGCTTTCCATTACTATAACAAAACACTGAGATAACTGAAAAAGAGAAAAAGTTCTTTTTGGCTCACAGTTGTAGAGGTTCCCATTTATGTTCAGTTGGCCCCATTATTTAGGGGCTGCAAGGCAGTTTATCATGGAAGGAGCATATGGTGGGGTACAACCACTCCCCTTATCAGCCAGGAAGCAAAAAGACAGAATAAGGCCAGAGTCCCATGGTTCCCCTTCCAAAGCATGCCACCAATAAAGGCCTCAGAGGCCTCATCTTTAAGGGTTCCAGCATCTCTCGGTAGCCTTTTTCATGTAGACCACTGGAGATGCTTCTCCAAACTGTAGCACTTTTTCACCAGTTTATGACAATTAGTCATAACCAGCATTCACAGGGAATGTCGTGGGCCTCGGCCAGGAGGAGGAGGAAGGACAGGCTGCAGTCTTGTCCTAACTGAGCACACACCCAGGAAATTCCATTAAAGCACAGCAGGCAGCAATGGAAAGCAGCCCCCTGCTGTAATCCACCCTTGAGCTCAGGCTTGAGCCAGCGTGTGCTGATGGAATTCCAAGTAACAGGATTACCCTCCGCCAGAGTGCACTCATACTCCTGCCTCCTGCTAAGACAGGACACATTTCAAATCTGCAGCTTGCTAATACTGGGACCCTCTTGTAAACCTCTTCTCAAATATGCCAATCCCTTTTAAATTCCACCCTGGAATGACATTAGCTTGGATTGTACCCTCATGAGAATCAGGAGTCTGGCTAGTCTTAGGGATATGACCCTTCTGGAGACCAAGTCACTGGTGACAGCTCTCTTTCGGGCCAGCTCTTCTGAGGACCAAAAAGTGCCTCTCGGCAAGGATTATTTGCAGCCTGAGCCAGCATTGGCCCAAATTATTCTGCAAGAAGACTCTTAAATCTCATTCAGACTACAGAAGAAATGTCTGATATCAGGTTGGTTTTTATTGTTGGGGGTGGGAAAAGAAGCTTTGAGATAAAAAGCCTGGACTGCTGTAACCCTGGAGGAAGAGTGTTATGCTTCCAGGAAAGAAAAGCTTTCCTGACTTCACGATTTTATTTACAGCCAGCCTTGGAAAAAGTATATCACTAGAAGCCTCACAGAGTATCCAGTGTCTAGTAACTGGATCTAGGGACACTTTGGAGGTCATTACATGTAAGTAGCAGTTATGGGTAACACAGTGGTCAGAATCACCCTATTTACTAGTATAAAATGTTCTTCAACATCATCTTATTTAACATACTCTTTTTTTGTTTTGTTTTGTTTTTTTGGTTTTTCTCCGGTACCGGGAACCGAACTCACAACCTTGCGCTTGCCAGGCAGGCACTTTTGCCGCTGAGCTAAATCCCCAGCCCCTTTAACATACTCTTATCATAGGTGAGTAAAAGCTAAAGTTCAGAGAAGTGAGGTTAGAATTCCTGACTCCTTTGCCAGCCTTTGTGCTGCTTTGCCACACTGATTCCCGGTATTACTAAGGACTATTGCAACTTCTGAAAACCAGCTAAAACTAGACTAGGCAAAAATTTTAAAATGGCACGTATGGCCTCATTTTATTAAAAATACCTATGGGTTCTGGGCATTAGGCATGAGTGGATCCTGGTGGACAAATGGTAGCATCCCTGATTTCTCTCTGACTACCTCTTGTTTTGCATTATTCTTTGCTGGCTGCATTCCAGGAAAGGTTCTGTATATCCTTCCAGGTTAACAATCTCAGCAGAAGGCAGGTGCGTCATTCCCAGGGGCTGTTCATTGGCTCTGCCGGCCTCACTGGGTTATGCACTCCATGTGTCTGTTGCTGCAACGTGGGAGATGTGACAGATACTCGTGTCTACTCCTAAAACCACATGGACAGAGAATGAGAAACAGGTGGCTCCCCAAGAGAAAAATGAGAATGCCAATCACATGGATAGGGCAGAAGATATTGGGGAGAAAGAACAGCAGGTGCTTACCCCCTTTCCTGACAAGCCTAGCCCTGAAGCTGTCTTTTTTTAAACGTGGAGTGTATCAAATTCTGGCTTGCATCCTCCTTCTGGGTATTCTCTCTCTGGCTAAACTGAGATATTTCTCAAATCTTTCTGGCTTTTCCTTCCAGCCCTGGGTTAAACAGCACTTCCTCAACTTCTCAAATCATTCCCTCCATCAGGGAAACTACCGAAGAATGACTGTTAACCTCTTAGCATAGTGCTTTCCAGAGCTTCGATTGTTATGGCAATCTTTCTCTTTTGCTTTCATCCTGTTCCCCTTCCATCCCTACTGCTGAGTCCCCCTCTCCCTTTCTATGATGAATCTCTCTATCTAATCAACTGAGTTCCTGCTTCTGAGTTCCTTATTCATTACTTAAAATTAACTCTCCCTCGAGTATCTAGCTTTCATCCTATTTGCATATAATAACATGGTGTGGTGCGTAAGTATGTTTTATGGAATGTCGTGTGCTACTTCATAGTTTGTATCCCTTTTGTTCTTCACATTAATCCTGTGAAGTAGACAATGACCCCATTTGCAAAATTAAAAAAAAAAACCACTTACTCAGAGACTGAAGTGCAGCAGAGCCTAAGGGTAGGCCCCAGGGCAGGCTGGCACACACAGGACACAGACACCAAGCACTATGTACTTGCACTCCAGACACACAGATGCCTACACAAGAAGCCAAGCCTGAACAATGGTTCTCAACTGCAGACAGTTTTGCCACCTAGGGAACATTTGGTAATGTCTGGAGATATTTTTGATTAGCCTAACTTGGAGGAGAATGCTCGTTTACCAGTGTCTAGTATGTAAAAGTCAAGGACATTGCTAAATTTGTAGGACACTGTCATTACATAGGATGACCTCCTCTATATCCTCCCAACACCCACCCCCAACATACATACAACAGAGATTTATCCAGCCCCAGTACCCAAGTTGAGAAACTCTGGCTTGGGTGAACCAAAGAATATATGTTTCCATCCATATCTCCTAACAGCTTTTCCTTCTCAGGCACAGGCAAGCAGGACAGGGTGTTAACATTGTTTCCTCTTTGTCAGAAGAGAATTGGAGATACATAAGCCTACATTTGATACCTCTTCCTGCCATCCATACCAGGCTTCGCAGAACCTGAGAATTCCTAGGCTTTGGTTTTGCCCATAGTTATCCAGCAGAGAGATGGAATGGATGCATTCAGCAGAGAGTACCCAAGAGAGAGCATGCAGGAGGAAAGAGAAGAGGAATGGTGGGTAACCATGACAGGGGAGCACCATGAAGTCCAAGTGCAGACCCTGAGAGGAAGTGGGAGAAGTGGAAGGCTGAAGGACAAGAATGAAGAGCAGGATGGTGATGGAGAAGAGGGAGGGGTGTGATCTTCCTGCCATTGAAGTGGGAGGTGTTTGGGCCTGAGTGGAGGAGAGGGCATCCCAGGCCACAGAGGAGGGAAGCATGAGGCTTCCGCTGCCTTTGCAAGCTTTAGGGAGGGCTGCGTTAATGTGCTTCTAATTAAGTCAGAAGCAGTTCCCATTATTCACATGCTGCTGCTGTTCTGGCGGGTTCTGCATCCACACGCTCTGCCACACTCAAAAGAGTTTCAGCCAGCAGCGACGGTCCGTGTGCAGAGCAGAGAAGAATGATCCCACCTGGCTCTCGGCCGAGGGTCGTCAGACCTGACCAATGTCCCTCCGTGTTGACTCCTGTCATGTTAGCTCCAGGCTGGGTGGAGAGTGAAGTGGCATGATGGATGAATTCATGTGGGGCTGAAAAGCACAGGACGGGACACCTCCAGTTTGGTGACCTCATCCCTCCCACGGGTGGCTCAAGGCAGAGAAAGGGCCTTTCCCATGGCCTTGCTACAAATGCATCGAACCTTGCCTGGGCTGCCTAGTACATGCAGGGAAAGCAGACAACTAGAATTGGAACTCAGGCCTCACACTCCGTGCCAGCCTCTGGCCACAAGTGGTGGGAGGGACACTGTACTAGCTTGGTTCCTCCGGGTCCTGTCAGTGTCTTCCTGGTGTCAAGATCCTCTAAGGACTAAACTAGGGGCCAGGGTTGTGGGGGTATTGTGGGGCAGAAGCAATTCTACAACTTACCAAGTGACCTAGACAGAGATACCTATTGTCAGCAGAATGGTCACAGAAATAATGGCTTTAAGGGGAGATTTTGCAAGAAGGAGTTGTGTCTGGAAGGGAGTAGACTCTTGAGGAAAAGGAGCTCAGAGGAAAACAGCCCAAGTGGTGTCCTTTTTTTATTTAGAGGAGAAAGGGGAAGAAGGGGTCAAAGGGCCCAGTGAGTCTATGTGTGCGAGGACTTCAACGTTAACTTGAAAATTGGTGTCCATCCTCATGCACTCAAAAAGGTTTTAGAGACATGAAATGTAATATTATTGACATCTGCTGTGCCCCCTGCTGAAGGTTTTAGAGACAACTCTCTCTTTTTTTTTTTTTTTTTGGTTTTTCTCCGGTACCGGGAACCGAACTCACGACCTTGCACTTGCCAGGCAGGCGCTTTGCCGCTGAGCTAAATCCCCAGCCCCTAGAGACAACTCTCTGATAGGAGACAGGACATCCAGTGGGGCTGTCCTACTATTTGGATCTTCATGGGTTTGGGGGTGAGGGGAGTTTTCCAAGTACACCCAGTTAAAGAAGAATGAGAAGTATAGGTGATAAACAGCCATAAAAGCTTCAGGATACAGTCTGAATGTCCAGTCTCTTGTTGTTCAATCTAGATTCCTATTGCATTAATAATTACAACAGCATTGACTACACCTGACACTGACTCAGTAAGACCATTCTTGCATTGAGCAGCAGAACGCCTAAGCCTTGGAGATGTGAGAGAAGCTAGGAATCAAGCTAAGTTGGCTGAAGTCTCATCTCTGCAATGACTAGCAGTGGGTAATTGCTGTGGGCAGTCATTTAACTTCACGTATAAATGTTGCCACTCGTAAGTTTCAGATGATGGTGGATGCTTCACTAAGTTCCATGGATGTCCCACACAGACCATGGTGCATGGTGAAGAGCCAGAAAGCACTTCCCTCCTCTCTCTCCCCCTGAACCCTACAACATTTCACTCTGTGCGCCAAATGCTGGTGTCCCTCCTCCACGTATCCCTTCATCTGACGAGAGGTCAAGATAAGTCTGGCCTCTTCCCTGAGTCCGATGCCCTATATGTACCCCTTTCCAAGATAAGAGCTTTGTGCAGGCCCCCTGTGAGCTCGAGCAGGCCAGGGGGTACCTGAACCCCCTTCCTTTCCTGCTTTTCCTTGTGCTACTTAATAGTCTCATGCAGTGCACTTCCCTCACAGGCATCCCCTCTTCTTTTCCTTCTGGATCTCAGTCTCTTTCAGTCATGACAAGACTGACTATAGAACTCCAGCTTTAGTAAGAAGGGAATTTCAGGTCACCTTGTCTGCCACTGGGCAACTTCTGGCCCATGGAGACCCTCCCCGATCATCCTAACACTTATTTAATTTTTCTATGGCTGAAGGAATGTTCCATGACCTTCCACTAATGACCACTGTGAGTCCAGGGGACCTCCTTCATCTATATAGCAAGACTACCTCCTGACCACGGTGTCCTCTTAGCTGGTCATCCAAATATGATTCCTGCTCCTACTTCTTTAGCAACACACACACACACACATGCCTATCTTCCTCCTCCTCCTCTTTCTCCTCCTCCACCTATCAAGAGAGGTTCTAGGTTTTTCTTTGTGCTTGCCAGGATCAAGGGGTGGGACATGGAAGAAATAAAAGAAAGGAATCTCTGACAGTTGGGGATTTCCAGCCTCACCAATCTCAGAGATCCTGGGTTTCTTCCCAACCAAATGGGGGAGGGGATCTGTCTGTCCAGAGAATTTGACCTCCTGACACCTGTCGGGTGCATGGAATAGAAAAGGAAGTAATGGTTCACTATATTCCAAAAGTATATTAAAATATATCCTTCACTGAATCCTGTTCTCCACTGGTTTTATTTTCCCTGCTTGTTCTTTTCTAATACTAATTTCTCATTTGAGTCAAAAATTATTTCTCTGCAGAGGTGGTGATTAAATTCAATAATTAGGAGAAATACCAATTAAGTCAGGCTCTCCAAGCAGAAGGCAGTCCTCATTCACATGGTTATTTGAGTCTGTGGCTCAGGCAGGAGCTTGTCTCTTCCTGCAGCTTACAGTCCCTGTGCTGAATGAGACTGATTTATTCTGGGCAGAGCCAAATAGGGCTAGATTCCTACCTTATGTCCCTTCATCCCTCATTAGAATCCCCAGCTGTCAGGTCCCTCATCAGCGCATGCTACTCACTGCTCCCTGCCTTGCCTCCTCTGCTGTTTGGTAGCCCTTGTCCTACCCCATTCCTACACATGGCTTGCTTCTCAAGAGTTAACCCTCCATTCCCTTGTCTGTTTCCTGAATTCTCAGTTGCTTATCAGCTAGGGTATTGATGATTTTGCCTAAAAGCAAGTATCTTCCCCAGTTCACTGCTTCTACACAGGCACTGCACTTCTGGTGGTCTGGAAGCTTCAGAAAGGAACTATGAAGAGACTTTCCCCAAGTCCATGGGCCCCTTGCATCCGGATTCCCAGGTGTCACTACTTAAAATAGTACATGGTTCATTTGGAATAGCGTAAAAACAAAACAAGAGAACTGAGTAAAGGTAGGGCTTGAAATTTAGGCTGGAACCAGTAAGCGAAGCTCGTGAGTGCCATTGGGAGGGTTTCTACTTATTTTGGGCAGAAAATAGGGACTCATGGTAAGCATGTGGACACTATTGAGCAGGTCATGGCTTCATCTGGTGATGGCACAAGCTTGATTCCTCAGGTGACACCAGGGATTCTCAGCCTTATCTTTATATTATAATCACCTGAGAAGATTTTTATATTCTCAGTGTCGAGGCTGGTCTGCACCAATTAAATCAAAATATCTGAAACCAGGAACCAGTCATTAATAATTGTCCATTATACAGTCAAATTTAAGGTCATTGACTGAGAACCATCTACCTTCTGAATTTACCTGGTAATGCGGGGTCCTCTGATTTATGAGACTTTCAGGACAATAACCAGGTAAAGACTAGGCAAGGTAGAATGATTGGTCACCTGCCTCTCAGAGTTCTAGCTGCAGGAAACCCAAGCTGCCCGGTGAGAACATCTGGTACCACTGAGCCTTTCGTGTGCCTTGGAAGTAAAGCAACCTCAGCTCTATCACTTAGCAGCTTGGGGCAGACTGCCCTTTCCACCCAGCATTGCTCTACCTTTTCTGTCTCCTTCCTTCTCACCATCTCTGAGTTCATTACACTGAGCTGCACTTGTGGGCTGTGTTCTATAGCACAGGGGCCAGAGGAAAACAAGTTCCACAGAAACCAAGAGAGCTTAGGACTGCCCATGTGTTAACCGAGAAGGGCAGGGCCAGAGCAGAGGGGGAGAGGAGAGGTTCGCCCAGGGCAGGGATCCAGGCTGGCCCAGGGCACGCACACTCTTCTGGCCCATGCCACTGCCAGTTGGCAGGATTTTGCAAAAATCTCTGTGTCCAGGATCTTCTTTCAGAGCTCCTCCAGAGGCAGCCACCTACCTGTCCATCACCTAGCTTGGCTATGAGACAGGAATATATCAGGATATTGGGATATCTTCCTGCTGCTTCTCTCCTGGGCCAGCCACCCTGCCATCCTCTGAGAACTAAGTGGACGTGTTGGCTTATATGCTCGGGGATCACATGCTCACAGTCTCCTTAGTGTCCAAACCTCAAAGGGTTGATGCACCTATGGAGTGTATGACAGCTGTGCTGTTTTGGATGCAAGCCAGGTTTCAAATCCCACAGTCAGAAGCTGAGTGGAAGAAGTGCCAATCATTAAAGCACTATCCATGTACAGAGGATTTCCTGGGAGACCTCTCCCAGAGCACCTCTTTCTTCTCTGGTTTGTGTACCTTACTCATCCATTTATCCTTGCATCCATGCATCCACCAGCTCAGCTAACCACTCATATGCAGCTGTTTATAGACAGTCTGCTATGTACTGGAAATTACCTGGTGCCTGCCTGGAAATTACGTGGTCCCAGTCTATTCACAACAACACTTAACATTTTCCGGGTCTGACACCCATGGAACAGGCTGGGCCTCCCCATTGGCCAAAGGTGTCTAACTTAGCAAGATTTCCAGATCCCCAGGAAAAGGTCCACTACTTTCTTACCACTCTTTCCTTCCACCCAATCTTCTGCCACTTGGCACTTTTTAACACCCTTCAAACCAGATGAGACTCAAGGTAAACTCTCCAAGAATTGCTGTCTTGATTTCATCTCACCGAAGGGTAAAACTAACGAGATGAGCTGAGAGATTTGAGAAGTAGCCTTGCCTGGCAGCTACAAATTCAAAGAGCCAAGCACAGAATGAGCTGGGCAGGAAACCATGAGGTGTGGTACAGACCATGACAAACCAAACAGCAAAGCCCCAGTTAAAGAAGCCAGCTAATTACTGAGCTTCCTCTAGCCATTTCTGTATGTCAGTGCAGATCCTAGACATCTGCATCTTCCCATTTTCAAGACAAGTCAGGAATTCAGATGTTTTACATAATTTCCTCACTTTTAGAACAATGAAGACCAGAGGGTGCCTGTGCAGGTGAGATTCCATTGGCTTCCCATAGTGGCAGACGCTGAGCTCCAAATGCTAGCAGGTTAGAGCCCAAGGCCTTCATCTTCCATGAGTCTTTCAAAGGGAAAGGAGGTAAAGAGTAATGTAGGAAAGGAAAGAAGAGAAGGAAGGCAAAGGGGGGGATGTGGGAGGGGCCTCCTAGTGGAGCCAGACAGAGCTGCTTCAAACTTCATTCAACAATGTAATGAAACATCTGACCTAAGAGTGACTTGTCCTCTCCAAGCCTGGATCCCCATGCCTATAAAGGGTTTGTTGAAAATTCGGAGTGAGGTGATGGATAAAAAGTCCTAGTACAGTGCCTAACTCAGAGTTCTCTATAAATGTTCGTTTTGTTATTTTGTTGTCTTTCTTATTGCTGAAGGGGAGAGAGGGAGGAACGGGGATGGAAGTTGCAGCCCGCCATCCTGCTGTCACCAGCACACACCATGGGCCCCAGAGGTTGAGTGGGCGCAGCTATGGGGGCTGCTCCCACTTGAGCTCAGCCTGGCTTTCTAAGGATACACAGTTAGCAACCAGCAAGTTAGAGTTTCTGTCCTGAAGGAAAAAGGAGGGATGAGAATGTGAGTCCCAGGCCCACTCTACAGCAAGAGTCTTGCTGTCTGCACTGAGAAGCAGAGCTTGTAGAGGCAGCTGCCCATTCAAAGACAGTTTCCTCTGTCATAGTTGGGGTGAACACCGAGCAGAAGGGGGCCTCCGAGGAATGGGTGATGGGGCACTACTGTCCCCTTGTTCAGGTCTTTCCATTACCTCAGAGGTGGTTCTGCATGCCCCCGCATAAACACACAAGCGGAAAACCCTTGCTTAGCTTTCCTTGTTCCATCACCATCTCCCTTCTGAAGGTGGTCAACCTCCTTACATCTTTCAGCCAGGTAACACTTTAGAATTGGGTAATTTATGCTAAGATATTAATGGCTACTAAGTAGGGAGCAATAACCTACATTATATAATGGCTGCAAATATCAGCCAGTAGTCTGAGACTAAGGCAGACAGTAGAGCAGGATTTCCCAGGCAGTACTGGCCAAAGGAATCTGGCCTAATGCCCTATGCACACACTCTTCCCCTCCTCCCTTCAAGCCTGTTCCCTTGCATTCTACAGCCAGAAAGCTCCTCCTAACTGGAGGAGGCATAGAGAGGCCCTTTGGGAAAGCAGCCCCAATCAAGCCCCAGAATATTGAGAGATGGAAGCAAAACTTCAAAGCTGCACCCCTGTGGGGAGCACTCCCCACATTGTGGCCCCTATGAATAGAACCACCTACCCACAAGAACTCTCCACACAGCCTGTGTGCTCAGATGCAGCAGCCCGAGCTGGAAGGGATATTGAACCATTGCTCAGTTTCTCCACTGTGTAGGTGAGGAAACTGAGGCACAAAAGGGAGCTCATCTGCTCAGAGTTCCACAACAGTGCCAAGACAGCACCCCGCATCCAGGACACATGTTGTATCACAACTTCCCTGGTTTTTCTGAGAGGCCAGCCCTCCTCTCGTGCACAACAAAGGTATAGCCGCAGAGAAAGCAGTCTGCATGTCCCAGTATAGTACTCACTAGGCACATGTGCCTATTTATATTTGAATTAACTCAAATGAAATCAAATTAAAAATTCATTTTCTGAGTCACACTGGCCACGTTTGACAATAGCTACATATGGCTAGTGGCCGCTATACTGGAGTTTCTACTGGAGTTTCTACTGTCTCAAAGACAGTTACCAGACATAGCTTATGGGGCTGGGTTATGCTTGAGTCAATAGGGAAACTGGGAGACAAAGCAGAAAGAGTTATGCTGATTTTAAAAGCATACATTGTGCCAGTATAACAAACACTTTTGTATGTCTGACCTCACTTGGGCTTTACAAGTGGTGTGTCTAAGGTGCTTCCATTAATCTCATATTGTGGATGAAACCAAAGCTCAGTGAAGTGAAGTAACCAACCACAATCACATAGCTTGTACTTTTTTCCCAAAAATAAACCTAGCAATAAAATAATCAGCCTTCAAAACTAGAGATCAAAAATGCCAGCCCCAAACAGTTACCTTTGCCATCCCTAATAGATTAATTGGGGCCTGCATTTCTAGTCTGATTTCTAGTTTTCAAGACTGATTATTTTCCAGCTAAGTCTTATTTGGGGGAGACACAAGTAAGTGGACTAGAACTCAAGTCTGTTTGAATTCATGTACCAAATCACTGACCTCTGTGACTTCCAGTGGATTAAGTATACAGGCCAAAATGTTGCTATAGAAACAAAAAGACAATTAAAGGGCTCAGAACCAACTATAGGAATTGATGAGGTTGTTACATACTAGAAGGAAAACTCAGAGGTGATTTAACCCCAACTCTAAGAATGAGAGGCTGCTAGACAACCAGGAAGCTCCCATAGATGCTAAAGGTCAGAGGAGAGAAAGCAGAGCAAAGATATCTCTGATGGTTCTAATGCTCCTTGAGCATTGAGTAATCAGAGAGAGAGAGAGAGAGAGAGAGAGAGAGAGAGAGAGAGAGAGAGAGAGAGGAGAGAGAGAGATTGAGAAAGAGTTAGTTGTACTTAGAGATACTAAGAGAAAAGGAACTTCCTATTACAAAGATACCTCAGTTTACGAACTTAATTCTCTCCACAATTCTGATCGCAAACCGAATTGAATGAGAACCAAATCAAATTTCCCCATAAGGTCAATATTAAACCTAATCATCGACTTTGACTTAGTTTTCATCCAATTCAGTTTACAACCAGAATCGTGGAATTAGATTCATGAAATGAGGAGCTACTTTATACACCCTCATGGTTACAGTGGTACTAAGAACAAAAGGTCTCTGGTTTCTTGTCAGTGGTGGAAAGGGAGAGGAAAAGACAGAGATGATAGAGGAATTAATGCTCCCTGGCCAATTCTTTGTCAGAAAGTGGACAATCCCTTGACACTGATTCATTTGTTCTTTCCCTTTTCCATTTTGGTTCTTTTGTGATCCTTCTACTTAGGTCCCAGGAACAAAGAGAGGAGCTGGAAAACTTGTAACTCATACCTAGCAGAGATTTAATCCAAACATTCTGCCATATAACCTTCACATGGTTTAGAATAAAAGAAGATC
The DNA here is from genome assembly GCF_000276665.1 of Chinchilla lanigera. Classification (NCBI taxonomy): domain Eukaryota; kingdom Metazoa; phylum Chordata; class Mammalia; order Rodentia; family Chinchillidae; genus Chinchilla; species Chinchilla lanigera. Next base: position 5,767,370 of record NW_004955467.1, on the reverse strand, counting down.
CTACTTTCCAGGCTCTGTGTGAGGCCCTGGGGTTTACAAAGCAACTGTACTGTTGTACCTAACTGTAATGCACTAGTTTACTCGTAGTCCTCTGAAATCTGCCCTGAACATAGCAAGCAGAAGCCCTTGGGGATGGCTTTGGGCACAGAGCATCATCTCAAAATGTCTAACTGCTGGATTTCAGGGTCTGGCATTAGGGAAAACACAGGGAGGGGGACAGCAGGGGAGGGGAATTGGGAAAATAAATTACATTTTATCAACCATTTCATTTTTGTTTTATTTCTTCTTCAGAAAAATGTGCTATTAAAACTCCCCTGCATTTCCCTTATAAGGCCTGGAGGGGTCCTAGAGGTCATCTTCTAGCCAACACCCTTATCTTAAAAACCAAGAAACTGAGGCTCAGAGAGTTTTAGTGACTTGTTCAAGATGATCCAGCTAGCTGATTGCAGAGCCAGGCCAGAAGCTAAGGCTGATGGTGCTGAGGCTTGGATGCAATTCTCAACACACAGGGTGGCATCCTTTGCCTGTTATTCAGTGCTGGGAACTTAACCACCAAGCAGAAATTAAAGAATACAAGACAGGCCCCCTCAGTGGTCATTTCCAATCCCTGGAGTTTTCTGCTGAGTCTGGAGAGTCAAGATGGAGCTGGGGCTGAGGATTAGAGAAAGCCCAGCCCAGCGACAGAGTTGTGCTTTTGATCTTCTTGATATCACTGAGGTTCTTGAACAATGTGGCTCCTTTGTTCTCCCAGTCCTCCTACTCCCCATGCTCCACTTAGCCTGACTGCCTTCCTGCCCTTCCTACCTTTGTGCTCACGGCCTGCTTCTTCCTGACCCTCAGCACCAGCCTCTGGGAAGATCCCAATGAGCTCTTTGAAGTTCACCGAACTTTCCTTCCTTTGGAGATGTAATAAGAGCTTGTATACTGTTGTTGTCAAATTTGTAACTCAAACAGCTGGATTTCACCTGATGATGTTTGTTGATTGACACCTGCTGTCTGTATCCTATGCTGTGTTTCGTACAGGAATGTAGCCAGGCATGGCCAATGCCCTGGGCCTCTTGTCTGTACTATATGTGTATCTGTATGCTCTGTTGGTGTCTCTGTACTTTTCCATGTACAAGCATGTTACTGTGAATGCTCTCTGCATCTTTCTGATGTCTGTCTCTGTGTGTATTTAACCTTGTACCAATGTTCATAATGTAATAAAAACAGAACCAAAAGAACACAATTTTTTGGCGATTTTTAAACCTAGAGATTCTCACTCATCTGGGTGGATGCATGAGTTATTACTAGAAGGCAATGGACTGGGTAAAAATGACTTCTCCATGGCCTCAGACAGGCTTATGAGCCCCTTGACCCTGGGATGAGGATGGGCAGGCAACAGTGTGCTTCTGCATATGGAAGAAGAGGGAAGGCAGACTGTGCAGGTTTTGAAAGTGAATCATTGCCACCCAGAGTGTTTCTCATGAAGTCTCAAAATGCAGAGCAAAAACGAGGCAACTGTAGCAGACTGTGTTCTTTGGTATTTGGAAACTCCATGAAACCCTACATTTAGTGAAAATTTAAAATCACTGTGCATATTTTAACCTTGAGAAATGCCCTCTCATCATGAGGAAAAGATGCACCATCTCTCCTACCCTGTCCTCTCTGTCCTCATCCCAGAAGTCCAGGGAAATTAATCCATCGAGATAAGACTTGCCCTAAATTTTTTACCTGCTTCTATTCTTAAGGAATACAGTCAGCTTCTCTATTCTGGGTCAGAGATTTAAGGCATGGCAAAGGAAACTGCCTTTCAAATCATATGAATTACTCTAGGTGGAAGGAAGGAGAGGTAGCAGAAGGAAGATAGGAGAATTGATGGTTAAAACTTAACCTAGGGACCCTGTACCTTCTAGTGACCTAAAACATCTAGGTAAAATTCATCAGCGAGACCAGAAATAACACACTGGGGAAGTACAGGAACATATAGTTCCTGACATTGTTCACGGGGAGAAGACAAGTTCTAAGGACCAGAGGTATCAGGATTGAGAAGGAGCCCTAGTCCCAAAAATTACCTCTGGAACTTGCCAGAAACTAGATCTTCACATGGAGGAGAATGCAGCAACTATGTCCCAATAAACACCTGGGTTCTCAGGAAGATGCTTAATCAGTATGTGCCTAACTCTGCCCCTGAGTTGCCCTTATCCTCATTAGTCCTGTTCCCCTGGGATTCCTGAGACTGAACTTCAGAATCTTATTTATCTCATACTAGCACGTTCCAGCAAAGCCTCTTTGTTCCCAGGCTGGAAACACGTTGCCAAAATCTTATGCTTTTGTTGTTGGGAGGAAAGTTTCAGTTAATTCTGAAAGCCCAAGCAACTCTTCCAGAAGAGTGTACAATTGTTAACTCTCTTCTACATAGGAGGTTGGGTGTGCTCTACCTTCCAGAATTCTGGGCTCACACAGTGTAGTCATTTGTTGTCCCTTGCCAGGAACATCCTTCTTGGACAATCTTAGATTCATGAGTGGTTCCAGAAATGAAAATGTTCCTGTCTGCTGCCCTGGTACCTATCAGGAAAGGGATGCAGCTTCATGGACTCCAACCCTATGGGTTAGTGTAGGACAATCCCAGAGTAATATCTCCTAAGTTCTTCCTTACTCTGTCTCCTTATTCTGCCCACCTTACAGAGGTCTGCAATATTCTGCAAATGCTACCGTACAAGTAAACCCTCTCCCATACAAGCATTCATGTCAGTGGCCCCCAGGCTTAAGGTTCCCCCTCCCTCCGAGAGCCCTTGAGTGGATGAGAGCATAACAGATTGAACAAAGGTTGGACTGTGAGTCAGACAGGGCAAGTGGGTTCTTTCATGGGTATGCCGCTTCTAAAAAATCAAGTCTTAGATACATTCTAAACTGATTTCAATTAAAATTATCAGATTCATCTAAACAATATTAAGTACTTTCTTTGTAAACCAATGTGTAAATGAGACCCAAAAATTGTAGGATGAAAGCTTTTCCTGCCACAAATGACACGAAGCCAAGTGGGGATATATAGTCTATAATAAAACATAAATATGCATCCTCTAATATCACAAGATGACCCATGATAAGTGCTAAAATTGCAGTGCAATATAAGGATTATGGAAATCCAGGAAAGAGAGGTTTCTTCCAAACACAACTGCTTAGGAAGACTAAGGAAGTACAGTGGCTTCCTCAGAGGCCTCACAGCCATGGGACCACTGCATAAAAGATACTGTGGATGGTGAAAGCACAGTGATGGGACCAGTGAAGGTGGGGATATTTATGGGGCTGGGAGGATAGTGAAACTGGGAAGAGAATTTGGCTCTCAGTCTGTAGTTACAGTCTGACAATGTCCACTTCTTATGTAGATTTCCCTTGAGATGTGAGATAGGAGACAAAACATAGCCAAAGGATCATGTTCTTGAGTAAGACATTGATAGTTGTGAAGCAGATGGAAACTCCTTCTCTGAGTGACACCTCACATGTGGTCAGAGTATCCTTTTCCTTTACTTGGCATGTAGTTATTTCATTTCCTTTTTCCATTTTCTCTGCTTCTCTTTTTCCTTTGCATTTTTCTGTCTCATTTCATTCTGTCTTGCTCCCTCTTTTACTTCCCTGATTTATGCATGTAATTGCTTTGGGCAGACAACATAGAATAGTAGAAAGAGTCTTTCATACAGGGTGAGACAAAGGCCCTCTGTATCACAGAGAAATAATTTAGCATTAGACAAAGCCTGTGGTTATGATCTCTTTTCTCCTTTGAAAAATTATGACATCTTTCTTATTTGTCTAACATATCAAAAGCCAACAGCTAAAACTAATCATATGAGAACTGAGTGAAGATTGAGTTCTGCAAAGTTAAGACATGTATTGTAACCAGTTCTATTATGATGAGATCTGGCAGTTCATCTGATCCCCCAGAATCATTGTCAATCCACACCAACACTAAGTGGAGGTGGAAAATTTATCTGGGAAATTGTAACCTGGGCATGATCTGGAAAAACAGTGATCCCGGACCACACAAAGCTTGATTCTTGGAATTCTATGAGATTTTTATAGTTGTCTTTGAAGCTAGAATCAGTAAGGCAGACAGAGCCTTCTTTATGTGCCTACTCAGACCTCAAGTTTCACAAAATAAACTCAGCACCTAGGACAGCGACACCATCCCGACTCTGATTTCTCCTGGCAGAGCTGTTGACAGGAGGTAGTAACAAGCTGACTCAGGGATGCGCATGAAAAGACAAGAGGCATCCCACCACGACCACTGTCAATGCTTTCTGCCAGAGGGAGGTGTTCTTGGGGCTTCGACACGTTGAGGCCACGTAGGCTAACGGTCTGGAGTGGGGGTTCAAGCCTATCTTACCCTTGCTCACTATGCATATCCAGTGAGTCACCTGGCCTCTTCCAGGCTCAGCTTCTCATCTATAAAATGAGAAAAAATTATACCTGTTTCACCAGAATCTCATAAAAGTTCAACGAACTAATCCATGCATAGCACCCTATTACATAAACCACTGAACCAATATTGTTTTAATCTATTCTTATTATTAAAGATGAATTGGGTGGGAGGCTGAGGAGCAGAATGGATTTTTTTTTTTTTTTTTTCAAATAACACATGAGGCTTGCCACTCATGTTAAGTATAGTTTCCTGGCCTTGGAAATGTATAGAGCAGAGCCATCCCCTGCCACTTCCGCCTTCTGCCCATGGGCTTCTTCTCCATCTAGCCCCCGGCATCTCTCTCCAACCCTCTTGAACTCCCTGAGGAGATCTCAGACTGTGAAGCCTCTTGCATTCAGAAGTGCCTATCTCACTTTACCTGCCATTGAGGAAAGAAGCCCATTCTCTGACTTTTCCACCTGCCCTTAAACAGCTAGAGCCTTCTGTCTCCTCCCTCCCTGGATCTTGGAGAGATAATTCTCTCACACAGCACAGAAGTGATGATATTCTCCCACTTCTCCAACTTTATTACTGGAAAACAGCATTTGGAGAAAATGAGTACGGCACAAATCTGCCTGCTGCTTCCTCAACACCCCCCACTTCAGCATTATGGTCTTAATGTGTCTCTTGTCACTAATTTCAAAGTACATCTTTCCTCTGAAACAATGAGATTCTTTAATTTCTGAACTTCAGCACCCCCTCCAATCTCATAATGTCCCCATCCTCTGTGTATTTCCTCTTGAAACATCTGTTCAAATTCCACTTGGTCTGTGACTTGCAAGCGTTGGTACATATGTCACCCTCCCACACACCCAGAAGACATGAGGCCAAAGGGAATGAATTATCCTGAGGAGCCAAAGACAAACCACAAACATGTTCCCTGCCTGTCCACCATTCAGGTAACTATTTTTGGATACTCCAGGGACCTTCACTAAGCCTTATGTTAAAGCTGATTTATTCATCTCTACCCCACAACTTTAATGACAGCAAAAACACTGGTTTGGAAGTTGAGATCTGATTCTAATTCTTGCTCTGGAGTATAGTAGCCATGTGACTGTCCATTTGTGTTACTAGAGCACAATACCACAGTCCAGGTAATTTATAAAAGCAGAGATCTATTTCTCACGGTCCTGGAGGCCAGAAGTTCAAGATCAAGGTACCGGCACCTCATGTATCTGGAGCCTACATCCCCATATGGCAGAAGGCAGAAAGGCAAAAAGCTACACTCCCATCACCAGTCCCCTGTAAGGGCCCCAAGGGCTGGGGCTGTAGCTCAATAGCAGAGCACTTTGCTGGGATACAGAAGCCTCTGGGTTCAAACCCCAACCCTGAAAAAACTTAAAATGACTCCTGATTCCATTCAGGAAGGAAGAACCCTCACGGCCGAATCATCTCTTAATGACCCCCAACCCTTAATACCATCACATTGGCAATGCTTTAATTTGGGGAAGACACATCCAAACCATGACAGCAACTCTGGAAAAATGCTGTAAACTCTCCAAGATGCATGTCTCCCATATTCGGTCTAGAGCTGAACAACTTGGAGGCCCAAGGACCTCTTGCCATGTCCTCAAGCGCAGCAGTCTGCCTTGAACCAGCACTCTGCCCTGTTTCTGTTCTGCCTTTGTCACTGGCCATTTTTCCATTGCTGAGCCCACAGGTTAGTGACACATACGTGATATCAGACACAGCAAACAGAGGGCTGTTTCCTTCTGTACTTGCCTCCTTCGCTGACTTCTCACGTGGCTTCCTCTTTATTGGCCCATCAAACATTTGTTAAGTTACCTACTCTATACCAGACACTCCTCCAGGTACTAGAAATCTAAGCAGGGAACAGGACAAACACGTTCCCTCCTAGGAAATACCTTCTGGTGGGGAAGACCCCTAGTGATCAGGTAGACAAGATAAGTGCAGGCTGCGGCAAGAACCAAAGGCACCTGGAAACAAAAGAATCCCAGTCTCAAATGGCAGCTATTTGAGATGAGAAGTGTCAGTGAGCTGGGGCAGAATAGCATGTGTTTAGCACTGAATAACAGGGAAGAGTCAGCCTTGAAAATGTCCAGAGGAGGAAAGAATACACACCGTGAACACCTTCTCTGAGGGAGGGAGAGCCTGGTAGCCCTGCAGAAAAGAAAGCAGAAGTGTTTGGCTAGAGACATGTCTGAGAAAGGAAGAAGATGGTTTCAGAGAGAGAGAAGCAGAGGCCAGAAGAGACTGGATGTTCTACACTACGGTAAAGAATATAGCTTTGATCTGAGTACAAGAAGGAGTCCTACAAAGATTCTGGTACTCCAAACATGGACATGGTAAAATCTCTTTGGAAAATTTCATGTAAGAAGTGGAGGAAAGGAAAGGATTGAGAAGTGTGACTTAAATTTTTGGCCATGAAGAAATGAGTAAAAAAAGGGAGCTCCTGAGATCATCCATCTTCATCCTCCCTAATTCTGAGCATCTCCAGAACTTATCACATACTCACTGCCTTCTTCCTGTTTTTCCTGCTGCCTTCCCTCCTCATATGCACCCCCAAGTGGGAGGGAAGAAGGGAGGGAAACAGATAAAAGAGAGACAGACAGACATAGAGACACAAAGGATAAAAGCCTTCCTTGTATCCTTCCCAGAGGGTATCTTTCATCCAGTTCTGTATCTGGCTGTTCACCCCGTAGGATAATTTCTTTTCCAAGTGATCATAGAAAACTTTGATAAAACACTCATTTGTGTAAGGATTACATTCAGAGGCCAAGTTGATCATCTGCATTTACAGAAATAATGAGAGCTGGGGACAAGATCTTACACCTGAGTAAGATAATAACACCATCTTAAAATCCTCCCCGGAAGGCTTGGATGCATAAATCACTGACTGTCTCTCAGGGTTGGCAGGCAGAGAGAATTCTTTCTCCTGCACAACCTATATGCCTATGCAGCTTTAGTCTCACAGGTAACCCAGATCAGAGAAGGGCTGAGAGGTCCAGTTCTCTAACTGGTTGTTTATACAGTCCCCAGGCATGGGCAGAAGTTGCTCACCCACTGTTTAGAGAGAATTTTCAGATTTTATCCCAAAGTCCATTAGCAATCGTGGGGCTGGAAATCACAGTCTAAGTGAATTTGCTCAGAGTACAAATTCTTGTTTCACTCCTGCATCACACCCATGATCCTTCGTACCTGCACATGGCTTTACCAGTTAGAAATCATGTTCAATTTCCTTCTGTAGCAACAAGAAACAGCTTCAAGGAGCTGGAAGAATTACCAGAGTTTGCATCACTTTTTGGTTGTGTGATAAAGAAACTATTAACTGCGGAGCTCTGGTTACTTGGCACTCACACCCGTCCTCACCTTCCTCTTTGGCAGCTGCTGCCTCTGGTCCTGGATGCTCATCCCATCATCTTCTTTAAAACTCTCTCACCTGAACTTCCTCTAAGACAGACCAAAGCAAATACATTAACGGTTACAACAAGGAGCACAAGGCTAGACTTTCTGACTTTCCCTAAAGGAGTGGAGTGAGCTGGGAGGGAATGTCCCACTCTGAGGTAGAAGTGAGAGAGCCAAGATGGCAGAGAGTGAGGTGAGGATAAGCCTCCTCATATGCCATGGTTTGCAGGTGCTGTGTACACCTTGCCTTGGGAGGATGCATATTTGCTGCCTTATTGCTCACTTACGAATTGGAAAAGAGAAACTTTGAAAGATGGGATCCATAAAGGATATGGAAGATGAGAAAGGAAAGAAGGGAAACATGGAAAGAGGAAAAAGCACATACAGAGGAAACCAAGGCAGAGTATACACTTGCTGCCTTTGTCCAATGTTGACACTGCATGGGACACCAGCAGTGGCAGCATTCTTGCCTCTTGATGGCCCCAAATTGGTCATTCCTGTCCCTTAGTCACATCACTCCCTGTTTCCAAAGTTCACATTTACAGTTCTTTCTAGATATCACAAGCTAAATGCTTAACAACCCTTATAAAGAGCTGTGCACCCACAGTGCTCCACGGTCCTCACAAAGACACATCACAGAGCAACCATGTCTTCACCTATCTGTATATTAACCCAAGTGCCTGAGTGGCCAGTGAGTTCTACAAGTGGAGAGAGAGGTGCTCCAGCTCTCGCCTTGTTCCAATCAAAAGACTTCACAGGCTGGACAGGGACCTCAGCAGCTGCCAGGTATAGAAGCAGACCTCAGCCAGTGATGAGTTAGCCAAGAAGAGGACTTTCCCAACCCACAGCTGCCTAGATAGTGCTTAAGCCACAAGTCCCGGGATCCATCTGACAGGTGAGTAAAGCCTCTTCCTGCCTAGCTCCTAGGCCACCTTTCAGAATGTGCCCTGTTGTGCAGCTATTTGTTCCTGGTTTGGAACTGCTCAAAACAGCACAGACATTTAGGAGATGTGGATCTCATTGCAAGTTTCACCATTTGATGATTATGTCAGATTTGGGTAAATAAGATAACTTTTCAATGCAAATGCAGGTAATACTAACAAGTAGACTATCAGAATAACCTAAGCGCTGTGCCTAGCTCTAGAAATGTTATTCTTGTCCCTACTGCAGGAGATGCTATGTATCTGGGAGTGAAGGATCTGGCCCTAAAACAGATGTCTTGGGTTCTAAAACTAGAGATTCTGCCATCTTTTAGATGTGTCACTACAGACAAGCCATTTTTCTGCACCAGGTTTCAAAGTTCTTATCTGATAAATGGGACTGAAAGACTACTCTCTGTTAAATGGTGCATGAGGTGTGCACAAAAACTAGAGTGGATGTTTAAATTTTTAAAAGATATTATTACAGTAAAAGACACATGCCATTTATACTCCTCAAAATATTCTTCTTTACTCCAAACACATTTAGCGCGTTGCTCTTTCCACTCTCTGAAGCCGTTCTGGAAGTCTGCTTTGGTGAGTGTCTTTAGTTGTACTTGCTGTCATGGCTTCCCGAATCAGTGCAAAACATTTACCTTTCATGGCCATTTTGACCTTGGGAGAGTCAGAAGTCGCACAGTTCCAGATATGGTAAAGTAGAGGAAGACACCTCATAATGTTTTACAAACTTGCCTTTCTGTGGATATCACTCAGCAGCAGCATTTATCGTACTTTTTATCACACCTCATAAAAACACTAATAAAAGACTTCCAGAACTTCTTCAGAAAGTGGCAAGAACGATGGCATAAGTGTGTACAAGGGAATATTTGTGTGGGGGGGTAATAGAAATGTATTTCTTACTTTAACAAATTATTTTTATTTAAACATTTATCATATGTTTTGCTCACACCACAAGGAACAGCACTTAGGAGCATACCTAGAGCTTGAAGGCCACTCAGCAAATGTTCAGATAGTACTGGTGTGCTTGCTACAATCCACCCCTAATGTTTCCTACAATTCCAAAGCTGCATAAAATTAAGCAAAAGTATCATAGCACTTTGGTGTTCTGTATGACCTCTCCACTTCTGCTTGAAGAGCACTATGCAACTAAAGTGGGAGATAAATGAGGTCCCTGCTTCAGGGCAGACTGTAATGAGGAGGGTGGGTCAGAAGAAGACATATCCCACACGGCCAGTCCAGTCCTGGTTGTGTAGACAAGGCAGTACTGGAAGGATGGAGATTTAAGAGCGCTGGGCCAGAAATCAAGAGACTTAAAATCTAATCCAACTTGTGCATTTTACTGAGCAAATTGTTTCACTGCTCTGATCCTCAGTTTCTTCATCTGTAAATGAGTTTGATTCCCAAGGTCTCTTCATTGCCACTTTGAATGCTCAGTAATTTCTGAGCAAGGTTTCATAACACACCCTTTGTTTTTGTCTTTCAAGAAACTTTTTGCACAATCTTTTGAATAAAGTTGTACTCAAAATTATCTCCATGAGTGAGGCTTTGGCAATTTATGCAGTAAAGAATAATTGTATCACCTAGGGAGCTTAATATATAATGAATGCATCTTGTTTCTTCTGCTCTGCAAGTCAGTCTGCTAGTCTCCCTTCTGAGGCAAATGGAAACAGTTCCGTACTCTGCCTTCTGTCTTGTTTTGTTTCTTGCCTTTGTTGTCAGGCACAGTCACACTGGGGAGCAGCACCCAGGTACCAGTTTACTGCACACGCTCAGCGTCAGCTCACTCTTTCACTTTCTGTAGCAAAATCTGTCGTTTGTTAACTGTACCTGTAGAACTTTGCGATTATAAGTTTTGTCAAATAAAGTCTGCTTGGGAAGTGGCCAACTGCAAATCAGTTGAATTTTTAACAATAATAAGTAATTTTTTACTACTGCAACATTAGAAAGTATGAATTATTCAAAATTCAAAACACATCAATAATCCTACCACTCAAAGACAACTATTATCTATCTTTACAGATTATTTTATCCTCTCTGTTTTGCTTTACTTGCATAGGTTTGTTAGTTATTTACAATATGAGCAATAAAGGCTGAGCAATATTCCATGGCTTGGAGTTCTATATTTTATTAAACTAATCTGCTATTACTGAAAGTCAGTTTTTCCCCCAATTTTTTGTCATTACCAACAAATTTGCTCAATTATTTCCTTAAGATCCATTACTCTTAAAGGAAATGGCTGGGTGAAATGGTTTATATATTTTCAAGATTTTTGTTGCATGTTACTGAATTTATTCCTAGAAGTGTTACAACGTAGCAGTTATATGAGTACTCATTTCCTTTTTCAACAATGTATGTTGTTTCCATATACATAACACATAATTCTTACATCTATGTATATAAGCAATAGAATCTTCTTGTTTTAATGGGCATTTCTTCTATCACTGAGACTTGATATTTTTTCATGTTTATTGAAAAAAATTACCAAGCATATTTCATTCATCCAACAGATATTTATTTATTACCTACTACAGGCCAAACACTCATTAGTGTTTCTTCTGCTGTGATTATTATGCTAATATAAAGAGATATAACTTTTAAATGAGCAAGTACTTCTTAAATCCCTTCATTTCCAACTCATATCGTACATCTGGGTAACAGATCCTCTAAACTAACTTACATAAATTCTCTTCCATCCTCCAAAGAGCTGACATGCATGAGAATTCAGTATTGACCTCCTGCAGTCTCCTTTTCTGCTTTTTCACTAAATAAGAAGAGAAATTTGAAGGTGAGGTCTCTAGGAGAAAGCCAGCTGCCTGACCACAGGAGCCCCCACCGTGGAGTCCAGATTGATGAATTCACGCCACCCAAAAGTGGAGCACTGGTCTAATACATCCAGAAACTTGACCTTGTTGGTGCTCTGTTACTGATACCAAGCAGGCTGACTCTCAGTGACTAAACACACAGGAGAATATGAACCAGAGTGTATGAACCAGAGACCCAACTTATTTGAGATGAGAAATATAACTCTCAGGCAGACTAGACAATTGCTGGACTGTCCAGTACAAATTATCCCTCAGGCAAGCTACAGACACAGCCACACATCTGGAATGATGCATACAAGCAGAATAAGGGGAGTGGGTTACAGGATTTGATGTTTGCTAGTGTTATGCGCCAAAAACCTGATGCAGCCATTCCCTGCCTCTCTTTGTTTAGTACCTGGATGTGCACAGAGCTTTGAGCTCTGTGACCAGCCAACACCCTCACCTTCTTGTGGTCAGCCCTCTCATGCCTTAGCTATGACCCCAGCTTCAGGCAAGACACCGTCTAGTTTTACTGTGCTGTCAAATATTCTGTCTTCAATTGGTTTTACCTGTACTAATATCCTGAATTAAAGTCTTGTGTTTTGTTTTGTTTTGTTTTCCTCTGTGTCCAATGCCTGCCTAGTGATAATTTCACTGTTTTGTGTATTAGGATGGTGTTGAACCTCAGACTTGTTTCTGGTTGTGGCTGAAGTAGCAGTGTTGTAAGGCACGATGGTTGGTTTTAATGTTTTTAAGGGAAACTAAGTAAATGGGTCTAATCATATCATTCTTTTTGGTATTGCCTTTTTAGCCACTTTAAAATGATGGGCTAGGTTGGCATCAGGTCTCTCTATTACCTGGCATTTTAAGCTCTGCTTTCAGTCCCAGCTTCAGTGGACAGTTCCCATGACCTCAGCTACCCTTGTGTGTGCATGGTAGTTTCTCTTACACACATTGCTGTGCTTTGAACTCAAGGGCAATTGTGGACTCAACAGAAGCCCATAAACTGCAGGCAGTTAAAGTACCTAAGGGAACTCTCAGCCTATGTGGGATGGAGGTGGTCATAAGTGCTTCAGGTGACAGTGCCAGGAGGAACCTCTGCCTGTCTCAGGAGGTCTCCTCTCATAGCACAAGGGCTATTGCACATACAGTGGCTTGTTTTCCTCCCTTGCTTCAATTCCAGAGTTCAAACCCAATAAAAACATGCAGCCATGTCCATGTCTCCAGCTGTGCTTTCATAGAAGTGACATGGAAAGGTGGTCTTAACAGAGGCACAGGGAACTGTAAAGCCAGCACATGAAACCCTGTGAACCTCCTTTGGAGACCACAACAGGTGATGATATCACTGCCAGGCAGCCTGAAGTCTCACCAGGAAGTCACAGAACTCCCTAAATCCTTCCATCAGTGTGCTGTAGGGAAGGAGGGTGATATCTCTAGAAGAATCCTTAGAAAATGTTCCAAATAACCACTAAGATCCATATTTTTGGATCCCCCAGTGTAGAAGAATTTCATGTCTGAGACTGATGTCTTAGAAACTGAGCCTGAAAGGAGGTTCTTGGGCAAGTGATTTATTGCGGGCATTTTCTCAGGAGAATGGGAGTCAAGGAAGAAGGATGGAGCAGGGCAGGTAGCTAAGAAAGTTGTCTCAATTGGCATCTTGCTTCTGTATGGTCCACCAGGGAACCTGGATGGCAAAGTGGACCACTAGGCTGGTTTTATCTGGAATCAAAAGGTCCCATTTATACACTACGTCAGGCAGACATTGGCTGAAGGCCGGCCCTTCTCCCGCAATACTCCTGGTATTTGTCAGCTTGTTATGCTATGACCAAAATACCTAAGAAAACAAAGAAAAGAAAGGCTTATTTTGGCTCATGGTTTCTGAGGTTTCAGTCCAAAGCAGAAACAAAATGACAGAAGGGTATGGCAGAGGAACTGCTTACATCATGGTAGCCAGGAGGCAGAAATAGCAAGGGAGAGCCAGGGAGGGATGATGTATACCCTTTAGAAGCACACTCCCAGTGGATACTTCTTCTGCTTCTTCTACTCCTAATAACCCATTCAGCTAGAACTAATCAATGGCTTAAAGTCCACTGATGTGATTATTGCCTTCATGATCCAACTCACCACTCTAGCCACACCTCTGAACACGGCTGCATTCATGGCCCAGCCCTCAGGACATAAATCTTTAAGGGACACTTCACGTTGAAACCATAATACTCACCAGCAAGGTGCCTCAGATTCTGACCAAGAAACCTTCCTAAGAGCTGGAAGATAGGGACTGAGGCTATAGTTCATCAGTAGAATGCTTGCCTAGCATGTATGGCACTCTGGATTCCATTTTCAGCAACACACACTAACAGGGTGATAGACATACTAGCTCAATAAAGAAGACCTGTTTAAGGTGTCAGCAGCACCCACTGCATACGCCTAAGTCAGGAGGATGTGAAGAGTGAGCCATTTTCACTTCAAGCTCATCATGATGCAGTGCCTCCTGCTCTGGCTCTGTGCTTTGAAACTTTTGCTACCCAGAACTCTTTGCTTCATCTTTAGGAGCCTCTTTCTCATCTTCCTCCAAAACAAAATTCCAACTGAGAGAACTCAGTGGAGTGCCAGGGATTTTCTCCAAATACAGATTCTGAAAGATTTTTTAAATGTTATGACATCATCCCAGTCATTAGCATGAAAATGCTCATAGATCTCCATCGTCTCCATCGTTCCCGTCAGGACTGCACACTGATAATTAGGAGTCTTTTTATAAGCTGAGCATTTCCTTCAGCATTGCTTCACAGAAGCGAAGCCTCCACTCCCTCCGAGGGGCTCTGACAGAGAGCTCAGGGGTGTCTGCTCTGCCTGAACGAGAGTGGCATCTGCCAAAATAACTCCTTGTAACAATACATCAGGGTCTCATTCCACACAGTCTGCAGACCTTCATTAGAAAACACTATATTTCAATTCCAGTTGTGCTGCTCACCAGCCAAGAAACCCTTGACAACACACTCTCTCTCCTCAGCTTTGCTGAACTCATGGACAAAGACAGAGTAAAGATTAGATTCCAAATGAACATAACAGTACCTTATTGCAATAGGGCACTAAGTCAGTGATGAGCTAAATCCATCCAGATGGTATTTCGTGGTAGCTCCTCTGATAGACAAGTGGTTTGGGAAAGGGATTGAGGAGGAATACTGTTCTCAGTACAGATTGCCACTGGTTACAGCCAAGGCCAAGTTACATGCACACCTCTTGGTACAGGCATCAAAGATCACACTGAAATTTGAAGTCTTTGAGTTGGGGAGTTTCATCCCACAGAGAGGAGTCTGGAAGTCAGATTTCTCCTTCTGAAGTTTAATGAGCCTGTAGATCATGATGGTTTAAGCAGTCATGGGTTTGTCAAAGCTGTAGCTCCACCCTGGTGATATAACCAGATACAGCCACACCTACCTCGGACCCCTTTCTGTCCATGCAGCTTTTGCTTGGACCTCAGCACTTGACACCTTCCTCCTAAGTAACCTACTAACTCCAGTCTTACTAGTAGTGGGCAGTTTAAGATGCTCAGACCATTCCATAGAGAAGGTGCAAGATGGACTTTCAAAGGTCACCTTACCCACATCTGTGGCCTGACTTGGACCACCACTCCTGGCTCTTCTTTGGAGCCCTCTCCTCTAGTATGTAGGAAATGCCACCTCTGACCTCAGGCTTGCTTTCCTTGCCTAGCTCTCCGCTTAGCCACAGTACTCCATCCTCACCAGGCCCACTTTCTATCCATGGCCACTCCTGTGTATCCTATAGGATCCTCTCCTCTTCACAGAGTTTGTTCAAATATTTCTTTCAACACGCATGCATACAAAAAAATTCTGGTTAATTCAATATTCTTTTCTGTGTCTTAGGAAGGGCTGGGCTAGATGTTCATGTTTTAGACCATGCACTCAGAAGAGGTATGGTCCTCAGACAAGAGGTCCAGATTTCCTACTCTCAGGTGCCACCATTATCATACATGAACAATGTGAGTGTTGGTATCTGCCTAGTTTTATTTTATGCCTCATTTTCTTCTTTGTAGAATGGATATATTTGCTATGGTGACGGCTGAAATATTTATGGAAGTGAGGGGGGTACATGGTGACATTGCCTGTTACTGTCATGGACAGAATTAATGGTAGGAAATACATGGGCTCTTAAATGAGTATGTGTAAAAAGAAAAAGGCCAATACAGAGCTCTGTTGGACTTTAACATCTGGGACCAAGAAATACACATATACACACTTGCACTCACACATACACACACTCTCTCTCTAATCTGTACTAGTGCATTTCACTCAAAAGGTGTGATTATGCATCTCAAGTTGGGGATTTGACATTCTCCTGTGGCCTGTCATTTTTCTCATTTAGATATTTAACTTATTTTTATTAGTACATGTTTGCAGTACACAGTGAACACATTCATTGTGAGGGGTTAGTACCTGCACATAACACAGATTAATTCTTTTTATTTCTGCATCCTCTTGCTTCCCTCTCTCTTCCCTTTATCTCTAGATCCTTTTTCCATTTGCTGAAGAAATATCTCCCTCTTGCCTGTTGTCTATTTTTTATTCTGCTCTTCCAATTATTTATACATTGGGTTCTTGTGCTATGTATTCCTTTTTTATTTTTTATTAGTGCACGTTTGTAGTATGCAATGCTTACATTCCTTGCGTGGAGTTGGTACACTTACTTTTTTACTCGAAGACTGTCATTCTTAACCCAAGTGACACATTAGGATCACATAGGGAGTGTTTGTTTGTTTAATATATGTTGGTGAATCATAGTTAAATATATGTATGCCGAGCACAGTGATGTTTAGCTTTTTTTTAATACAATGTAGGATGATTAAGTGAATCTAACATATCCATCACCTCAAACACTTGACATTTTCATAATGAGAATATTTGAGATTTACTTTCTTGGTGATATTGAAGTGCAGTCCTCAATTATAATCTATATTCATCATGCTGTGCAATAGATCTTTTAAAAACTAATCAAACTTATTTCTTTTATCTAACTGAAACTTCATACTTTTTGATGATTACTTGCCCACTCCTCCACCACTACCTCAGGTTATGGTATCCACCTTCCACTCTGTATCTATGAGTTAATTGTTTTAGATGAAAAAAAATCAGCATTTGTCTTTCTGTCCTTGGTGTATCTTGCTTTCCTACTCTAATACAATCATTGTCAATGCATGTAGCTGTCACAGTTACCTAGGGAATTTTTAAATTATAGATGCCTAAGGCCCACCTAAGACCAAGACCAATTAAATCACCATCAGAGTTTGGAGGAGGTAGCATATCTCAGCATCTTCTAAAAGTTTTGCTTTCAGATAGGATTCAGGTGCAGCCAAAGCAGAGAAATGTTCCTTTAAGAGATTATTCCATACCTTCTTTCTCTCTAAACTTTCCCCCCTCCTTCTTCCAACCCACAGCTGATAAGCTTGCCTCACACTTCACAGAGAAAATTGAAGTTTTTTGGAGGAATCTTCCTTATCTACTCATTGTCAAAACTATTATAGTGCAGCATCCAGTGCCACATCTTCTCCCTTCTCTTATGCAGAGGAAGTGTCTGTTCCCTGCCCAAGTCCCACCTCCCTGCATGTCATTGTAGAGTTTGTCCTCATTCTTTGTTCCTCCTTCAATTGTCCCTTATCCTGCTCAGACTTTGTCTCTTTTTTCTCCACAGAGTCATTGCCAAGGTCATACAGAGGTGCTCTGGCTTCCCTTAGCTTGGAGAAAAAAACAAAAACAAACTCCCTCCCCTGACTGCATATCCCCATCCCCAGATCAAAAGGATTTGTGTACCATATTCATAGAAGCAGTATTCACAAAGACCAAGGCATGTAAGCAACCCGAGTTTCCACTGATGAGTGAATGAGTGAATGAAATATAATATTTTCTTTCCTTTTTTTTTTTTTTTTTGGTACGGGGAATTGAACTCATGACTTTGTGCTGGCCAGGCAGGTGCTGTGCTGCTGTGCTACATCCCTGGCCCCAGCAGTTGTTTCTTTTCTTTCTTTCTTTCTTTCTTTCGGATATTTTCTTACAGTAGAATACACTGTACCTTGGAATCCATGGAAAGGATAGGTTCTAAGACCATTCAGTGGATGCTCAAGCCCCTTAAATAAAATAGCATAGTATTTGCATATAATTTACAAGTTCCTCCCATATACTATACTTAAATCATCTGTAGATTACTTATAATACCTAATACAATGTAATCATTATGCAAGTATTTGTTGTTACACTGTATTGTTCAGACAATAATGATAAAAAATCTGTAACGTTGTGTGTAGATGAGATTTTTTTTCCAGATGTTTTCTTGTCTGTGGTTGGTTGAATCTGCATATGTGAATCCATGGCTACAAACAGCCAAATGTATTACTAAACATTAAAAAGGGAGAAATTCTGACACATACCACAGCATGAATTAAGCTGGAAGACATATTAAATGCCCATCAACTGAAAAATGGATAAAAAGAATGTGGCTTTTTTATATATAATGGAGCACTACTCAGCCTAAAGAAGAACAAACTTGAGGCTTTTATAGGTAAATTGATGCAACTCCTAGGTGAAATACTCATAAGTGAAATAAGTCAGACCCACATGTGTAAGCTTTGTATTGTCTCACTAGTGTGAGAAACTGAGTAAGTAAATAAGATCTAAAATGTGCGATAGATATTGTGAATTGGGAAGAAACTGTTCAAAAGAAAAGGTAAAATATGATGGGAGAAAAGAGAAAGGAAAAAAGAGAAAAAGAAAAAAATATATTTACACATAAGATAGTTATGATAGTTACACAGCTAGTTTCTCTTAGTTCATTGAAAAGAAAGGTCTGTGCTAGTATTGTTTAAACAAGATATCATGCCTATATCTTGTTCTCTTAGTAACTACTGCAACGCACACACACAAACAATATGTAATGTTTTGTTTTGTTTTGTTGGTTTTTTTTTTTTTTTTTTTTTCGGTACTGGGAATCGAACTCACGGCCTTGTGCTTGCCAGGCAGGCGCTGTGCTGCTGAGCTAAATCCCCAGCCCAACAATATGTAATGTATTAATTATTGTAACTCTCCTACTAAACTGTTTTGAAACTCTGTTTTATTGTTATTTGTATTTTTCCTCTTAAAAAAGGAAAAAGAAGTCGGCCACAAAATAGCACACATGGCATAATTTCACTGATACTAGGCATCTAAATAAACAAATTCACAGAGAAATCCCACAGCGGCAGTGAGGAGCCAGGGTGAAGAGAGCATGGAGCGAATATTTACTGGGGACGGTGCTACAGCTTGAGATATGAAACAGTTCTGGAGATGGAGGGCAGTGGCTGCACCTGCGTAATACCACGGAACTGAACACTCACAAAAGGCTAAAATGGCAAATTTTATGTTATGTGTATTTTGCCATAATTAAAAATAAAACAAATTAGTAATAACAGCTGTAAACATCTGTTGTCCCATCCTACCCTCCTATTTGCTCCGCAGCCCACAATCAATGTGGCTTCTATCCGCCCCCCCCATCAAACAGCTCCAGCCAAGGTCACCTTGACATGAATGTTAACAAATCCAGCAAATGCATCCCTTCCTCCCTCGCTTGCCCTAGCTGAAGCTTTAGACGTCTTCTTGAGATGCTCTTTCCTCCTGGTTTCCATGACTCCGTCTGCTCACGTTTGTAACTCCTCACTGCCCCCATCCTGTTCTCTAGACCCAGGGAGTAGGTCTGGTGCTTATGTCTCCTGTGTTCTCTCTGGGGCCTTTGCCCTCTCCTCTGTGTATGCACTTTTTTTATCCAGAGGAACTAACTCACCTGTGCCCACACTGGTGACTTTCAAAGCTGCATCTCCAGCCCAAGTTCCTTCCCATAAGCACCACTGCCTACTTCACCTCACCATTTGGGTGTTTCACAAGCATCACACACCTAATGTGTTCGAAGTGAACACTTGACCACACTCCAGCCCCAAACTGTGCATCTAACATTTTTCCTCATCTCAACAAAGGGTGAGTAGTTTGTATCTGAGTAGTGCTCCTTATTTCATTTCCTCATCCTCTCTCTCTCTCGATATATATATTCTGCCTAATATCGATAGTTTCATGTCCCTATCCTCCACATATACATGGAATTTATATATGTATATAAAGTCTACCTTCAGGCTACATCTTGGGCATGTCCACTTTTCCACACAGTCCTTACCTCTTTAGTCTGAATCACCATCTTTCTTCATGGACTAGTGTGGCAGCCTTCTTACCAGTCCAGGGTCCTGAATGATTCTTCCTCATCTTAACTCTAGTTTCCCTGCTCTTTGCTCTCAGCCATGATGTAGGAGTGACATTGATCACTTCAATAGTGTCACCATGTTTATACTAAACTTAGTTTATCTTTTTTCCTACCCAGGAACCTTTGCACACACAGTACACACATAAACACTTCCCACTCTTGCTTGCCATAGTGCATATCTATTTGCATAGCCAGCCCCTTATCATCCTTAAGATCTCTGCATAAGTATCCCTTCCTCAGAAAACCCTTCCTTGACCACTTTAATAACCACCACCTTTTGTTATCTATCCCTCACATCTAATTGTCAACAGTTTAGTCTTTAATACTCTGAGCAGTGCTTCATGTGCATCTGTTAACTTACTATTACCTATTTCTTCGATTAACCTGTGCATCCCACCAATACTGCAGCCATGTCTGTTTGATTCACCACTGTACTATGAGAGACCCTCAGTGTTTCCCTTGAACTCAAATCTTGTACTACAGATTGGGAGACAGTGTCATTGTGGGGCAAGGTGCCTTAGATCTAAAGCATGAATTCAGAGTAAGATGGACTTTTCAGGCTATGTTACAGAAACTTACAATCCTGAATTTCTCTCATATTTATTAACTAGTAACAATTTATATTTTATTAAGACAACAGATCTCAAGCAACATTAACCAGTTTATCTTTTTTCCTACCCAGGAACCTTTGCACACACAGTACACACATAAACACTTCCCACTCTTGCTTGCCATAGTGCATATCATAGATATATGTGTTGTAATTACAGCACAATTTTCTATAAAAATGAATATTTGGTATCTTTTAACAAATTCCTAGAAGTAATTTATTTTTATCCTACAGTTGGTCAAAAAAACCCTTGAACTAGAGTTTTCCAACTAACTTGTAGTGTATGTTAGACTTGCTGCTTACAAACTTGTAGATTTCCTTGCAGTGGCTTTCTTTCAACTGATAGAAAATAATAATAAGAAGAAACTAGCAAGACTTTAGCTCTTTTCAGTCTTTGCTTATCTTCTATGTCTTTGAAAGGATAGAAAGGGAGTGAAGAGGATAACTCTACCTAGGATATATAATTTTTGCATTGTTTTAAAAGAAAGCCCAAAATCAAAATCAAAGACTGTCTCATTAGTAGATAGAATATTTATATTATTTAAACAGTGCTTGTGTTCCCCATTCCCATGATGTATTTCCAGCGTGGACTTCTTTATACTGATTTGCATGCAATAGTACTTTACATGAAGGCTTCTAGAAGCTTCTTAGCCTTTTTGAGTTCCCAGAGATGCCTTGATATCATAGACAGCCTGGAAATTGCTCTCTTCAGAGATTTTGCTTCCCCAAAAGCAACTTGTACACTCTGCTTAAACAGAATTTTTCTAAAGAACACTTTTTTAACCAATGCTCAAATGCACTTTCTCAGCAGATGTTTTTATTTGTTTCATCTGGATGCTGAAGCTGAGCACTCTGAGCCTGTGAAAAAATCCAACGGTGTATTTTCTAGGGACCACTAGCAGAGCCTGTTAGCTCACAAGCAAGGACTCCGTGCACAGGTCCATTCCAGGGCTGAGCTGGAGAGATCTCCTACTCAAAAGGAACAATAAACAG
Organism: Chinchilla lanigera; assembly: GCF_000276665.1. Taxonomy (NCBI): domain Eukaryota; kingdom Metazoa; phylum Chordata; class Mammalia; order Rodentia; family Chinchillidae; genus Chinchilla; species Chinchilla lanigera. The sequence continues at coordinate 5,745,932 of NW_004955467.1, read as the reverse complement.
AACCACTCTGTTGGCTGTAGCTGGATTTACTACGGCTGCACAAGGTTGTGGCTTTACTGTTTGCATTTCTAGCAACTTATCCCTCCCATTGTCAGTAGGAGGATTAGAGTATGCAAAGGGAATCTGACAAAATACTCAAAAACGTGGTTAAATCAAAATGCTGAAATACCAGTGCAGAAGCAGGCAGATGCCTCTCTTATGCTCCAGGAAGTAGACATGCCTGAGAAAAGAGAAACACACATTTGCCCATAACTTGAGTGAGACGTCAAACTTACACCTTGGGATGTTAGGGGTTTTGGCCACCTATGTGTCACCTGATTCTAACTAATTACAATAATCCAAGATTTTGTGTGTGCATGTGTGTGGTGTGTGTGTGTGTGTATGTGTACACACATGCATGCACCTACTTTGATATTTAATTAAAATGTCCTTATGTTTATCTCCTTTATTGTTCATATAGTTATTTACTAGATGGTGAGGTAAAGAGCCACAATCATGGAATCCTTCAGGACAATATGCATATTTTTGCATACAAATGAATAAATTCCTTCTATTAGTCAACTGGTTAAGATAGATCTATTTTTAATAGAAAAATTGAGTACCATGTAGTATAGAGTGTTCCCATATAACCCTTCCTCCAATGGGCATAGTTTATCCTCAACATCTAGGATTTTTTTAAAGAGGATGGAAAAAATTTAAAAGAAAAACATAAAAACTCTACAGAAAATACATAGTCTTTACCTTAATCTGATCAAAGCCATCTATGACAAACCAACAGCCAACATCATACTAAATGGACAAAAACTGAAAGCTTTTACTTTAAAATCAGGAACAAGACAAGAATGTCCACTGTCACTACTCCTATTCAACATAGTTCTGGAAGCATTAGCCAGAGCAATTAGACAAGAGAGGGAAATAAAAGGAATAAGGATAGGAAAGGAAGAAGTGAAATTATCACTATTTGCAGATGACATGATGCTTTACATGGAAGACCCCAAAAACTCCACAACAAGACTCCTTGAATTAATCAACAAATTCAGTAGTGTAGCTGGATACAAAGTCAACAT
>NW_004955467.1:5687056-5744127 GCF_000276665.1 Chinchilla lanigera | reverse complement strand
AGATCTCAATATTAAAACAGAAACACTAAAGCTATTGGAAGAGAGGTAGGTAAAAATCTTGAAGACATGGGGTAGACAGAAAGTTCATGAACAAAAACCAAACCTCACATGAAATATTTCAAAGAATCAACAACTGGAATCCCATCTTATTGAAAAGTTTCTGCACATCTAAAGAAATCACCAGCAGAGTAAAAAGAAAACCCACAAATTGGGAAAAAATTTTAGCTGACTGTCCCTTGGACAAAAGTCTTCTATCTAGAACATATGAAGAATTAAAAAACATCAGCCCCCCCAAATTCAAAGACCCAATCCAAAAATGGGTAGTTGAGATGAATACACACTTCTCAGATAAAGAAATACAAATGGCAAATGGATACATGAGAAAATGTTCAACATCATTAGTCATTTAAGAAATGCAAATTAAAACATCAAGATTTCATCTCACCCAAGTAAAAATGGCTGTCATTAAGAAATCAACCAATAACAAATGCTGGCGAGGCTGTGGAGAAATAGGACTTCTTCTATACTGTTGGTGAGAATGCAGACTGGTGAAACCACTGTGGAAATCAGTTTGGAGATTCCTCAGAAAACTGGGTCTAGAGGTCCCATTCAACCCAGGTATTCCCCTTCTGGGTATTTTTCAAGAAGATCTGAAAACATCATATCACAGTGATATATGTGCACCCATGTTTATAGCACAGCAATTTTTAATTGCAAAATTGTGGAAGCAACACAAATGTCCATCCATTGAAGAATGGATAAAAAAATTGTGGTACTTTTAGGTAATGGAATATGCTCAGCTATAAAGAAAGATAAACTCAAAGTTTTTACAGGTAAATGGTCACAACTGAGACCATACTCATAAGTGAAATAAACCAGACCTCCATGTGTAAGCAACATATTGTCTCACTAGTGTTAAAACCTGAAAGAGTGAATAAAAATTAGGAGGTATGATAGACATAGTGAAATGAAAGGAAAATGCTCAAAAGTAAAGAGCAACTGGGATGAGGGAAAAGAGAAAAGAAAGAAAGGGAAATTATGTACATATGTTCATACAGGATAGCTAACATAGTTGTACTACTGACTTCTATCACTTTACTGAAAGGAACTGTCTTGGTTACTTTTTTCTCGCTGCTGGGACAAAATACCTGATGCCCAAAATTAAGGAGGGAAAGGTTTATTTAGCTTACAGTTCGTGGAAGTTTCAATCCATACTTGGCACATTATAAGGCAGAGTGGCACGTGGCAGAGAGCTGCAGCTCAGGAAGGCAGCCACAGCTAAGCTACTACCAGGATACACACAGCAGGGCGGAATGGGGGAGGAATCTCTCCAAGCAGCTTCCTCCTCTCCCTTACATATGCAAACTATCCACCCCAGGGCGGGTGTAGCTCTCACACCCATATTCAAACTCTAATAGCCTGCCCCAGGGCCGCAGGAGGCTTTGGGGGGACACACAGACATAAACCATAAGAGGAACAGTTAATGATTACTTATTTGATCAATCTTGCCTGTCTCTATTTGTTTTCCTGAGAAATCACTTTGAAGATATCAACACGTAACACAAGAACCATTATTAATTTCCCACTACTTTGTCTGTAATTCAGTATTGCTTGTATTGTTCTTATGCTATTTTGTAAATGGATGTCTGTTGTTAATATGTTTTTCTTCTTTTATTTTTAAAATCAATTAAAAAAATAAATGAAAAGCAAAAAAAAGATACAGCATTTCAAAACAAGATGATAGTAAATTAACAATGGTTGCTATATTGCATATTGTTATCTTCAAAGTAGTTGCTCAGATTATGCATACTTTTTTTTTACCTTGAATGATATATTGAGGTGGCAATTCTGCCTTTTGTTAATAAAGCCCCAAAACAGCTAAGAAAAGGACTAGATCCTTCCTCTTCAGTTTTGAAATGGCAACACTTCAAATCATTAGATGACAGCTTGTGTATAAGTAGAACAGAAAACAAGTATTCTAGAAAGACCAGTTGATGTTTTCCTTCTATAGATTAATATGGTCCAGGATTATTAAATGAAGTGTCCCAGAGGAAACAAGTTAGATTCAGGGGCAACAAATGAATAATGTGTTTTAAGAAACAAGATATTTCTTTGAGTAGTGGGCTTACAGCTATTTTCATTTTATTTTTTCTATAATTTCTAAATGTTTCACAACATCAATTACTTATGAAACTTACAAAAATAAATAATACAATCACCATTTAAAAAGTACAGAGGTTAGAGATTGTATGACTTTATTTTTAGCAAAATGACTCTTGGGATGATGGATAAGGGATCTCAAGTCCAAATCATTTAAAACATGTATCTTTTACCTTGTTTCAGAAAGGAATTAAAGGAGAATTGCAAAGATAAAGGAGGACGTCAAAGGAGGATTTAGCAAAACAAAGGTGGAGGGGAGAAAATGATATATTCTTATCTCATGACATACAACAAAATAAATTCTGTGTATACCAGACAATAAAATACCAAAAGTAATGCCATAAATATTAAGAAATCAGTATGTGTGCTCTCTGGAAATGATCTGTTTGAGCATATTCCAGCACTAGACCCTGCATCTGTGCACAAAAAGTGCTTCATATTTGGAGCATGAAGGGGTAGTTCAGCAGTGGAATGCTTGTTTAGTTTATGCAAGACACAGGTTCCATCTCCAGAACAAAGGAAAAAATAGCTTAATGAATTATAAGTTACCAAAAGGGACAACCCATTCAGGACCCGTCTGTTTCTCAGGAGCTGTAACTAATTTCCAATAGCCTTCTCTATTCTTAGAAAAGTTACCGAAAAGACAGCGCACAGAGGACAAAACTAATAAAGTTAGCTATTTTTAAATATAACATGAGTTAAAAATTTTAAATGAAAATAAAAATGACTTACATATTGGGAGAGATGTTGTCTGTGACAGATAGGAAGATTGATAGCATTTGTACGTAGAACTGCTAAAATTTATAAAAGATAAAATCAAGATAATCACCCAGTGGGGGAAATGGGCAAAAGAAACCATCAAGCATGCATTCAAATGTACCTCAAACGTTTTCCCTGTCAAACATAGGATAAATGAAAAAACGATTAATCTCACTAGTAATCAATGGCATGCAAAGGGAATTAGACATTCACATGTATCTCTGAAATTGGCAAAGACCACACAAGCACCCGCTCCCCCGCCCCAAAAAGACCCAGAGCTATTCAATGAGGAAAAATGGTCATTGCATTCTCATTTATAATCAGGCAGGAGGATTATAATTGGCACACAATTCTGAAAAGAAATCAAACTGAAATCTTTAAAATTACATTTCTTACAACCTAGAAATTCTGATTATAGAAATGTTCTCCAGAGAAAACTATTAAGGTCTACCCGTAAGGAGGTACAATCATTATTTATGTCCTACTGAAATGGAAACAACCTAAATATGTAACATTAAGGGATTGGGGTTTTTTAATCAACCACTACAAAAATTATGATGCATTTATGTAGCTGAGTGGTAAGCTACCATTCCAGCCTTAGAAGTGTCCATTATTGACTTGGAAAAATATTCACAGTATTTTATTATTATGAGCTTTAACACATCTTAAAATAGTTTATTCATCATCATTATTATATTTTTGTGGACAAAACACACATACACATCTTTTTGTTGTTTGCTTAGTTTTACTTTGCAGTTTTTCGACAACTACATGTGCTAATTATATAGCCTTTAAAGATTAAAACCTGCAGCCACTGGAGTTGTTTTCCGAGTGGAGATCAGAATGCCTCCACTGCTCCCAGAAGCCCAACAAATGAGCACAGAGTGGAAACGCCTCCTGCAGATTTTCCCTACCGTATCACACTTGAAGGAATGTCTCAGAACACCATGCTACAGAGTTCTAGCAACATCACTGACATGTCCGTTGTCAAGGTTAGTCATTTATTTAAGATGTTCTTTGCAGAGGGCTCTCTGTACTCATGAGGAAAAGGAAAAGCAGTGTGTGAATTTTTCACAAACAAAGCAAGGATGTGTTTGAGAGCCAGGGAGCCCAACTCAGTAATGAGGCTTGATATTTCTCAATCTAACAAGCTAAAGTGGAATCCTACAGCAAGTGGTAAAATTATTAATTGTTCTTTCTCCCCTACTGGCAATATATGCTCATGTTTGGTATTTTATTGCAATATTCATATGAACAAGATTTCCAGGGGACCAATAATGTCTTTTCTGTTGTCTTCAAAACTGATTGGAATAGAGTGTGCCCAAGACAAGATCAACTGTGCAGTGCTGCTGAACAGAACAGCAGCCCTGCCATGGTTAGAGCAGGCAGGAAGCTGGCTGTGCAGGTAAACTGTCTGGACTCACCATCTTGTGCAGTCACCCTGTGCACGAAACCATTCCAGGCCTCAGCGTTCTCATGCATAAACAGGGATAATATTAGTTACTGTCTCTTAGAGGCACTGTAAAAATTAAATAAATTAATGTATATTAATTTGATGTGTATAAAGCCCCAAGATAGATACTATGTTGATTTTTACATTTATAACTTTGATACTAATCAGTGGTTTCATGCACAGATTCAAAACAAAACCTTAGACAGAGAGAATAAGATTAGGAATCCACTGAACAGAATGGAGACTTTAATTGATAACAATGCACTGTTTATTTCCAAGCTGCTTAAAGCTTGGATTCTGAATACTCTCATCACAAAAAATTGATAAGGGTGAGATGATAGGTTTGTGAATTAGCTTGATATCGTCATTGCACAATATAAAGGAATATCAAAGCACCATATTAGATTGTAAAAATTGATACATTTATCATTTGTCTAAACTAAAATAGAATTTTAGAGAAATGTTTGATCAAGTCAAAGCAAAGAAAATATTTTAAAATGTTAGAAGTTAGGAGCAGAAATTCGGTAAGAAATCAGTCCTAATGTTTGAGAGGGTAAGGCAGGAGAATGGCGCATTTGAAGCTGTGGAGCATGGGCTACAAGCTCAGTTCAAGGCCAGCCTGGACCATAGAGCAAGACACTCTCTCAATAAAATAGTCATAGGATAAAAAGCAGTGACATAAAAGAGAAAACTTACTAAGGTGCAAAGAAAGTTGAGCAAGAGGTTTGCGATGACATATGTTGTAACTTGGCTAGCTATCATTGGTTGATGTGAACTGGGCTGTAAGTGGAACAATATTGGGGGATAAAGGAATCTTCCCCAGGGGACAGCAGGCAGGTCAGGTCACATATAAAAGTCTTCCACTCCCAACCTATACTGGGAAAATTAAAATCTTTTGAACAATAAATGTAGAATAGTTAGTATGAGAAGAGCATTTATAGGCTGTAAGTCCAAAGTGCCTGGTGCCTAGATCCTTCTGTTTTGTCCTTCTTTATTTCCCCAAGCATCCAATGCAAAGGGGTAAAAGCAAAATATATGTCTCTGTCTCTGTCTCTGTTTTTCTCTCTCTCTGTCTCTGTGTGTGTGTGTGTGTGTGTGTGTGTGTGTGTGTGTCGGGTACATATGTGTGTATATGCCCTCAAATTCCCCTTTTTGGGAAATTTCCCCATGATGGCATATCCTCCCATCCAGTGAACATTTCAGTTTAAGCACATAAACAATTCTTAGAGAAAGTTAGCATTGGTGGTTTTGCAGTCAGGGTCTGCAAGTGAATAGATTTAATATAAGACACATAATTTATAGGATTATTTTATAATATTCACCCAAAACAACTCTAAAAAGTGTACAAGAGATCTGTCCACGCACCAGAGACCCAAAGAATCCAGCTGAGGGCCTGGATCCCACGGCAATGCCCTGCATGAGTACAGCTGAACCTAGAGCCCACAACAATGTCTCACGAAAATCTGAATCAAGGGTCTGCACTGGGAAGGCTCAAAGTCTTGTGATAGAAGCTAGAAAGTTTTTTGCCAGAGGGTTGAAGGATCTGTGCCAGCAGGCTGAGGGATCTGCACTGGAGCCAGGAAGCAATGTTCAAGGTAAGGACCAGAGTTCCTCCAACCACAGCCATCTTCAGTGACAGCAAGGACCCGAGTTCCTCCAGAGATGAGAACAGCTGAGAAAATATTGGAAAAACCAGCAAGGCAAGCTTCTCCAGCAGAATCAACAGAGAAACCATCTTCCCTTCTAGTTCTTTATCTATGCTGTTGGCAACAATCCTTGGGTGGGCGTCCACACCCAGAACCATGCTGACTCAGTTCAGTGGGGTGTTACAAGATTACCATTAGTTAACCCACCACATGTGGGGATTTTACCACAGTCTTAGAATTCAGATTCTGACCTGAATGTACAGCCTAGGCCAGGAACTCTTATGCTTCACCATTATATCAGGGCTTTCCCCTTACTGCATCCCAGTCCCTAAAGGCTTCTTCTACATGCATCTCACCTCTGTGTCTCCCTGAGATGCATCAAGAGGAGTTTCACATACCACTTCATCTGGCACATGGTTACCTAAACATGAGTGCACTGGGATAAGTGGAAACATTCTTTCTGGAAGAAGTGAGGAGCAGAACATAAAATGTTCCTCTTTTTCCTTTCCCGTATTTCACTGAGAGCTGCAGGCAGACCTCCTTGGTGTCTGGCAGCCAGTGTGAGTGTGAGCAGACGCTCTGGCTGCCGAGCTCTGCCTATTAGCCGTGAACCTGCCCAACTGCCAGGCTCAGGTATGCATCCAACAACCAGTAGGAATGAGTCCCTCTACAAAAGAAATGCAATCAAATATTAATTACCAGCCTTGGCTACATCTCCTACCTGGCCATTCACTCATCAAACACAAAGACTATAAATTATAAAGGCCTCACTCTGGGAGAAATCCCAGAGCTAATTCAGTGCACATTACCTCTTGCCTGCATTTCTAAAGTAGCCACCCAGCTCATCTCTCTTCTTCCTTCTGGTTCTTCTCGAAGATTAACTCTTAAGAAACAAGACCTTTATGATGTTACCTACAATGCCTTTCAGGATATGATCACTCTTCAAGTTGCCATTAAAATCCACTGCAATGCAATTTCCTTTGTTGTTACTTCCCCAGAACACATGCCATGCATCAAGCCCCATCCTTATTCAGTTCTCAGCCTCCCTTTACATGAAAGAAGTCCTGTCTCCTGGCTTCTCTTTCCCCAGTCCTAAACTCATGTACAAGAACTTATTCAAGATTTATGAAGCTTGCCTTAGTCATTCTTTGGATATATTTTTCATTGCTGGGGACAGAATCCAAGGCTTCACACATGCTAGGCAAGTGCTCTAATGCTGGGCTATACTCCCAGCCCTTCCTTGTTCTTACTGCACCAATATCTTCAAAATAGTTTATGTGTTCTCTGAAGTTACATAGGTGTATAGTTGTTCTTTCATTTAAAAATATTTAATTTGACTATCATGCACAGGTTGTGTTATGTCAGATGTGGCCAAGTACCCAGAATAATGGCTTCATTTATTCATCCAGTACATACACATGATGTGAAACCACTCTGTCAGACTCCCACCATCATTAAGAAACATATTGGGTTAGAAGAGACAACGCATACACATGCATAATTACAACACAGAGGCATTACCTGCAGGTGAGAGGATTGGGGAAGGCTGCAATGGAAGAGGAGCTGTGTGAGCAACCTTCAAGGATGGATGGGGAAGAATTGAGCAGGTGGTAGTAGGGGAAGAGACATTCCATGGAGAAATAGAGCTTGAGAAAGTGGTTGCTGCATATTAAAGGAACTCATGGGAGGACCAGGAGGAGCTGGGGTCTGTGGCTATTCTAAGAAGTCAGGAATGGGAGGGCAGGTGGTATTGATTCTTTGTCTGGAAGCAGTACTGTGCATGGTGGTCCCCAGAAAAAGAGCTCTCAAACCTGACTCCTGGTTTTGTATACCTAAACACTTTCCCTAGCAGTGTGGCTGCTTTGGCATGCCAGGCCACACGCTCTAATAGGATGGCTTCAGGTGAAGTAACCAAAGGGCAGCAATGGAAACCCATGGAGCTGTCATCAATGGGGCAGTACCAGGATAAGAAACAGCTGCATTGCTCCAGGCTGAGTCAGAAGCAGTCTTCATACAGTTCATTAGAGTGGGTTTAAGAATAGGTCCTATAGATTAGAAATGATATGAGATTTTCTCCCAAGTATCAGCTATTTATTACCAGTTTGCAAATCTATACTTCCTGGAAATTTAGTGCAGCTCAACAAATGAATCTCTCTTTGCACATTGCCACAACAGCAGTATATGGCAGCATTCAAGAGCACTGTGTTTGGAGTCTTCAGATGTGGACTTGAATCCAGTTTCCAATACTTCCTTTTGGTGTGACCTCCTCAGGCAACTAGGTGTCATCTATAAAATGTAAAAGGCCTCACAGAGCTGTTATAATGTTTTAGTCAGATGACAGTTATAAATTACTTCATATAATGTCTTCACATAGTGAATAGGAAATGATAGGAAGAAAAATAGGCAGAGATAGATATATGACAGATGATAGATCTATAGACAGCTGGTCTTTATTCAATCATTCTGGGGCAGCAACGAGTGTGGTCTCTTGGATCAGCAACCAGATTTAGAATTTTCTCCAAGTGGTACTGTAACATGTAGAACAAACGTGAAGGTTTATATGGACCAAGGTCACAGAAAATTTTGGTTCCTAAAGGCAAATATGATAATACATCAGACACACTTCTAATATGACATGGTAGATATAGGCCCTGTGATGATCTACTTTGTTCTGGAAGGAATTGGGAGTTTTCAAAAGGCTGCATATCCTTGAAACATCAACTGTCCTTTTGTTCCAATTATTTTAATCTGAGTCACATTTTGAGATATTGATCCACTTTGTGTTGTTTCTTAGACGTGTTGAGAGCCTAGATCAGAGCTTTAGAAACTGTAGGTGGGGTGCCTGGATGGGGTAAAAAGAATCTAAAATTTGCAAAATAATTTCACAGCAATCCCCCTTCTGAGAGAATATTATAGATCATTAACCTCTGTAGGACACTGCCTGAATTTCCAGCTGGACACAATAACACAGCCCACATCAAGCGCACCCTATCACATTCCTCATCACATAGCTGGTGCTCACACCTGATCCCACTTCCAGGTAATTCCAGGGCATCCCAAGGATGTCTTTCTATAGCGTGATTTAAATAACACTCAGGTGTACACTTGAGTCTGCTTTCTTCCAGGAGGAGGTTTACTCCCCTGGAGCTGAGCAGAGAGGATGGTAAATATTCCTTTTGTGGTGATGACAATAATCATGGCAGAACAAACACAGCTCCAGCATCTCCAGGCTCAGATGAGCCAAAGCTGCCCTGAAGAAGTGGATCACAGCAGGTAGCAGGAGCTCTCCCACAGAGACTTAAACTTTATCTTTTTAAGTGAATCTGGCAGAAAACACATTGTTTCTCCATGTGGGCATGACAACCCATGCAAAGTCATTTTTTCAGGCAGAAATGAGAATAAAAATCCTTGCCAGAAATGGAAAAACAGAGCAAGCCCTCTGAGGAAGAGCTCATACAAAGCTAGATGCTTCAAGGTAGGGTGCGGGCGCTTCTGAAGAAAAGCTTTTGGAGGTGAAGGGTGGAGACTGACAAATAGAGAAGGTGGAGGATTGGAAGGAGCATAGGGATCAATGACCTCAAAATGTCCTTGGCAACGAACCTGACTGACATCCTGGGAGGAATCCCACATCTGACATGGGGCCTCGCAGTTTGCATTCCTATCCTGAGATTTTCACACTACCAAGATTAAAAGGACTATGTCAGAACGCACTAGAATGGTAACTAATGGTAACTAAGAAGATGTGCGAGCGTGGGTTGGATTTGAGGTGTGGGGGAGAGTTACTACCTCCTCCATACACACACATTTTCAGACATATGTAAAATATTACAACCCACGAACATGTCTACAGGCCCAGAAAATCTGCCACTTTGGGTCTTAAAAGAATAGAGAGAAAGAACAGGGAAAGTAGAACAAACAATTAAGTATTATTATCATGGCTCCTTGCCCATGTTTTGCTGCCTCAAGAGTTGACATATTTACTCACTCATTCATCATTCAAAGAACTGCACAAGTGTCTCCAAAAAGCCCAGGAAGCACTGTGCTAAGGGAAGCAGGAATGAATGATAACTTGCCTCATGCTTAGGAATGTTCCATGTGTTAATATTTGAGGGGAGTCTTGCATGCAGAAGTATTTGGTCACCTTTGAAAGAGTGAATGAATGAGATAAAGAAATAGTAAAGCAAACTAATGTGATCAAATGACAGATGCAAAGGGTAGTGGTAATACATTTCTAGTTATCAGAAGGGTAAGGACTATCATTGAGCATGGGGGACTCAAGCATGGATTTATGGATATGAAACTGGAGTTTTTCCTTGAGGATTGGAAGGAAGTAGGTAAAGTGAAATAAAGGAGAACAATCTAGAGAAAACATATCGGGGCTAAGCAATGAGATGACAACGGGTGGTGGAAAGGCCACAGGGAAACCCAATCCTTTCCAGGTCTTGGCACGTTGGGTAACACGAGATGGGCCTGGGCCATGGACTGCTCTGAAAAAGCAGTTACGTCTGCAGGATTACTGAAAGTGTATCCAGTTTCCAGCTGCAAAAGAATAAGCTATGATGTTTTAAAAGGCCAGTTCCCGGACCTATCCCAAATAGAATGAGGGTCAGGATGTTCTTCAGGCGAGTCTTAGTACATCAGAATTTAAAACGCTTTGTGATTTGACATCTAAACTTTAATCTACTGATGGTTTGTACTTGTAGGCTCAAGGTCAGGATAACATTTGCATCTGAGAAAGTCTAGTCAAGCGGTCATGCAGTCTGCACTCAAAGGGTCCAAGACTGGAACCAGGGAGGGAGTCAGGGGCTATTGATAGAAACTCCAGTGTGGTGACCAAGGCCCAAACTTGAGAGTCCATGAACAATATGCGTCTTTGCTTTGTAGTCTCAGGACCCCATTTGTGAAATCGTTGTTTATGTCTTTGGGTATTATTTGTACACCTCCCCCAACGTTCCTCGATTCATATTTGCAACATCCATGGCTGAATTATCAGTGTGAATACCCAACACCAAATCACATTTCTTTTTTCACTTTCTCCCTACTCCAAACACTCACAGAGGCAAACACACAAATACAGCAATGTATGCACACACATAGGTGTACATGGCTTATTTTTTTCCACAGGAAGGGTGGTCAGTTCTTGTACTTGGTAAGCCTGGTACCAATGCAGTAAAGTCACAGTCAGCTTTGTCAGATTTGTCTGCAGAGGTGAGGAGGGAAGTTCCAGCTCTCTGCTCACTGCGGGCAGGGCTCCAAGTGTTCTCAGTGGCAGAGGGTCCCACCCCGCTTCTCCACTTCCTTCAAACAGCCCAGGGGCTCAGGTGAAGACTGTTTTGTCATTCTATGGTGTTGTCAGTGTATCGAACAGTGAATCCTGAGCACTAATTAATTGTTATGTTGTCCAGCTCAATCCATAAGGAAGGCCAGTGGCCCTGACTGGGCACTGTGCCAAGACCCAGGACTCACTGAAGGGACAAGGGGAGGGGGAGGCTGGTATTTGAGGAAATGGAGAGATGTGATCAGTTGATCAGACCATGGAGAATCAGACAGCTAAATTTAACAGAGAATACACAACCCCAGGGAGAAGAGCTGCAGGCAAACCTGGGACTTGTTGGTCTTCTTATTCTGTGTACATCAGGAATTTGCTCTGCTTCCTTTTACATGAAACTGCTTCCCACACACCCCAGATTTCCATCCACTACCTAGAGCCCCAGCTCCCAATACCCAGAGGACGTCTTTGGGGTATACTGAAGTATCACTTGTCAGAATGGATTAATAAGCATATGTGGAACAGTTTTTTGTTTGACTCTCTAGATGGATTCTCCATCGTCTTCACGGTCCCCAGATGCTGACCCTTCTGGATTTTATCTCTGGGGGAACCCTGTTCTGTGCCTGTCCTTGATTAATGGTGACTCCCCATAGGAAAGCAGAGGAATGGATGACAGTAAAGCTGGGACACTTAATTCCTGGACTACTTCCCTGAACTTTCATGGCGTCTGGCGTTGACCCCAACCAAAGATCACAGGGCTCTATCCAGTCAGCTCTCCCTTCTTGAGGGTTCCAGTTTGGATAAAACTCCCTACTCTTACTAGTTCCAGGGCCTGCAAAATCCCAACAGATATCCTATTTCCTGTATCCTGATCACACATGTGCTTATAGTATCTTTCTTAAAATTCCCCTCAAATACCCAAGTGGATATGTATTCGCACCCTGGTTGTATTAAATTTTTTAAAATCCCCATATTGAAATGACTAATGAAAACAGATTATTTATTACTGAGTTCCCAGTACCTTCAACATATATATTACATCTCCAACAAGGACATAGCACGCAGAATCTAAGGCGTATTTGACCTCGAACTACAGTATATTCTCCCAAAGTTCAGAGTATTTCATGGAATTCTGATAAATACTGACAGCTAAAGGCAGCTAGCAAAGAGATAGACAGCACCAGAACACATATAGCTCCTCAGAACCTTTGCTGGGCAACACAAGAGAGATTTGTAAATAGAAACAAAGCTTGTAGACAATGATACATAATGAAAAATTACAAATGTAGGAAATGAGACCTAGACCTAGTCTGGCCTCTGCCCAACTTTGTGATCTAAAACAAGTTCTTTCACTTCTCTCGGTTCTTTTCTCACCTATAAAAAGGCAATATTTGAACTTGAACTTGATCAACAGATTTTAACTTATTTATTACCAGTGGAAATGTTTCTTCAAATGAATTCTTAGATAAAAAGCCCCATTCAGAAGACAGAGGAAGACCAAGCCACTCCCGGTAAAGCCAGGGTGGAGGTGGGAGGGACAGTGCTGACACCTCCTCCCCTGAATATTATGTGCTCTTTTCCTCCCTGGCACAGTGGCCCTTGGGGCATCCCACAGGGCTCCTAGAGCCAGGAGGAAAACACTGCTCGAAGAATACGTCAGTTCCAGCTTTGACATGAACATAAAATGGTCTACACAAGGAACTACTGTTGGTCTTTACCTGGAGCAGGTACAGGGATCCCCCAGCCAATACATAGGGCAAGGCAGGGGATGCACAGTCTTTTATTATCATCATCCTTGTCATCACTTCTGAAAAAAATGTGCCAGTTTAAGGCAATAAATATTTCTATTTCTTAATGCAAAGGAACTCTGAAGCTTATTACACACACCTAATATGTATCTTCAGTACCAGTTAATGCTTCCCAGCCAATATTCTAACTATTAAAATGTGTGAATGAGTCTGAACACAGATCTTATTCTGCTTGAATGCAAAACATATGGCCTAAAACATACTGGGGATTTTACTGATACTAAATTGGAACCATATTTAACTTGTTTGCATACTAAGGACATAGTCAGAGCTCCTTTCTCCTCCCACCTCCATCCATCATGTCTTTGGCTGAGCACTGAAGTCTCTAGGCTACCTGGGAGCTCCACATAGAGGATATCTCTAGGTTGTAGGTGAGGTTTGTCATGCCCTAATAAGAAAATCAGCAAATTTTCTCCCTATAAAGTAGCCATGAAGCTAGACAGAATTAATAAAAACACCTATTTCATTGTTCTAGAAGCTGACTGTGATGGAGGAATACCTATAAACGTGTTAAACAATTCATTTGAATATTCCTGGAAGGTGTTTTCAGAAAAGACCAGGATGTGAATCTGAGTGAACTAAGTGGGAAGACAAATCCTCAGTGCTGGTGGTCACTGATTAACTGTCTTGGGGGCCCAAACAGAATAAACACAGAAGGTAAACTGGTCCCATCTCTGAGAAGCAGGACATTCTTTTTCTGCTGCCTTGGACATCAGAACTTCAGGCTGTCTGGCCTTTAGACTCCAGAATTTACATCAGCAACTTCCTCCCTACACACCCTCCTCCCCCAGCCCTCCAGGTTCTGAAACTTTAGGCCTTGGACTGAGAGTTACTTCATTGGCCTCCCTGCTTCTGGGGCCTGGAGACTTATCCTGAGCCATGCCAGCAGGATGCCAGAGTTTCCAGCTTGCAGACAACCTGGATCACTTTCCAGACACCACAGTTGTGTGAGCTATTTCCCCCCAGTAAATACCTTCTCATAGACATGCATGAGAACATGTTGATTCTGTCTCTCTGGCGATTCTTGAATAAAATACACTGACCAAAGGAGTACAACAACTTGAGAATCAGCCTTACTTTAAAAATTGCTGAAACTCACATAAAGTCAATGAATGGTTGTTAGCTCTAGACGTTCTTACCCAGACTTGCTCCAGATCAGTTTATGCAGAGGTTCTACCAGGGTGAGGCAGGCTGTGAGAAGGGGCATCTGTGCTACTGTGGTCCAAAGGGACTCACTGGATTTGGCACACTGACTGACACCCTTTCTCTCATCACCTACAGAGCAGCAGCAATACATCCAATTAATGGCTGACTTTTTATGTAAGGCAATGGTATCCAGAGCCCACTGGGAAGACCTAAATAAAATGCCAAAAGAAAAACTACCTGCCAAGAATACCCAGAAAAATTCTATATCCAGAAAAGTTCACCTTCAAGGATGAAAGTAAAGTAAAGATATTCTCAGGTAAATGAAGATAGAAAATTCTTTTGTTAGCAGATAAGACATAAAAATGTGAAAGAAAGTGCACAGACTGAAAGAAAATGGATAGCAGATAATAACTCAAATCCACTGGACAAAATGAAAACCACCAGAAATTACAACTATGCAGTTAATATAAGAGACTCTGCAAATATATTTTGCTTATGTTGTCTCCCAATTTTAAAAAGATATAAAAATATATAAAGCAATTATTTTAATGCTATGTTATTGGATATAGATAGATACATGGATAGATAATAAATATGACACTGATAATACAAAGGAGGGGCCTCACTAGAATGATATTAGTCCAAAGTAGCACTTTCTGTGTAATTAAGTTAATTCTAAAGATTTGATTTCATATTGTAATCCTAGAGAAACTATTAAGAAGATAATTTTTTTAAATATAGCATAGATGTCCAAGGAATTAAAATGGTACAATATAAGTAGACATGATATAACTACAAATTTGAAGACTAGACAGAGTATCGATGTCAAATCTACCCAAAATAATAAACATTTAATACAATTACTGCCAATATCCCCACAAGATATTTTAGACACATAGTCAATATCATTCTAAAATTCATATGAAAAGGCAAAGGAACTAGAATAGCTAAAGGAATTTTGAGAAAGAAAAAATAAATTTTGAGGATCAGTCTACTCAGTGTTAAGAAATATCGTAGAATCAACTGTGTGACATTGGTAGAAGGAAACATGTAGATCAAGGAAACACAGTTGAAAACCTAGAAACAGATACATCTAGAAGAACCTACACCCAACTGATATTTTGTATAAAATGTAAAAGCAGTTAGTGGAGGAAAAGTTCTTTTTAGGCCAACCAAATGTCCACCAGTTAAAAACAAAAAGTAAAAACAAAATCCACAGAAAAGGACCCTCAACCTGAGTCTCCTACCTTATACAAAAATAAAAATGGATCATGTATCTAAATATAATGTAGAAAACCATAAAATATTAAGGAAAAAAATCTTTAGGACCCAGAGCTGTAATGGAAGTTCTTAGGTTTAAAATCAGAAGCATATACAAAAGATGAAAGAAAGATGAATTGGACTCAATTAAAATTAAAACATTTGCTCTGTAAGAGATTTTATTAAAAGGATGACATGACAGGGTATACACTGAGAGAATAGATTTGCAAGCCATATATCCAACAAAGGACCAGTATTTGTATATAAAAAGAACCTTCAAAACTGAACAGGGAGACAAAGAAATCTGATTAGGGAATGGACAAAGGAATGGAGAGACATTTCATTGAAGAAGATATATAGATTAAAAATAAGCACTTGAAAAGGTGGTCAAAACCAATAGTCAACAGAGAAATGATCATTAAAGCTACAATATAATATATCACTATATGCTTATCAGAGATATAAAAAGCTAAAATTAAAAATGGTAACAATACTAAATGCTGGCAAGGATGTAGATAAATTTGATCACTCATTTATTCCTTGTAGGAATGTAAAATGGTGCAGCCACTCTGGAAAAGAAGTTTAACAAATTCTTTAAAAATAAAATGTGCAAACTACCTTACAACCCAGTAATTGCATCCTAAAACTTTATACCACGCAAGTGGAGATTTACCATGAGACAAAATGAGCACACAAATGTTTATAGCAGCCCTAAATTGAAAACAATCTAGATGTTCTTCAACAGGTAGATGGTTAAACAAACTCTGCCATATCCATACCATGAACATTTGTAGAGTACTGCAATAAAAAGGAATGAGCTATTGATACATAGATCCAACAGATGACCCTCCAGAGAATTATGCTTAGTGCAAGAAAATCTAATTCCAAAGGTTACATACTGTATGATTCCACTTACACAAAATTCTTCACAAGGCAAAATTATGGAAATTATGATCAATTTAATGGCTGCCAGAGCCTGAGAAGCGTGCAGGAAGGAAGAGGGTGTGCTATCAAAGAGCAACAACAGGAATTCTTGTGACAGGAACATCTGTAACTTAACAGTGTCAATATGAATATTCTGATTTTTTTTATACACTATTATGTTACCACTGGGGAAACTAGGTAGAATGCACAAGATCCGTTTGCATTTATTATGATTGCATGTGAAATCATAGCTACCTCAAAATGAACATTTTTTTTTATATTTTTACTATTTTATTAGTGCATGTTTGTAGTACACAATGATCACATTTATTGTGGGGAGTTGGGGTTTGTACATCTTTATTCATTTTTTGTCTGCTTCTCCTCCCTTCCCTTCCTGCTCCTTTCAACACTTGGTTTAACATTTTAAAAAATAGAACAATAAAGACAACGTTTGTTTTGTTTATCGGGCAAAAGTGCTTGGGAATCACTTGTCTCTACTCCACTTGTTCCCATTCTGCAGCCAGAAGCCTGGAGCGAGATCCCTCTGGAATCTTGCTCACTCACATTTAGCAAGTGGGTGGCGGCTATTGACTGAGATTTGGCTGGAGCCTCCAGTATTGCCATGTAGCCCCTTTACATGGCCTGGCTTCTTTACAACATGGTGGCTCTGATCCAACGTTGGGTGTGCCAAAAGAGAGAGAAAGCCAGCTAAAAGCTGTCACCTCTTGCTACCTAGTGTCACAATTCATTCACCTTCGTGTCTGCTCCATACTCCTCACTGAGGTAGGCAGCATGGCTCTGCAGTGTCAGTCAATATGCTCTGCGTAAGAACGAAATGGCAAGGTTCCGGGGCAACATGTGAAACTAGAGGTAGGGCTGTGGCCATTTTTGGAAAATAAAATATGCCAAAGTTTCTGAAGACTGACTTATCTCTTCCAAAGCCCCGTGGCTTCCCAGTGTACCTTTATTACACGTCATAGTTCCAGCAATATAGAAAGACCAAATCTCTCTCTATAAAATCTCCCTACTGAATCTCTCTCTCTCTCTCTCTCTCTCTCTCTCTCTCTCTCTCTCTGAGTCTCTCTCTCTCTCTCTCTCTCTCTCTCTCCCTCCCCCTCCCCCTCTCCCTCTCCCTCTTCTTCTCTTCCTCTCTTCCTCCCTCCCTCCTTCAAGCTATTTCACTATATGCTGCAAATCTCTCTCTTACAATAAATGAGTCCTACTTTCTGGAGAAGAAGTTCTAATTAGCTGGAGTCAAGTCAGGAATGCACACCTGGTGGAATCAGCCAGAATACCTAGAGTTTGGGCTGAATGGGGTACAGGATCATATGACACTGCTATAATAGAAAGGAAAAGAGTTTATCAGAAGACAGGTCCTTTTTAGAAGAAGGAGGAATCACTTTTAGCTATCAGGTCAAACCAGAAGGCAGCAAAGCATGCAGTAGAATGAATATATCAAGAGACAAGCTTAAAACAACATAATACAGAAAGGTTAAATATAAAAGGATAGGCAAAGTTTATCAGGCAAATGTAAACAAAAAGGAAACTAGGATGGAAATATAAATATCAGATCAAGTAAACTTCAAGTTACACAGGACAGAGAGTGTTATTTAATGTTAGTAAAGGGTGCAAAGTATAAAGAAGACATAAGCATTATGAGCCCTTTCCGGGATGCATAATGTTGATATTAAAGCCATTTCTGTATCAAATAAAAAGAAAAAATGACAGGAACATCAGATTATTGGGACACCTTAACACATCCCAAGTCTTTGACAGATTAAGTAGACAAAGAATGAATTACAGTATAGAGGAAATGAATAATGCATTACGTGTGTCTGATTTAATAGATAGATATCAATTTTGTACTCTATAAAGCAAAAATATACCTGCACTCTAAGTACTCATAAAACACTTACAAAAATTGATATTATATTAGCCCACAAAGGAAATCTGAAAAAGTTCCAAAAAAGCAAAGTTTGGACAGGTTTGTTCTCTGACCATTGTGCAACAAAACCAAAAATTAGTGGCAAAAGTTCAAAGCAACAAACACAGACACTTTAAAGTTTAACAACATCCTACTAAATAACTCTTGGGTCAAAGAGGAAACCAAGGCTGCAATTAAAGATCATTTAGGACAGCCACAATCAGAACACTGTGTAATGGGGCTCATGGGAGAGTGCCAGAGACAAATTCAGAGCTGAAGACCTCAGCTTTTTCTTCACAGAAAAAAGAGAAAATAAATGGACTGAAGATTCAAGCCAAGAATTAAAACACAATAATAAACAAACCAAAGAAAATGAAGGGGTAGGAGTAAACAGACGCAAAAGCATAAAATAATGATTTAAACATACAAATACAGAATCAATATGTATAAGGTAGTTCTTTAGGAGAGAATATTAATGTGAATAGTTAATCCAGAAAATATTAACACAAAAAATAAAAAAAGAGGTCTGCCTTCAAAGAGAGAGAGTTTTGCAGAGGATTTTAACTTTTAGTTGTAAAGTTTTAAATATCCAGTAGGTATTTTTCCAAAAAAATGAAATTACAATAAAAAAGCTTGAATGAATCCAAATGTAAGGATCTCATCGCCAACAATGAGAGGGTGGTATACATAATGGTTAAGAATTTGGGCTCTGGCACTAGCCTGCCACCGTTTGCATCTTAGCTTTCTCTGTGAGATAGTCAACCTCTCCAAACCTCGATTTCCTTATCTGTAAATTGCTGATGATAGCATCTACTTCCCAAAGTTGTTGGACAGTCTGTTTAATAACACAACCCAAGCACCTAGCACTGCACTTACAGTAGATCCCCCAAAAGTTACTGGGTACTTTACACTGCTGCATTCCTTCAAACTTGCAAAGAACAGATATTTTATATGCTGTGTTAATAATTTCAAAGAATAGAAAAAGATCCAATGTTATTCACTTGGCTTTATAAAACCATGATGCTAATATAAAAACCTGACACTATTACCACAAAAATACAATTTTTTATGAATGTATATGTGTATAAATTAGATATAAACAAATACACTTCAGAATTATAATGAAATAATAATAAAACATCAGAATCAATTAGGGTATGTCACAAGAATAGATGAATGTTTTCACTGTGAGAAAACATATCACATACTTTGTCCTATTACTAGTTTATTGATGATATGTTGACCTAAAAGTGTTTTTAGAGTGACTCACTGCTGCACCTCCCTGACCAGCGTGTGAGGTAGGCGGATTCCTGGGCACCCTCTGGGGCCTCGGTGGCTACTTGCCACACACATAGTGTGCCTGCAGGAGCTGGGCTGAACCCCAGACATCGTTAAGAACCCTGGTGAGCTGCTCTGGTGCCTCCCACATTGGTGTGTGAGACACATGGAGCTCTGGACAACTTCTGGGGCCTTAGTAGTCACTCCCAGAATAATCCACACCCCTTGGGAGCCAAGCTGAAACATGAACAGAGTCAGCAGCCTTGGGGAGTCCATCTTCACCCCTCCCCTGCCAGTGTGGGAAGCAGGCTCTGTCCTGGGCAATATCTGAAGCCTCAGTAACCACAGCCTCCATCTCCCCTACTCTTGTGGAAGCGGGGCCAAATGCCAGACATCTTCAGGAACTCCAGTGACCCTTCCCTGCCCTTCCCACACATGCCTGGGAGCCAACTGAATGCAAGAAAGTTTGGGAGCATCTGGGGCCCCACCTTACCACCATTCACCAGCAGATGCACTGAGCACTGGGGATCTGCAGGCACTTGTCTTGCCACTCACACACAATCCAGAGAGTGAGGCTGTGCTCCAGTGAACCTCTGGATCTTCAAAAATAACAAAACAGAGGAATAAAATGCATCCCCAGCCCTCCACACCACCCAAAACAAATCCAGGAGACATCAACACAGAAGAGCCTGGAAGTTATACACCTGAAATTTCTGAAATGATAGCAACTGAAGTAAAGAAAAAATTCCATCAGGCCATAGAAGACATCAGATCAGAAATAATGTCTCAGGTAAAAAAAGAAATGACAACAATGATGAAAGAAGTATTCAGCATACCCAAAGATGACATTGATAAGAAAATAGAAGAGCATAGACAATTCATGGAGAACTTGAGTGAACAATATAGAAAAGAACTAGAATGTGTGAAACAGATTCAAAAAGATATCCAGGAAATTAAAAATTCCATTGAAAGCTGGCAAAACTGACTGAACAAAGCTGAAGACAGACTTTCTGACCTTGGAGAGATCATTGCCACTAACTAACATGAAAGGAGAGATCTCTTAAAAACAACAAGGAACCAGGAAATAACAATTCAATAACTGCAAGGCAAAGCAACAAAAAATAATGTTAGATTAACAGGTATCAGTGAAACAGCACCTGTTAACACAAATGACAAAAAGACTATTTGCAGAAATAATAGCAGAAAATTTCCCAGGCATGGAAAAAAGAATCAGACATACAGATAAGTGAAGCATATAGAATTCCAGTTAATGATGACCAAAATAAATCTACACCCAGACATATAATGATCAAGATCCCAGACACTCAACAAAAGATCAGAATATTAAAAGCTGTTAGAGAAAAGAAACAGATCACCTATAAAGGAAAGCCCATCAGAATCATGGCAGATTTCACAACACAAACCATCAAGTCAAGAAGAGCTTGGAGTGAAATATTTCAGATACTGAAAGAAAACAACTTCCAACCCAGATTGAGGTACCCTGCAAAACCATCCTTCAAATTTAATGGAGAAATAAAATATTTTTATGATAAAGAACAACTGAAGAAATTCATGAGTGTTACACCAATCTTACAAAGAGTACTAAAAGATAGTCTAGAAAGAGATAAAACACACCACAAGTTCAAGAGCAACAACAGAAAGGAGCAACCACACAGTGCAAGTAATTAAACAGAGGGAAAAAAGAGGATCCAACAGCAGGAAAATGTCATGACAAAGATAAGCTAGTACATATCAGTTATAACCATCAGTGTAAATGGTCTCAGTGCACCAAACAAAAGAAGCAGACTAGCAGAGTGGATCAAGAAACAAAATCCAACTCCATGCTGTATACAAGAAAAACATTTAACTCAAAAGGAAATTCATAGACTTAAAATTAAAGGATGGAAAACAATACTCCACATGACAGGAACCCAGAAAAAAGTAGATGTAGCTATTCTGTTTGAAGACAATGTGAACTTCAAACCAAGAACAATCAAAAGAGATAAAGAAGGTCACTACATACTTGTGGGGGAAAGCTTCATGAGGAAGATATAACAATCATAAATATCTATGCACCAAATATAGAAGCAGCCAACTATGTAAGACAAATTTTAACAGACATGAAAAATGAAATAAGCAGCAGCACAATCATAACAGGGGAATGTAAAACACCACTGTCACAATGAGATAGATCAACTAGACAAAACATCAGCAAAGAAATAACAGAACTTAACCAAACTTGTGAACATGTGGACTTAGTAGACCTTTAGAGAGTGTTCCATCCAACAGCATCAGAATACACATTCTTCTCAGCTGCACATGGGACATTCTCTAAAATAGACCATATGCTAGTATATAGAACATGTTTAAGTAAATGTAAAGAAATTGAAATTATCCCATGTATACTATTGGACCGTAGTGCAATGAAATTGAAAATGAATGACAAAAGAAAGCACAAAAACTCCATAAACAGTTGGAAATTAAATAACATCCACCTGAATAACAAATGGGTCACAGATTGAAGTCAAAGTAGAGATTGAACTCTATTTACAATCAAATGAAAATGTAGATACAACCTACAGGAACCTGTGGGATGTAATGAAAGCAGTCCTCAGACAGAGATTCAAAGTGGTGAACTCCCACGTTTGGAAAACAGAACAAGCACAAATAGTCTTGTGCTGCACCTCGACTTCCTAGAAAAAGAGGAGAAAGTCAAACTCAGAGCCCAAAGAAGGCAAGAAATTATAAGCTCAGAGCAGAAATTATAAGCTCAGAGCAGAAATTAATGCAATGGAGACTAAAAAACAGTACAAAGAATTAATTAATTACAGAGTTGGTTCTTTGAAAGAATACATAAAATAGATAAATCCCTAGCCAACCTTATTTTAAAAAGGAAAGAAAAAACACATGCAATAAAAAATACATGCAATAAAGAATGAAAGGAGTGAAATCACTACAGATCTTAAAGAAATTCAGAAGATCATCAACACCTACTTTGAAAATCTTTACTCTCATAGGATGGAAAACACAGACAAAATGGACAGATTTCTAGATATGTATGAATTAACAAAGCTGAATGAAGAAGATATAAAAATTCTGAATAACTTAATATCAGCCAGTGAAATTGAGAATGTAATTAAGAACCTGCCAATGAAGAAAAGCCCCGGTCAGGATGGGTTCACTGCTGAATTTTACAAGCAATTTAGGGAAAATTTAACACCAATTCTTCTCAAATTCTTTAATGAAATTGAAAGGGAAGGAAGTCTCCCCAACTCATTCCTGGAGGCAAGTATTATCCTGATACCAAAACCAGAGAAAGATCCAACCGCAAAAGAGAACTACAGGCCAATCTCCCTAATGAATATAGATGCAAAAATTCTCAATAAAATACTAGCAAGCAGAATACAACAAATCATTAAGAAGATTATACACCATGACCAAGTGGGATTCATTCCAGGAATGCAGGGATGGTTCAATATATGCAAATCAATTGATGTAATACACCATGCCAATAGAGCCAAAGACAAAAATCGCATGATCATCTCCATCAATGCAGAAAAAGCCTTGGATATAGTCCAACACTCATTCCAGATAAAAACCCTACAGAAAATAGAAATAGATGGCCTTTACCTCAAGTTGATCAAAGTCATCTATGATAAACCAATGGCTAACAACATACTAAATGGTCAAAAATTGAAAACTTTCACTTTAAAATCAGGAACAAGACAAAGATATCCACTGTCACCACTCCTATTCAATATAGTTCTGGAAATATTAGCTAGAGCAGTTAGTGAAATTGTTAGTGAAATCAACTAAATTATCATTAGTGAATAGTTATTCACTAATGATAATTCACTAAATTATCATTATTCACAGATGACATGATACTCTACAGAGAAGACCCCAAAAACTCCACCAAAAGGCTCATGGATTTGATAACCAAATTCAGTAGCATAGCTGGATACAAAGTTAACACACAAAAATCAATAGCATTCCTGTATACAAGCGGCAAACAGACTGAGAGAGAAATTAGGGAAACCACACCTTTCATAATAGCATCTAAAAAGATGAAATACTTAAGAATCAATGTAACAAAAGTAAAAGATCTATACAGTGAAAATTATAGTGCTCTGAAAAAAGAGATCAAAGAAGATATCAAAAAATGGAAAGACACTCCTTGCTTGAGGATAGGAAGAACCAACATTGTGAAGAAAGCCACACTCTCAAAATTGTTGTGCAGATTCAATGCAATCTCAATTAAAATACCATTAGTATATCTCACAGATTTAGAGAAAACATTCCTAAAGTTCATCTAGAACCAGAAGAGGCCTAGAAAAGTGAAAGCAATCCTGGGAGAAAAGGAAAAGCAAGAGACATCACAATTCCTGATTTGAAATTATATTACAAAGCTACTGTGATAAAATCAGCATGGTACTGGCACAAAAACAGACCTGAAGATCAATGGAATAGATTAGAAGATGCAGACACAACTACAAACAAACTCAGTTACCTTATCTTTGACAAAGGGGCCAAACATGTTCAATGGAAGGAAGATAACCTCTTTAATAAATGGTTCTGGAAAAACTGGCTTTCCACATGCCAAAGACTAAAATTAGACCCATGTCATTCACCACACACTAAATTAAAGTCAAAATGGATAAAAGATCTAAATATTAAAACAGAAACACTAAATTTACTCAAAGAGAAAATAGGTAAAAATCTTGAAGACATAGGTGTAGGCAGAGAGTTTGTGAACAAAAATCAAACTGCACAGGAAATACTTCAAAAAATCAACAACTGGGATCTCATCTTACTGAAAAGTTTTTGCACATCTAAAGAAATCACCAATAGAGTAAAAAGAAAACCCCCGAATTGGGCAAAAAATTTAGCCAACTGCCCCTCAGACAAAGGATTTCTATCTAGGACATATAAAGAATTAAAAAAAAAAATCAGCACCCCCAAATTCGAAGACCTAATCCAAAAATGGGCATCTGAGATGAATACACATTTCTCAAATGAAGAAATACTAATGGCGAATAAATACATGGAAAAATGTTCAAGATCATTAGTCATTCAAGAAATGCAAATTAAATCAACACTGAGATTCCGTCTCACCCCTGAAAGAATGGCTATCATCAAGAAACCAACCAATAACAGTGCTGGAGAGGCTGTGGGGAGAAAGGAATCCTACTCCACTGCTGCTGGGAGTGTAGATTGGTGAAATCACTGTGGAAATCAATTTGGAGATTCCTCACAAAACTAGGATTGGAAGTCCCATTTAACCCAGCTATTCCACTTCTGGGCATTTTCCCAGAAGAATTAAAAACATCATACCCACAGCAATAATTGTGTACTCATGTTTTTAGCAGCACAATTTGCTATAGCTAAATCTTGGAAACAACCCAAATGCCCATCCACTGAGTAATGAATAAAAAAAAGTGGTATTTTTATACAATGGAGTATTACTCAGCTGTAAAAAGATAAACTTGAGGTTTTTGTAGGTAAATGGATGCAATTCTGGACCATACTCATGAGTGAAATAAATCAGGCCCACATGTGTAAACATCATATTGTCTCCTTGGTGTAGGAACCTGAAAGAGTAAGTGAAACTCAAAACGTACAATAGATGATAGGAAAGGGAAAGAAATTGCTCAAAGGAAGGAATGACTGGAATGAGGGAAAGAACAAAAAAGAAGGAAGGCAAAATGTGAATATATATATACGAATAGCTATGATAACTCTATTGCTGATGTCCGAAGGTGTATTGAAAGGAACAGTAAATGCTTAAAATTTTGTATGTTCTGATCAATTTTGCATGCTTGTATCTGGTAATCTGAGCAACTGATTCAAAGGTTACAATGTGCAATGGAATTACCATGGTAAATTCCTACCATCTTGTCTAGTGAAACACTGTATTATCTCTAATTTTTATCTAATAATTATTTTCTTATTCTCTTTAATGGTTTGAGCAATCTTCCATTCTTACATCTGGTAATCTGAGCAACGTAGTTGATGATAGTGATATGTAATATAACAACCACTGTTAATTCATATTATTTTGTCTTGAAACCCTGTATCACTTTAAATGTTCTTGCTTTGGTTTGTTTATGTTAATGATACTGGCATGCTGCTTTTGTTCTTTTTGTTGTTTATTTCTCATTTACTACTGTCTTTAAAATAAAAAGTTTAAAAAATATTTTAGTTATTGCCCTAAGGAAATGAGACATGGTCAAAGATTTATATTCAAGGTTGCTTGGTGTAACCCTATTAAACTCTTCGTTAATTTAAAAAGCTTAAATATACTATGCTTAACAAAATATGAACTGCTCAGATGATATATAAAAATAAAAACACTCTATAAAAAAACAACTGTGAAATCATAGCAGATGTTTTAAAATATATTTTGAAATAGGAAAATACATTCAAGATATATTGTTCACTAAGTATAAAAAAGGCTAAAAAGTAACATAGATGGCATGCTTGCCATGAGAAAATGATATTTTTTTTCTTCGTGTGTATAGCTACATATGTAAATGAGCATTTAGGCTGTTTCCTTGCCTTTACTAGCATAAAAATGCTCCAATGAACAACCTCATACATTTGTCATTTTGCAGAAGTACGAGTATCAAATCATCACTATGGCTTAATCCATTTTAAGAACTGTAATCTGTGTGCAAAGTGACACATACACAAAATTATTCATTGCAATGTTGGTTAAGTGTGTGTGCATCTATGTTGCATATGTTTGTGGAAGCACACACAGTGATTTAAGGACAAAAGGAAATGGAACAAAATGTAGCAGTGGTTCTTTTAGGGCAGTTTTAATTTTCATTTTTACATTCAGTTTAAAATACTTCTTAATGTCAATGTAGACAAAAATCAAACATTAGGATATATCCTTTGGGCCAGAGATATAGCTCAGCAGCACAAGTGCCTGCCTGGCAAGCTCAAGGTCCTGAGTTTGATTCCTGGTACAAAAAAAAAAAAAAAATCAAATGCTAGGAAAAAACTGTCAATGAGATTCAAACAAAAGGAAAAACCTTGCACTTAGATACAAAATACCTAAATTTAGGACATTTATCTGTTTTGTGATCTCATGTTAAAAAAAGATTGCAATTAGGGTAAGTAGAGTTTGATACAGTGTCTTACAAGTAATAGGCCAATAATATATATTTATTTCACACAACACATTATTTACACAAAGACTGTTGTCAAGATTTGTTTAGAAAATGCATGTGAGATGAAATAGAGGACACTGCATTGGGTGACACACCTCCTATGCAAAAGACAAATACTTGGTGTTCTCTCCATATGTAGAAGCTGAACAGGTTGATCCAAACGTATGTACTAGAGCCTGGGAAGCACAAGGGACAATTGGGATAGGGGAAGGCAGATAATAAGTACCAAAATGGTGAGATACAAGGGTAAATTCTGATGTGCTCTGGCACAGTGGGGGACTGTAGTCCACAATAAATTATTACATATCTTATGAATAATCAGAAGAGAGAAGCTCAGTCTTCAAATGGAGTAGTGATGAGGAAATAGAAATGTTCATTATCTAATTTGGTCAGTATCCATCAAATACATGTATTGAAATGTCACATTGTATCCCATAAATATGTACAATTGAAACCATAAAAATAATTTAAAAGTAGAATGCACATGAAAGCATTTAGCACATGGCAATAACATAACTGTCTATAGGAAATTATTGCCTGAATCTAAATTATCCATAACCCTTCCCTGGTGTCACCTAGACTCTACAGTGGAAAAGCAGAAGTACTGGTCACTAATGGCCACTCCTCTCCATTCAACCTAGTCTCTCTCATTTCTTGATGCTGTTGTATTGCTTAAAATCAATCACATAGCTACCTGACCCTGACCTTTGGGAAGAGACTGCATTCAATAAGTCTCCCTATCAGGAGCTCACCAACCATCTTGTGAAAACCCACACCAGAGTCTCTGTCCAGAGGACTCAAGCTCCAGCAGTAGCTACAACATAAGGGTTCTTACACAAGAAAAATAAAATAAATAAAATCTATCAATGCAAAAAACAAAAACAAAAAAACAAGAAACAAACCAAATAAACAAAGAAAAAAATGAATCTGACTTTCTCCTGGCCTCTGGATAACAAGCAATAAAAGAAAAAAACTTTTATCTTTCTCCTTGAACTCTTCATTTTCTTCTTTTCTTGCTTAAATCCAGGTCCAGTATACATTTGAGTCATCCTTTGGTAAATAGTTTCTTCCCTGTCAACAACTTTGTCAATCTTTCTGAGCATCAGTACTTTCATGTGAGGAACTCTAAACCTACATACCCATTGCACAGCATGGTGAACTATCTAAAGAGTACAGTCTTCATGAAGAAATGAGAATAGTGATTCTAACCATTTAGCAAATGTTGTCTGGCAGGAGGACACAGAATAATTTGTGTCTAAATGGCCAGAGTCCAGAGCTAAGAGAAATCTTGATTGAAAAAAAAGAGGGGCTGGGGGTTTAGCTCAGCGGCAAAAGCGCCTGCCTGGCAAGCGCAAGGTCGTGAGTTCGATTCCTGGTACCGGAAGAAAAGACAAAAAAAAAAAAAAAAGATATATTATGGACCTGTATATAGGGGTGATATAAGATTTTAGAGTTCACTGGATATGCAGGATGAAAAGAGGGAAGTAGTCAAAATGACTGAAGTTTAACATTCCAAGCCCAGGGTATGTTAGTACTGTGGATGGGCACATAAGCACTGGAGACTAACAGGAAAAACTCACTTTGGGACTTAATGGTTTGGGGCAGGGCAGAAATTTCTAGACAATGTTCAGAAGCAGTTTAAAAGCTAACCCTATACATCAGATTGACCTCGGCTAGAGGTATAGATAAAAGAATTATCGATTTGAGTAAGTAGACAGAAGGCATGGAATACAGCTGAAATCATCACAAAGACACCAGAGCCTAATGGAGCCACCATACTTGGAGGAAAAGAGATATAAAAAGGAGTTCGATATCTACAGAGCTGAGTACACAGACAGTACAATGCTAGGGTGGGAAAAAGTTTCAATATTAAGATGTATAAAAATGGAGATAGATATTCTGTACCTACAAAGAGGAAAGAGCTGTACTCTATGGTTGAGTAAATTGAAGAAAAGACCTCATGCCTCTCCTTCACCTTGCTTTCGTTAAAATTTGATATAAATCAGACTCACATGAGAAAACATCATATTATCTCCCTAGTGTAAAACCTGAAAGACTAAATAAGATCCAAAGGCTACAATAGGTATAGTGAAAGGGAAAGAAACTGCTCAAAAGGAAAGAACAACCGTGATGGGGAAAAAGAGAAAAAAAGGAAGGGAAAAAGAGATATGTATATACACACAGACAGCTAAGATAATTGTACTACTAATTTTTATTAGTTCATTGAAAGGAACAGTTAGTGCTTATATTGTTTGATCAGTTTTTCATGCCTATATCTGGTAATCGGAGCAACTAGTTTGAAGATAACAATATGCAATATAATAACCACTGTTAACTTCCTAAAACATTTGATATATAAACTATGAAAAACAAGATGACAGTGTTGAGCTGAAGCAATAATACAATGTTCAAATGTACTTCAGTAGCAAGTCAGATCTTCACTAAAATCTTTTAGAAGCCCTTGGGATATTCTGAACTCTGTCCTTTGGAAACTAGGGGTATTAATTTTGTGGCTCATTTAGTCTAAGTGGGCTTTGCATTATTAATAAAGGATATGCTTTTGAGCTATTGGGCTATTTCACTGTGTGTAGAATCCAGTACTTCTTATCTTGGACAGTGGATAGTTCCCAGGCCACCTTGCCTCCTCTCAGGATGCATGCAGACACCTGTACATAAATACTTTAAGACAGGGCATCCTCTTCCTGGCTAGCTGCACCCTAATATCCTCCCTTCTGCCCCCAAAGAAACTAGTATTCCTCTTCCCTGACCTCTACCCCATGTAAGTGTACTTGTCAAGTGTTTCCTAGTCTCCCTCCTTCTCCTCAACCTGCTCCCACCCCCAAAAGTCTTCTGCATCTGGTCAGGCAGGCCCAGAGACATATGTGGATCGCGACAGTGACATTACCCAGCTGCAATAAGAGAGAGAAACAGCAGGGGGAGTTTCTTTGAGCCTGGTTCACTATCTCCTGCCTTTCTTAGAAGGACTCCCTTGAGTCAGAGAAACATATACAAGGTAAAAAGAGATGCTGATATGTTAGACAGTGGGGTACCTGAACTCTTCTTTAAAAATTTCTTTTCTATGACTTTCAGGTGATCGTCAATATAATCATCCGATTTTAAGCAGTGCTACCCAGACCCCTACACATGGTGAGAGATGACTGACAGCACTCTGCACTCCATCCTCATTCCATGTTGTTCCATGCTAACCACAGATGCCCATCAGCATCAAACACATGGTCACTGACTCCCTGAAACTAAGCAGGTGGAAGGAGCCATGTGCTAGCCATTCTCCAGGGCCACCCATATTCACTCTGCCTTTTAGACCATTATCCCCTTGGAGTTTCTGTCTCTGGATAACAGAGCAATTTTTGCCACAAAAAGGAAGAAGCTTGATCCATTCTTAACCCATTCATGCTTGCGATGTATATCATTCCTTGCAGGCATACATTCTATATGTCTAGAGCAAGGCGAATCAAAAGCTTCTTATGGTATCATTCACAAATGACATGAGACTTGGTTAAGTTACCTTGATGCTCCCCATACTAATTACAATTTGATGAAACTCAAAACTGATTTGGGACTTAGCCTCTTGGCAAGAGAAAAGGGCGAAAGCTGTAGAGTGTTAACATTGTGCCAAAGGGTTACAAAACCATGTTTCCCTCTTAGCGTTTCATGTGCTCCCAACAGATTGAAACTTACATTTGAA
Source organism: Chinchilla lanigera (assembly GCF_000276665.1). Lineage (NCBI taxonomy): Eukaryota > Metazoa > Chordata > Mammalia > Rodentia > Chinchillidae > Chinchilla > Chinchilla lanigera. Next base: position 5,713,616 of record NW_004955467.1, on the reverse strand, counting down.
ACCACAGAGGAAAACTATCTCAATGCCTTTCCCAAACTTAGTAAAATGTAAGACAGTAATGTAAATGGTGAACTCTCAGTCACTCTTGCCTCTTTGCTATGAAGGAGTAAAACCATTATTGAAGTTTTCATGAGAGAGAAACTCAAAGTAAATCAACGACCCACCTGGTAGAGAGAACTACAACTCACATGGCAGATTATGCAGTACTTCAGCACTGAGGTTGGGGGACATTTTAATTAGGACAAGAGGAAGAGAATATTTTGAGATGATCCTCCAGAGCTGTGGAAATACATAATGAAAGCAGCAGTAAATGAAATGTTTCACATTATTGGACACAAGAAAAATTAGAACTGGGAGAAATTGGAGAGATCAGTTACAAGAGGTTGACAGCAGTGGCAAAGTTAACAATGGGAACAGAGAGGAGGACTGAGATATGAAACATTTTGAAGAAAGAATTGGAAAAGCCTTGCCAGTAACAGAATATGGCTGATGAGAGCCAGTGCTGAGGACGACAATGAGCCAAGATTGATTAGAAGAACGGGAGTGGGGCTATTGACACTAGCCAAGCAATCAGGAAAGCAGCCAGGATGCACATAGGGTAGAATTGTTGGTGGGAGCTTAGATCTGGACATCTAGCTAGATTTGATATGACTGTAGGATATGCAAGAAGAATCACACAACAGGCAGCCGGAAATACAGAGATAAAACATGGGGAGAGGTGGAAGCTGAAGATATAAGTTGATCTTTGAAGACTGTAACAGGAGTTGGGGGTGGAGGCAATCTGTGCAAGAATCCTGAACAAGAAAAGCAGAAGGCAGAGACAGGGAGCCCGGGGGAAGCCTATGGCAATGAATACCAAGAAGAGGAGCCAGAAAAGACAAGCAAGGAGAGCTCCCACTTGCTCAGTGACATTCTGGAAGAACAACTGCTGAGCTGGCTTTCCTCAGAAGGAGCCAACACAAGTACAAACTCCTGAATACAAAAGGAAGAACCATTTTTTTCTCTATCTCTTACTTTCTTGTCTCTTCCAACTGGTACAAAAAAAGGAGAGCAGGTGAGCTTCAGTCCCTGGTTTTGCGAAGCCCACAGTGCATTAGCAATTTTCTCTGGATTGCTTTCATGGATATGACCCCTCCCCTCAAGGAACTGGAAAAGCCACGATTAAGACAGGAAGAGACCTGTGTGTGCTGGACAAGCAAGGAGCATCAATTGAATCCTTATTTTGGACCATGCAATATAAAAGGATCAGAAGAATTGGAGGGCTAGTGGTGTAGCTCAGTGATAGAGTGCTCCCCTGACATTTATAAAGCCTTGGGTTTCATCCTGTGAAAGAAAGAAAGAGAAAGAGAGAAAGAGAGAGAAGAAAGAAAAAAGAGAAAACAAAGAAAATGAAAGAAGAGAAAAAGAGAAAGAAAGCAAAAGAAGGAAAGAAAGAAAGAAAGAGAGAGAGAGAAAGAAAGAGGGAAGAAGATCAAGGGAAGGAAAGAAAGAGGAAGAGCGGGACAGGAGGGAGTAAGGAAGGAAAAAGAAAGGGAGAAAGAAAGAGAGAGTGGGAAAAGAGAAGGAGGGAAGAAGGAAAGGAGAGATAACAGGAAAAGCAAGCAAGGTTTGTGCAGTCAGGGGCATTACAATCTTTAGAGCTCAACAAGATTGACTCAAAGCAAATTACTAGAGACCAGTTAGATACTAAACTGAGTAGAACTTACAAGAATAGCAGTGTAAACTGGAACAGCAGACACTGTATGTGCTGAAAAGATGTGAGATGGCCAGAGCCAAGGCCTTTAGTCAAAGGAGAAGTTGAGAGAAGGAAAAAGGAATATATTTCGATAGGAAGAAGAGTTTGAACTAGGGATCAGTGGAAATCTTGGTGGATAAAGAAGGCAAGAAAGCTGGCCTTGGCTCAGTGGCATGTGAAAAAAAAACACTGGTTAGACTACAGTATCCAGAAATGTTGATCTTGGAAGAGGGTGAACTGAGAAATGCCTTCATTGGAAATATGATATCAACAGGCAAAGGAAAGTCTGTTCACCAACATGGCTAGAAGTAAAAAAGACAGAGCTAAGAGATTGGTGGCTGTTAACCAAGTGGAAGAAGCAATGCTTTCTGGTCCCTGCCCTCTTCAGTTCCCAGCATCTGTCATGATCTCTGCCAGGGAGGACTTTTCTGTACAACATGTTCTGATCACCCCCTCACATATGTACCAAGCTGGGCTGGGGTGAACACCAGCATATTGGCTGAGATCCTCTGGCTCAATCCCCAGTACTGGGGGTGACAGTGCAGGCAGAAAGGAACAGTGATGCCAGGAGTTCCCTGTGCCTGGGATGCCTTTGCATAAGGCCTAGGAGGGCTTCCCTCTCTCCCAGTGTTCATAGAATGTTGTGTCCCATGATTCAGCACTCTCTGCTTAGAGGATTAAGAAATCATAGTCCATTTGCACATCTGTCCCCACATTTGAGTCTTCTACTTCTCAGTCTTCTTTGGTCGTGAAGTAGCCCAACCAGAGAGGATGGAGGGGTGATACAGCAAATGTAGCCCCCCACCTCCCTCACTTCTTGGAATGATACCATAATTTCCCCCAGCACCCACCTGTTGACTTCTTTTTGTGGCTTCTCTCTTCTCATCTCTCAGAACAACAAAGCCTGCTTTCCTGGGTCTTCATTCCTCTCGGATCCCCATTTTAGCCACCAACCCTCAGCAGGTCATGCATCCCCTCTCCTGTGTTATCCCTAATCTGGCAACCCCCCAGACCCAACTCATCCTGCATGGTGCCCCAGTAATCACTCACTTTATTACCCTTTCACCGTATTTTCCATTCCTTCCTCCATCTTTTTAACTGAGTTCTGACAATGAATGGCATTCCATTCCTTCTTCTGATTTGGGAACCTCAAGGCTGTATCTCTGGGGAAGAGGGGGGAAGTACGAAGGGTGTGATGAGTCCTTTTGTGTACATTCTTTCCTCTAGCAGCTTAGAGTTAACTCAAGGGTCTTCTGAGAAGGGAATTAAAGTAAGATACAATGGTTGTGTGGCTCACAGGGCTTGTCAGGTGTGGAGCATGAAAATTCCCAGGTGGGTGCTTCCCAGGTAGGGGCATGAATTATGGATAGAGTAGGGGAGTGGCAGCAGAGTTGGGTCTTAGACTAAGTTCTTCTGTGGTACGTAAAGCAAGGCACTACAGCTCCTCCAAGGTCAGGTTTGTCTGACCTGGAGAGGTGTGCCTATAACTATTAGGAGATGGATAGCACCTTTGCACAGTAGATGGTTTTATGATGCTCCTTGGCTGCAACAGTTTTATATTTTCATCAGATTACCCAGTGGTATACTTAGAGCAGTGATCTGCTTCCAAGATTCAGAGTTGAGTCTGCTACTCAAGAACTCCTGTGGGAGGTGGTCAGTGACAGCTAAAACAGCACCTGTCCCCAGGCTATTGACAACTGGACTTGAGCATGAGGGCAACTGTCAACAGCATTTCCTGTGTGCTAGCACAGAGGGCCAGGAAACCAGGACTCTAGTTAAGGATGAATTAGAAAGTACAGAGAGAGGACCTGAACATTCCTCTGTCCAAGTCTTCACTAATGCAACACATCTCTCCCCTTTTCTTGCAGAGAAGCCCCGGATGAACAACATCCTGACATCAGCCACCGAGCCCTATGACCTCTCCTTCTCCCGCTCTTTCCAGAACTTGGCACACCTACCCCCATCCTATGAGTCTGCAGTGAAGACCAACCCGAGCAAGTACTCATCTCTGAAGAGGCTAAGTAAGCCAAGTCCCTCCCAGGGTTGAGGTCTGTCCCTGATGTCTCCAAGAAATCTTCCTCTGTCTGTTTCTCTCTCTTGACCCATCCCCAAGAGAACAAGTGCTCAAGGCCAAGAACAAAGCCTGAGTTGCATGTAGGAAGAAGAGTATATGCAAGTCTCTTGCTTTTGTTCTTTGGAGCCTGAGTCTATTCTTCCCAGGGACAGAATATAGGCCATAGAAACTTAGATCTGCACTTCTATATGAGGCAGCACTCCAACTCTTGCACCAGTTCAACTGCAAGAGAAAGACTTTCCCAGCCCTGCACACTTGCCCATCTGCTTCTGCAAATCATGGGTTTTCATTGCTCTTTGTCCCATTTTAGAATAGTAGTTAACAATGTCCAGAGCTTTTTTTGAGACCCGTAGGTCAGCTCCCTCTCTAACTCAGCCAACACCATCTAGAGAGCCTGAGACTCGCAATCTCTTGTGCATATCCTGTTTCATTAGGGATTCCTGGTCTTTCACTTGAGTTTTAGGGAGTCTGTGGATCTTGAGGGGTTTGACACTAAAATGCCAAGGAAATACATTGAGGGACCACTCTTCTTCCTTGGACTTCAGACCCTTGGGTCTTCTCCCTGAGTTTTCTTATAAATCTCTTTTGATGACCACTAACTACTGAAGCCCCAGCCTACAAGGCAATGTACCCTAATAGACCACCCCAAGCTCACATCACCCATCCCCATGGGGGAACACTGAGTTTCTATGGGAGGAAGTGGGCATCTCTGATGATCTAAGAAATCTGATTGATGCCCTGAGTCAAGAAAACATGGCTCAGTTGCCAGAATACACCCATCAGTAGCCCCTCTGCGCCAATTTAAAAGGAAGCAATGTTTTGAGTTTGGTGCAGATCTTGAGGGTTGTCTGAAGGAGTTCTCCCTGCTGAAATGTGGGGTGATTCAGGTTTGTGTGTGTGCTGTGTGAGCTTGAGAGGGCCTACTTGATAGAGAGGACAATGGAGCATTTGAGTGAGGTTCAAGTGTCTGAGCATTCCAGCCTTCTGTGTTGTGGGCACAAGCGCAGTACTGTAGGCTGATGACATGGTTGTACAGAGGTTAGATGCCCATGCATCAGCTTCCTGTGCACTGTCGGCTGCTCCAGAGAAGGTGTTACTATGTTCGTAAGTTACCAGGCATGCTTTCTCACAGATGCCTCTTAGCTAGAACATCTTGCGTTTTTCCAGCTGGAGGCTGGATCTGTGACTCAGCTTCCATAAAGAGAGGATCTAGACCTTGTTCAGAAACTCCAGGGGCTACTTGGGTGCTCCATCAAGACAGGATGCCATGAGATGTCAGGACTGTGGTGTGGTACATACAGCACAGGAGTAGGAGGAGCCCAAGGGGTTGGACTTGCCCTTATCTGCCATGAGCTCTCTGGGGATCTTGAAGAGGTCCCTTAACCTCTTGCTACTCGAAGTGGTCCTTGGACCAGGAACAGCGCCTGGGACTGTGTTAGAGATGCAGTCTCTTGGACACATCTGAGGCCCTGGGTCGGAATCTGCAGTTCACAAGCTTCCAGGTACTGGCTGGCACATTCAGTGGAACAGCACCACCTTCGCCTGAGCCTTCAGGTCCTACTCTATAAACAGAAAGGGTTTAACAGCATTGTTCTTGAAGATTTATAGGCAGATGACTCAGCGATAGGGCTGTGGGGCTTTCTCCAAGCTCTCTCCCTGGTGTCACCCCATTTCCTTCTGTCTCCTTCCTCTGCAGCGGACAAGGAGGCTGATGAGTACTACATGAGGCGGAGGCACCTGCCTGACCTGGCGGCCCGCGGCACCCTCCCACTCAACGTCATCCAGATGTCTCAGCAGAAGCCGCTGCCGCGGGAAAGACCACGCAGGCCCATCCGGGCCATGTCCCAGGACAGGGTCTTGTCCCCGCAACGGGGCCTGTCGGATGAGTTCAGCATGCCCTATGACCGCATTCTGTCTGATGAGCAGCTCCTTTCCACTGAGCGCCTGCATTCCCAGGACCCGTTGCTGTCGCCGGAGCGGACGGCCTTCCCCGAGCAGTCCTTGTCGCGGGCCATCTCCCACACGGACGTATTTGTGTCCACGCCCGTGCTGGACCGCTACCGCATGACCAAGATGCACTCCCATCCCAGTGCCTCCAATAACTCCTACGCCACCCTGGGCCAGAGCCAGACAGCAGCCAAGCGCCACGCCTTTGCCTCGCGCAGACACAACACCGTGGAGCAGCTGCACTACATCCCGGGCCACCACACCTGCTACACGGCCAGCAAGACTGAAGTGACAGTGTGACCGACAGAGCCCTGCTGGGTGCTTGGCGGGGTGGGGTGGGGCAAAACAGAGCAGAGGTCAGGAGCAGAACGTCCAGCCTTCTGCTTGTCCCTTTCCCTTTCCAGTTCTCCTCCATTGGCGGAAGGGGTGGGCCACCTTTGTCCAGAAAGCCATACCCCAGCTCCGATGGCCTGGCCCAACACACTCGACCCAGGACCTAGAGCATCTGCTTTCACTCTTCCAGTACAATCAATGGGGAGCAAGGAGCAGGTGGAGCCCCAGTCCCACCCCTGCCACCTTCACCAACGTCCTTCAGTCCCACACCCTCCTTCCCATCCAAGGCACTCTGCCCAGGTTCTGTCAGCCAGAAGACCCTCACCTGCCCCTGATCTAAAACTGTCCGGATTGGAACAGGCCAGTGGGTACAGTCAGTGGGCTGACCAAATAGGCTACTCGGTCTTATCCATTTACCTAGAACCACATCACAGAAATCTTCTAGTGCCTAAAAACTGCCTGCTTGCTCTCCGAGACAGAGAGCTGCTGTGTTATAAGCACAATACTGATTCTCTTCTGCCTGCTGGAACTCTCGGGTCCCCACCAAGTGAGTGGCCCTTCCTTTGCTGACCCTGGCCCTTCATCCCTCCCTGGGACAAGGAGGCTTCCCTTCCTGCAGCTGCGTCCTCTTGTTGGAAACCCTGTCCCATTCCAGCTGGCTGCCCTGGCCCCTCTTCTGGTGTGGTGGGGGAGGCTTTGCTCTCCTCCAGCCTAGCTGTTTCAGTTCTTTAAGGCTTTGGTATTGGGGTGCAGGGACTTTAGGGGAGTCTTCCTGGCCACCTGTTTATCTCCCCCACTGCCTCCAGGCCTCTAGGTCTGAACTCTGAGCTAGGGTGGGGAGGGCCACTGTGATGCCCAGGATCTCAGGGGCTCACCATTCCCATCATTCAAGGCTCTGCTTGTCCCCCACCATGCACCTCAGGCAGGACAGAGGCAGAAGCTTGTACAGAGAAGATGCTCAGCCCCAAGTAAGGAGGACTTTCTCTAGGCTGGCTGTCCTGCACTTGCCTGCTCCTCTTTCCCCACTGCCAACCACTTAGTGGGCTCCTTCTCTACTCAGATCGCCTTCTCTCCCTGCCTTCCTTTCCCACCATGTATCTTCTCCTGTACCCTCTAGTTCCATTACTCTCCCCTGGCTGCCCTTCCTCCCACCAGTGCATCAAAGGATCAAAGACCCATTGGTAAATGCAAATAGACAATGGTACTGATCCAGGCTACTAGTTCAGGAGCTAATTGGGCGTCTCCCCAGCTAATTAGTTCCATTACTCTCCCCTGGCTGCCCTTCCTCCCACCAGTGCATCAAAGGATCAAAGACCCATTGGTAAATGCAAATAGACAATGGTACTGATCCAGGCTACTAGTTCAGGAGCTAATTGGGCGTCTCCCCAGCTCATCGGTCCTTCCCTGCAGGGGGCACTGTAACTTCAGGCAGGTCCGTTCCTGCCCTCAGCTCTGTGAGGGGCCCCCAGTGGTAGCCCATCACAGCCCCTTCTCTCTCTCCCAACTGAGCAGTGGAAAGGGTGTGCCCACCTCTAGAGAGCTAACATGAACACAGCAACACCTCCCCCACATCTGCCCCGCAACATCAGGGGAAGAGATACAGAGGCTCCCAGTTCTCAGGGACAGGATGTCTCCTGGTCTGGGGCTGGGAGGAATCAGCTCCAGACTGTTTGGTGAAGGTGTAATACTAAAACTAGGATGTCACCAGTCAGATTCCAGCAATAATGCCCTTAAGGAGGATTTTACATTCTCTTAGCTCCACATGAATAGTCTTTTAAAAAGGTGGGGAGAACTCATCTGTCCTGAGAATTTTTAATCTAACCAAGTCCAAAAACTACAAAGAAATTTTTGGACTGCTTCCTCTTACAGAAGTCAACAATTCCAAACTTCTCTCCTCCTCTCCCCAAAGCTCACCTTCCAGGCTGAACAGGACTGGGTCATATGAATCACAAGGGGACAGAGGTTGGAGGTTATGACCACAGTCCTCAGCATCTGCACTGGGGAAATGTCCCCGGGACCCTGAGGATGGGAGATGAGGACTGACCCCCTCTGCTTTCCTCCCCACAAACACATAAACCTTCTGAAGGGCTGGTCCCCATGGGTTTATGAGCATTTGTTCCAGAAGGTAAGACTAAGGGAGATGGAAAAAAGGAAACTGATCTACATAAAGCAGATGGCAGTCGTAGAAGCAAAAGTGTGTCTTACAACTGGGCTCCTAAGCCTGGAACCCTTTGACTCCTTAGCCCTTGGCCAGTTCCCCTGAAGACCACTTGTTTGTGGGGAGGGGAAAGGACAGGTCATGGGTAGGTGAAAGCTGTTCCCCTGGTGTTTATACTATACATACTAAACCAGAGATCTGTCTCATCCTGCCGAAACATGTTCTGGACTCTAGGTTCTCTAGCCCTCAGGGGAATCTTCCCCTGGGCTCCCTGCCCCCAACCTTCTCTCTGACAAGGTGTGTTTCTGTCTGTCTCAGGGTTTGGTTCATAGGTTGATTTCAAAATAGTTTTTATTCCAAGTCTTACCACTGTCAGGTTTAAAAATCTCTTTCATCAGTTGAATCATCATTTGAAATCAGAAAATTCAGCGTGGATAATTATCCTTTGTAAAGGAGTTCTTTTGCTTTATCCTGAGGCCTGGAACAAAGAAAAAGAGAGGAAGGAGAGAGAGAGGATAGTGGAAAAGAAAGAGATAGAGATAGAGGGCCTGTAGACTCGCTCCATTTCAGATTCCTGCTTCAGACTCCAGAAACTGTCTTAATTGGGACATGAAGGTACAGTAGTCACCACTTAGACCCAGTTCTATATTACCCTGTTTCAGTAGCTTGCAGTCAACCATGGTCCAAAACTAGTAATATTTACCCTGGCTAAAAAGAGAGAGGACATTCACATAACTCTTATTACAGTATATTGCTATAATTGTCCTATTTTATTGTTAATGCTGTTCACCTCTTCTTGTGCTTAATGTGCAAATTAAACTTCATCACAGGTATGTATGCATAAGAAAAAATAGAGTTTGTATGCGATTCAGGGCTACCCCCGGTAAGGGGAGATCCACAATAAGAGGGGACCTCATCTGCTCAGCCGTTTCATCCATCTCTCTAGAATAAGCAAAACCATACTGCCAGATAGGTTCATTTAAGTGTGCATTCTGGTTCTAGAACTCAGATGTCACAGCTTCCAGCCCAACCATGCTAGTGGCCTTGCTACATACAGAAGGGCCGCTCCTCCCTCATAGAGGGCACCTGTCCCTAGCAAAGGAATCCTAAATCCCAAGATTTTCCTCTGCTCATTCTGTTCTCTCTTGTGTCTCCATTGCTCTGTTAGGGATGGACTGGGTTTGCACAGGTTTCTCCTGACCTGAATGTTCTTCTGGAGGCTTTCTGTGTCTTTTGTGCCCTTGCAGTCTTGCTTCCTCCAGTAAACTCCTGGGTCTAAGCACTCAGGAATCACAAAGGCTTTGCAGGAATTCCTTAATCTCTTAAGTGGGCTTCTGCCCATGCACCTGGAGTGATAGGTCTCTGTCCCTTAGAAAGTACCCCCTCCTGCAGGCTGAAGTTCCTCCCCTTCTCTTTTCACTTTTGCTTCCCTTTTAACCTCAATCTCCTATACCAGTTCCCTCTTCCTTTCTTCTCATTTGTTTCCTTGTTTACTTTCCTTCATCCAAAATTTATTTTCCTTGATCCTGTTATAGTCTGTAGTTTTCAGAATTAGAGCTCTGAAGGAAAACTGCAGAAGAACCAGGAATTCTTCAAGTCCTCTGTTTACCTCTCTGGTGTATCCTTCACTTCCTACATCTGTGAGATGATATTCAAGGGCATGAAGCCAAGGGCTCTCCCCCTCTGACCTTTGGGAGGGGAAAGAGAGACTGCTGGGCCAGAGGTGTTACAGCCAAAAGATCAGCTTTGGTTCCTACACCTATAAAACCCGTGAAGCTCCTGACCCAGACTGCTACTAGCTACTAGGCTCCTGCTCCAGCCAAATTTTCATACCTTTGGGGACTCTCAGCCACTCACTCCCCTTTCCTGCAAGTGAGCGTGCCTCACAGTTACTCCTTTGTCTCAGAAGACTTGAAGGCCTCAGGACTCTCCAAGCATGGAAGAGTATCCATCCCAACATCCCTGCCACCAAACTTAATTCATCTCCTTCAAAGACACCTTGTCCAGCACCAGCCTCCTACCCTAATTCCTTCCATTAGCAACTGTGGACTTGACACAAGGTAATAGTTTGAAAGGGCTGCCAATCACATGGACCCTAGAAGGCACCTGCTCTGAGAAGGGCTGGCTCATTACTTTCCATATGCCATAGGCATTCCTCTGTCATCCTCTCTGAATCTAGGGAACTTTGCTCATGAATATTTTCAAGGAAGTCTGTTGTGCTTTGATGAAGTATTTTGAGGAGTTAAATGTTATTTTTTTATGAAATGCAGCATTTTAATGGCAAATTCAATATGAAAAGGCAGCCTTCCTGGGCTCTATATTTGATTTTGGAAGGCAGCATACTCAAGGAGAAAAAGGTACAAAGCTGAGGCTCTGGAGATGCAGCTTCCAGCCCTGGCTGTGTCTCCATCTCACCACGTGACTGAGAGGACTCACATTCCTGCTTAGTACCTCAGTTTACCCATCTATAAAATGAGGGGCTTCAATTAGATATGATTCCAAGTTTCCTTCAGCTCTCACATTCTAGGACTTGCATTTCTCATCTGTGTCCTTTTCTTTCCTCACATCCCCTCCACCTCAACTGAGCTGTATACATCTCACCTATGCCTTCCCCCTACAGAGACATCTCAGACGCCCCAATTAGCCACAAGACTCCTCACCAGAGATGGGATTGGCCTGATGGTCTTGGCCAACCACGGATGTTCTCATGCCTGAGGATGAAGGGCCTGACCATTCAGCAAGATACCAACCATGTGTCACGAAGCCTCTCCTACAGACACACCTAAGCCACCTAGGTGTCTGTGTCACTAGAAAATTCTGAGTTTGGAGTTTTCATTTTTGATACGGTCCTTATAGCTGGAGGGAAGCAGTTCCAATTTCAAAGAGGGGACTAGAAAAGAAAGATTTGTATGTCAGCCTATGAAGTTTGGGCATGAAGTTTGTATCTAAGGACAGCTGAAAAACACATGCCAAGCCTCAGAGATGCACTCTTGGCAAAGGTTCCATGTGGCAGAGGATGTTATTGTATCCCACTCTGGAATGTTCTCCTGAACACAAAGACTGGACACTGAGGTTCCATTCCAACTGGAGAGGAGGAGGCACCCAACCTGGGCTGCTAGGAGGTGGGCTTTCACCTCATCCTAGTATCTTTCTGTCCCCTGCTTGTGACACTACTGCCTTCCCAGTGAAGGCTTGTGAAGCAAGAATGGAGATTCCAAGTCGGTACCATCAAACCTATATTGTAAATCGGCAAATACATTAACCTTTCATCATTCAGAAAAAGGACACTGTATGCTTCCATAAGACCCTTCCTGCTGAGGGAAGAGAAGACCCTGCTCAACTTTTCTGCCCATCCTGCAGTGACCCTTGAATGCCACTTCATGAGAGGACCCATTCATTTGCTTCGTAGTGGAAAAAAAAAATTCCTCTAGTTCTATAACACAACTAGATATTTTGTAGTAAAGAATTCTTGAAATTCTCTAATAAAAAGCAATTCTTACTATAATATTTTTAGTTTGGGGACACACTTTCCTAAGGGGAATTAATGAACATTTTTATGCATTAGCCCAATTTATGGATTCTGTTTATTATATATGGTAGTATTGATGAAAATGACCTTTCTATCCGTACCTTTGCGATTTCTTCATTCCTCATATGTAAGCTTCACAATGAGCAGTGCTCTTGTTTCTGCTCCTGTACAAATCTCATCGTCATCCTTACCTGTCAAAGCACATTCTATATGTACTGTAAACAGATATCACTTTAGTAAGATTTAGTCTTAAGAATTTTTCCACTTTTGTCAGTAACAAATATTTATGGATTAAAAAAAATAAAGCTGTTTCAACACAACTTGCGTCTCTTAAAGTAGCTACAAGCTTATTTTTGTTGAGTCTAAACTAATAATAATTAGAAAGCATATAGAATATCATTGAAGTTGAAAGTGGAAGCAAAGACTGAAAACGAACAGGAACTAGGAAACTTTTATGGGGTGATAAGGATATTTTAAAACTGGACTGTGGTGGTAGCTGCAAAACCGTAATTATGAAAGTGTATACTTCCGATGGGTTCACATTATGATGTACAAACTAAACTTTACTATTATGCTTAAAAATGGTGGACAGAAGGAACGTAGGAAGGGAAGCCCAGAACACATACCAATGAAAAAGCTATCCCCATCCACAGCAGAATCAGAAGTCCTTAAGGTCATAGCCATAGTTCTTTACCACAGCACTACTACATTAGGACATTAGGTCCTAGTTTGATTTTAATTTCTGCAGTTACTGTAGTTGATCAGAGGAACGGTGGCTAAATACTCAATCCAGAAAGTCAAGTTGCACCATGAAAAGTGATTTTGATTTGGAATTTTGTTTCTCTGGACATGACTCTTATGTTCTTTGGCTCATGTTCACTTATAGTACCAAGGTTACATCTTGTTCACCAGAGCCTAGATGTAGGTTGAGCAAACAAAGTGTTGCTAAACAAGATGGCTGGCTGAACCCCACAATTCAGCTCCTCCGTAGTTTCTAGAATCATCCTTAGCAAAACTCTATTCCCAAACTTCCAACTCCTTTGTAAATAAAATCTTTGTTGGATGTACTGGCCTTATACTTTAATATACATATATTCTTCTAATCAATGGCATTCACACCCTAACTATAAACCTGCTTACTGCCTTTATACATTATACCACATGACCACTCCAATTCTGATGTATATTTACTCATTACAACTATTGTTATTGCAGTGCCTTTGCTTCTAAGTCACTGTAATACACGGGAAACAGATGGACTCTTAAGATCCTTGCTGTATCTGATTTTTTCCCCTTTAATACTAGGGATGGAACCCTACGTGGGAAGCAAGTACACTACCACTGAACCTCCACCCAAGGCCTTATGCTTGCTGGGTTATAATTTAATGATCACAGAATAATATTCATGCTATAGCTGAAATTCTAGGAAGCAGGAAGAGCTTGTTAGTACTCACCCCACTGTCTTCCTTGGTCATACCCATCTCAACTTTCCCATCCCAGCAAATAGGATGCTTTTGAAGAGCAGCAAAGTAGAAGTCAAGGGACCTTATTCATTATATGACCTTGAGAAACTCACTTCTCTTCAAATCTCAGTTTTCTCATTTAAAACAAAATGAACAGGACAGACAAGTCCATCTCTAAAATGCTTCTCTGCTTCTTTAGTGTATTTCTGTGGCTTTCTTAAAACTTCTTAGGAAACTGATGGGCTTAGTTGGTATTTATGATGGCAGAAGTGTAAAGTAGGAGGAAACAGTGGGGATAGAGTGGAAAAAACCTTTGCCTGGACCTTCCCCTTATAAAATAGTATCTTTACCATTGCCGGTACATGTACCCTTGTGCAAACAAGATGGTTATGGAGAAGCAAAAGTATTGAACAAGAGGAAGAACAAGATTTTCAAAAGCTCTCTCTTCTGTTTGACTTAATTTTTTGTGATTTCCCAAAATCAACAAGTTGGCTGTCAAAGAAATCCCAAAGATTAAATTTTCACAGACATTTCTCCCACTCTTCATTATTTTACTCTCTTGTTTTTAGAAATAGGGCTCAAATGTGTTTCAGGGACAGTTCATCTTCAAAAACAAAAAGAGATGTATTGTTTTTGTTTCTAAACCAGCATTAATCTCAACCCCAAGTCTAACTTGCAGAGATATGTAGCACATACAGTATACTAATACTTACGCCCTCGTTCCTAATGAAGTTTACTTTAGAGATTTTCTGCGGTCCATTTACAAAAGCTACTCCTGCTGTTTCATTGCAGAAATCATGGTAAAGACTTCCCCTGCTTCATAAAGGATATTGTCTATATTGATCTTCATTTTAGATGTGAAGAAAATTAAAACTCATCATCTAAACCGGTGCCACTCAAAAGTGCAGTCCACAGAGTAACAACTTCAAAGTCCTGTGCAGCTTAGTGCAATGTGGACTCTCAGTGCTCACCTGAATTTCTAAATCAAAATCTCAAGTGGTGGGACCTCTGAATATCCATTTTAAGAAGATGCTGAGGTGATGCTCTGCACATTAAAGATGGGAAGCATACAATTTTGAAACTTTTCAGCCATATAACAAGAATAAAGACTGAATCTTGGGATGACAGTGGCCTTGCTCTGTGCAGTCTGATGATTTCAAGCAACCAGGTTAGTGAAGAGATTACAACAAAAATAAATTTATAGAGGAGTAAGTATTCAGAGAGTTAAGGCAGGGTGTATACAATATAGCTACGTACAATAGATGAGAAACTATATGACTTTTAGCCTCATAAGGTTAAGTGGGCATCTTTAAAATTTGCACAAAATTAAATGTGTCAAAATTTGAAAGGAAAGGACAATAAGGATAAGGAGTAGATATCAAGCAAGAGCTGCTCCCTTAGGCACCAGAGTATAACAGAGGAGAAACCTGTTCCTTTGGAACTTTTTAGGAAGGCAAGAAGGGATCATTGTGAGATAAGAAGAAAGGGCCGTTCAGGGAGGCCTGGATGTTCCCAATCTCCTTAGAAGTACATGACAAGGACTCATAAAATCATGAAGAACAGGCTGTGTTATGCTGTGGTCACAACTTTTAAGTCTACCTAAAACAACAAAGGATTGTTTCTCACTCTTGCTGTGTTGTAGATCAGCTGAGCTTCTGTCATACTTCCTCACAGGGCAAAGAAATAGGTGGATCAGCCACTGTTGGCCATGTTACCCATAACCACAGCAAAAGAAAGGTGGAAGGAATACTAGCCAGTCTCACTAAGACAATTAATGTCAACCCAGAGTGGCACGTATCACTTCTACTCGCATTTTCTGGGCTGGATCTGGCTACAAAGTCCCACTCTATATCATGTAGAGGCCAGGAAATGTGATCCTACCATGTTCCAGGAAGATAGAGAACATAAAATAGCCAGCTAGCGGCATCAGTGAATATTGATAATGTCTCTAGAGTCAAAGATCAGTAGTCTACAGAGACAAAAGTCTCCCTCTTTATATGGCCAGTTCTGCTTGTTCTATAGTAACAGAGAAACCAGCAAAACTATCAAAGTGTTCTCGTTTCTTAAGTCAGGTAAAACTTTTTTGCAACTAAAGCATACAAAGGCAATACTATGCCTGTTTCCATTTCAAATTAGTGGTTTTCTTATTCATGACTCATTAGTAGCAAGAAATAAACACATATTTAAATTATTTGAAGTAAATGATGAGAATATAATTATTCTCAATCATTGTTATGGAATATGAAACAGTGCATAAGACATAAGGCTTGATTATACAGTGTAACCAACCCACAAAAGCCAAGTAGTCATTCAAACCTTGACAGTTCTCTGTCTCTGCCCTACCCTTCTCTTCTTCCTGCCTTGATTTCCTTTGGTAAAAAACTTGCATTTCTTTTGTGTGTAGCTCTTCTCCTGTTTAAACCTGGTTGGAATAACTCCACCAGCAATTAAGTCTTCATAGCCTTCCTTGTTTGACCTTTATGCTAGTTGATTTAAGCTCTCTGTACCTCAATTCCAAAATTGTTAGGAGAATGCATGAAAATATCCATGATTCCCTTTGTGTATCAGCAAGTCATTGTTTTGAAACAAAACACCCCAAATGTATAGCAAAAAGTATGCGCTGTTATCTCTCATGATTCTGGGAGCCAACTGGATCAGCCAAACAGTTCTTACTCAGTGTCCCTTACATGGCTGCCATCAGATGGTAGCTGAAGCTGGAGTCAGCTCAAAGGCTTCCTCACATGTTTAGCTGGCTATTCATGCTGACTGTGAGCTGGACCTCAAAGGGATTATCATTTGGAATGCTCACATGTATTCTCTCTACCAGGATTTCTCATAGAGTACATAGCAGCTGGGTTCTAAGAAAATGTGTCTGGCAATAAGAGAGATAGGCAGGAGAGAGGGAGATATCAAGAGAACAAGTCAAGTAAAAACTATATCACCTTATGATGCAGCCCCAAAAGTAATATAATAATATACTCTCTGATTCAAACATTTGTGAAGCTCTACCCAGGTTCAAGGGGACAGAAAGGTTTGAAGGAAGTGTGGCCAGTTCCCTTTGTAAGAAAAGCATGTTGATGAAAGTTATTACTATGATTCTCCTTGGAAAATGCAGTATTTCATATTTTGGGTCAAGTGTCTATCTATGATCTCATAAGCTATAGTCAAGAAACCTTAGATCACACACTATAAAATATTTACAATCATTCACCCTGAGAGTTATAAGCAATTTTGAAAAAATAAGTAAGTGTAGGGTGAACACATACATTGAATAGTCTCTCTGTAAAGTCAGCAATTGTTATCATTTCATGTTTTTAAACGGGATTTTTGTAGTGCAATATCCCTGAAGCATTTACAAAATATCCCTTGAAAGAACATCTGCTTTTTAGTTCCTTTCCAGGACTCTGGAGATGACAGTGAACAGGGCAGGCTAACAGCGGATTCTGTAGATTCACACTAAAATATTTCCTGTAACAACGTAATGGTATGAGATTCTGATGGCTTCCTCTTATTTCTTTTACTCTTATTTTTTCTCCACCGAGACCAACAACAGTTAACCACTATCTACTCTACCCTTAGGGTAAAGGTAGACAGAGACCAGAGGAAGAATTTTTGGTGAACTTCACTTTCAAAAATACACGGCACAAAAACTGTCAGGCATTTAACATAAAATTCACTTAATGAAGCAAGAAAGTCTTTCCTTTAACTTTGAAAGTTGACCTTTGAGTATGAGTGACTCAAGCTTGCAAAGCCTGACATTTTACCATAAGCCACATAGTAGACACACTATAAAATGTGGTAGGACCATATTCTGCTATCTAGGACAGAGAAATACCTTCTTGCACTGGAGAAAAAGCCTCAGGAAGAACCAAAGAGGAGAAAAAGATATCTGGATCTCATAAACAGTCCCAGCCCTAACACCCACTATGGGAAAGGCTGATAGGGATGGAAGAGGGTGCTCACAGGGAAGTAAACAATGACTCATCCAGATGGATGGGAGGATCTGATGGCAAAATGGACTTATGTTTAGCTTCCTGCCCAGACTCTGTGGAAAAAATTCCTGATGAATGTCCCATGCTAACATATGACAGTGAAGACAGCATGAAAATGATAGTCTCACGGGACTACACAGAGAGAGGCCCCACTCAACTCTGGGAACCCACCCCTTATGTGATACCTAGCAGTCAGGTACCCTGTCTGGGCATCTGAAAGAGATCTTCAGAGATTTGGTACCTGAGAGCTCCAACAACAAAGGACAGCTATTACAGAGAAATGAAGATATACACAAATCTGCACACTCCAGTTAAAGCCAGGAAATCTAAAGGTGATCTGCCTGTATCTGTGGCTTGTATCTATAGTGCTGGATGAACCTTTTTATCCTAGAAACCTTTTAAACTCTTATCAAGTACTGGGGACCCTGGCAAGATTTCTCTTGTGTGGCACCTATCTGTATACATTTACTGTTTTTGAAATTAGGATCAGGGATTGTAGCTCAGTTTTTCTCCACCAAGATAAATAAGAGTAAATCACTATCTACTGTACCCTTAAGGAAAAGGTAGACAGAGACCTGAGTACTTGCCTAACACACACATTACCCTGGGTTCCACCCACAGCACCACAAAAAGTAAGATATTTATTAATACATAGGAGAAATTAGTTTGGTTTTCTCCTATTAATACATAGGAGAAATTATTACAGTACATAAAATGTATTGTAGTCAGTGATACTGTATCACATACTTCAAAATAGCTAGAATAGAGGATTTTGAATATTTTCACCCCAAAGAAATGAAAAATATTTGAGATGATAGAGAACTTAAATATTTTTTGATCAATACACTATATATATATGTATATATATACTGAAACATCACATTGTACCCTGTGTAGGTGTACAATTATGCTGTCAATAAAAGATAAAGCCATAAATAAAATGTATTTGTTAGTTCATTTTACAATAACAATACATCCATGATATGTTAACATAAAGAGCATGTTTTTAAGAGAAATAACTACATTTTGCAAAAAAATTAGTGAGAAGGTAGAATAGTTTTATATTTTTGCAAAGTTAGTTAATCACCTTGAAAGAACATTATTAGAAAATATCAAATACTGATTTCTACTCTGCAGTTAATCTGCTGCAGTATCATCCCTTGCGTAGCCTCCAGAGGCAGCCTGGTGCACACTTGAGAGAGAAATAAAAGAAATGGGGAGGAGTTGCGGGAGAGGGGGGAAGAATTATTAAGAAATCGAATCATCATACGATCTCTTATCAGTAGCAATTACCATATATGCCATTGTTGAAGAAGCTGGAGAGGAAAAGGAGGGGTGGGAGAAGAGAAGGAGGGAGAAGTGCAAGCTCAGACAGAGGGAAAAGAGAAGCAGCCCCCTTTTCCCATGGCTGCTGATCAGCCCAAAGCAAGCCTGAGTTAAGGGCTGGAAGAAGTGTTAGTTTCACAGTAATTTGGAAGTCGGTATTATAATACACTGGATGCATTCATTATTAAGGTAGAGAAGTGACCAAATGACTTCTTATTTTCTAAGAAAAACTTAAAGTGTAAGAGATGGAAACAAGAACTAAAGTTGCTTATCGCAGACACACTGGTTTACTTGCTTGGCATAATGGTTATGCAGATAGACATAACTGGCATGGGACTTATGCAAAATGACCCAGATTAAGGAAAATGGAACAGTTTGTTAAAAAATTAATGGAAAAGCATAAAATACAGGTAAGTAACCAGATGGCATCCTTAAGAGATGGCAAGAGACACACTTTTAAAAATCAAGAAAAGAACAGAAAATTCTTCAAGAGAGAATAAGATAGGATGGAAAGGAGAAGTGATTCAGGAACGTCTGATTCTTTGTCCTCCATCATTCTGGCCCCCCAAAAAAACCTGCATCACCTATATCTCCTGACAAATAGATTCCAACCCTACCCCAGCCACCAGTATAACCACATGGCCAATGAGACCAATGGCAGTCTGCTTAATTTCCAAATTGAAACTTGTAGAGAGGAAACGTTTTCCTCCTCAGAGTCTGGAGATAGATCAATAATATAAATCCAAAGTGACTCTAACCCTGGTCCCACATGATATGAAGAAAGCATGTAGGAGGTGGTAGAAGAGCATAATATGGCAGCTAATATTTATCCAATGCTTACTGTGGCGTAGGCAATATTCCGGAGTACTGTGCATGCAGTAACTCACAGAATCCTCACACCATCTCTTATGGGTAGGAATTACTAAATGCCCCATGACTAAGGAGTCTGGCCTCATCCTAAGGACAAGGAAAAGCCTCTGAGGGGCTGTTATGGCTTAAAAGGAAGTGTCTCCCCAAAAGCGCATGTGTTGAGGAACTGATCTCCACTGCAGCAATGTTCAGAGATGTGGTCTAAAAGAGTGATTGAATCATGAGGGCACTGACCTCACCAATGAGTTAAGTCAGATAGATGAATGGGCTACTGGGAGTAGGGTCCATTCAAAGGGAGTGGATTATGGGGACTATATTTTATCCCTTGCACCTTTCTCTCTGGCTATTTCTCTTTCCTTCTGCTTCGTAGCTGCCATGAGGTGAGCAACATTCCTTTACCACTCTTCTGCCTCGATGTTTCTGCCTCACCACAGGTCTAACAGCAATGGAGCCAGCTGACCATGCACTGAAACCTCTGAAATTGCAAGCCAAAAATAAACCTTTCCACCTTTAAATTGTTATTCTCAGATATTTTGTCACAGCAATGGAACACTGACTCACTCAAGGGCTGTGAAAGTATGGAGGATAAAAAACCCAGTATTACACTTCAGAGGGATTATTAGAGCTCTACTACAAAGCATGGATTTAATGAGGGGGCATGGTGGTACTGTACTGGGAAAGCCACCAAACCAGAGCTTTTCCTGTCCTTAAAATTTTATGTGCAGACAGCAATAAAGTAGTCATTTAAGGACACTGAGGTATTTTTTAAAAATCAGAATAAGTGATCTGTATCATTCTTTTTGTTTCACAACTAGACAAATAAACTACTTAGCAGTAGATTGTATTTGTCACAAATCCCCCTTTCCCTGTATCTTCTATCGAGGACTGCAGTTATTCTGGTGTGCACTATGCTTCAAAGTCTGCATCATATGCATGTACAGTGATTTCATTACATTCCTTTTATTTTCTATACTTCCTAGTCTTCTATAACGAGCATATGTTACTCACATTCAGAAAATCATCAGTGCATGTAGAGTTAAAAATATCACAATATCACTTTATATTAATGTACACATGCATATATTTGTGCTGTGTGCATTTGTGTGTGTCAACATGACTAGAAGAAAATTTCCCCAAATTATTGACAGTGACTGTAAGTCTAGGTAGTTTTTAGTTTCCTTTACTTTTATGATTTCCTAAATTTCTATAATGAACGTGTTTTACTTTTTTAACAGAAAAAAATGAAATGCATTCTTTTAAATTTTGAAAGGAGTTAGGTTAAAGGAATTAACTTAAATAGCAAACATTTTAATCCATTGTCAGGTGCAGAATCTTCTATAAAGGAGCCACAATATTTGTACAGACACCAGCTTAATCTAGGTAGACTGGAGTGTGACTTGGAGGGACTCTGTGGGACGTCCATCCACTTTCGGGGAAAAGTCTGCCATCACTTACTTATATCTTTGCACCCTCTTTCTTTGTTCCCAGGATAGTGTTCTTGTCGTTCTCTAATAATCTCTTCCTTTACCTGTACAGATCTACTTGTGACTGGGAAATGCGTGGGTTATGTGCTGTAACAAGAGCCAAAGGGCTGGATGAGTGACAGCTGTCTTCTTTAGCAGGTCATAGCCTCCTTAGTCTGCTCAGTTCCTATCACTTCCTGCTGTGCCCCTTATAAGTCAACAAGTACTGACAATGGGGGACTCAATTCCTAAGATAACTTTAATCTCAGTCTAACATTATGTTTGTTAGATTCATTCAGAGGTGGTTAGTTCTGTGCTGCATTGGAGAAGATCATCCTCATCTAAAAAGAACTCCACATTTCAGCTTCTGCAATGCATGCAGCTCTGGATGGCTAATATTTCATACTTTAAAGGATAAAAAGAGGCTGATTTTAAAGCAATGTCAATTAATGCACTCAAAAAAAATACTCTATGAGCCAGTGAATTCTAGATAAACACGGTATCTCCTTTAACCATGGTTTTGCTGGTTGGTTAAAACTGCATAACTTCCAAACTGAAGAATTTCAGGATTACTTACTTCCCCAGATCTATAGCAGCTCTTAACTACTGATACTGAATATTCAGTAGGGCACCTAAAACTCTGAAAGATATGGCACTAATAAATAAGAAATCCCTTGAGCTGAGAGGAATGACCTGGACATTTCACGAATCCACAAAAATATAGATAACAATTCTTAGAACAGCCAGGCATAGTGGCATATGACTGTAATCCCAGCACTTGGAAGGCTGAAGCAAGACAATCAGTGCAAGTCTGAGGCCACTCTGGGCTATATGAGTTCAAAGCCAGCCTGCACTATAAAAAAAAAAACAAACCCTGTCTCCAAAAAAAGCCTCTTAGATATAAAAATCTCCCTGGAACATTAAAAATTGGGGAAAAATTCTTCCTTCTGGTAGGTTCTGGGATTAGATTTTTATAGTAAAGAGTGTTCATTGTACAGTATAGGCAAACCTAATCTATATAAACCTCTGAAAAGCTTGGCTGAGCTGGCTTTGGGACATCACTTTCACAATGCCCCACTCACAGATCAGTAAAGCTTGAAGATTCTGAATTGCATCAGTATTTGCTTTCACTGGGTCACTCTGAAACGCCTGAGCATCTGTGTCACTAAGAAAAAGCCATGGTGGCAATCAATTAAAACACAGCAACAAGATGAACTATGAAATTCCAAATCCCACATCTCTTAATCTCTTCCTCAAACTGACACCTCGCATTTCAAAATCTTAGAGAGAAATATAGGCAACAAGAAGAGAACAAGAGAAAGAAATATTCATTATTGTTCTGGGCCATGTGAATTTCAGTGAATGTAGCTAAAACACATGGAACACTGCTTAGGTTAAGAGTTGAAGGAAGAATAAAATAGAGGGCGATATTCTTCTTAAATTGAGGATGCCATTGTCAAAATCAGAATTCCCAGGGGTTAGCAGACCCAGGCAACAACATTTCAAGGCATTCATGCTACCCATGGGGGAGACATATCTTAGAAGAAAGAGAGGGAAATAGAAAATATGGTTTGGCTTTCTTTTAGAAAACTCCTGTGTAGTCTCATTTACACAATACTGTGAATAAGCATGCCCAAGTGTATGTCTTGAAGCAGGAGGTGTAGAGGGTAGATGGGAGAGGCAGTGCAGACACCCTAGGGGAAATTAAGCTGGCTGGTCCCTCTTTCTTTCCACTTGGAGTCATCCTTCTCTTGTCTTCTTCTTCAGACCTGAGAAGAAGGGATATCATCATGGTTCACTCAATGTTTAAGTTCCTTGGAAGTTCTAAGCCCCTAAGACTGGGGCTGCGTCCTGGAATTTGGCCAACTCATATCAAAGGTCCATCTCCTTGATCCTAGACTGGGCATAAGGGGAAAAGAGTCTGAAAAGGAAATATAAAAGTCCCTATTCCTTGGAAGCCAAACATTTCTTTATTTCCTGGGGCACAATGCAAGCTCTCGTTGCCATGGGTATTGGTGTGCTTCTATTGGGACATTTGTGGAGTATCCTCTATTCTGCAAATACTTTCATGGACTTCTTTCCCAGCTGCACCAGTCTGCTACTCTCCTGAAGACCAACAATGTGAAAAGCCCATCTCTCCTGAGTGTTGTCTTTCTGAGTTTGTTCTCAGAAGCTGATGAAGCACATGAATCCAAGTCAGTGAATATTAGGCTGCCTACAGGACACACCAGTCTAAGCGCCACTCTCTGCTGTTTCACTACAGAAATTTAGGCAAGTTCTAACCTCAAAATAAGTTCATTAGACAGAGCTGTGCAATATACACCAGAAGACAAGCCCAATTAAACCAGCACCTTCGATCTGAAATGCCATCCTGTAAGGTTTCACCTGATGAGCCTTGTTGATCACACTGAATAATACAAGATCTTCTTTTTCACATTTTTCATGATGTTGGTTAGTCTACACATGCACATTCTCTGTAGAATCTACCACTTGAGAGCTTTGGGAAACAAGTTATAACCTGGGGGAAAATACTTACAAGTCATGTATGTGATAGAAGACTTGTATCTAGAATATATAAACAATTCCCCAAAGTAATTTTTTTTTTTTTTTTTGGTACCGGGAATCGAACTCGTGACCTCAGGCTTGCCAGGCAAGCGCTTATGCCGCTGAGCTATATCCCAGCCTTCCCCAAAGTAATTAAATCAAACAGTCTGGACAAAAGAGGGACAAAATATTGAAGACACATTTTACAAAACATGTATGAATATCAGATAAGAACATAAAATGCAAAATAAAATCACAGTGAGACACCACTGCACACTATAAGAATGCTGAAAATTAAGAAGGGTGTCCATAGCAATGGTTGGCAAGGATGTGGGGGAACTAGAACACTCAGTCATTGCTGACTCAAATGCAAATTGGTACAACTGTTTTGGAATATGGTTGGGAAGATTTTCTGTCAAAGATAACCTGTCTACCATATGATCCAGCCAGGCTACTGCTTAGTATTTGCCCAAGAGAAAAGAAAGCATATGTCGATATGAAAACTTGTATGCAGAACATAGAATAATCAAAAGCTAGAAAGAGTTCAAATGTTCATCAACAGATGAATCAAAAACAAGTATGATAAATCCAAATAAGGGCATACTATTCAGCAATAAAAAGAAATAGACTTTGATATACTTAGTAACATTGGCTAGTTTTGATTTTTGTTTTTGGCAGAACTAGGGATTGAACCAAAGGCCTTCACAGTAAGTTAATCCCCAGCCTGTTTTTTTAATTTTTAAGCTATGATCTCCCTAAGTCCTTAAATTGCCCAGGCTAGGCTCAATGTTACAATTCTCCTGCCTCAGACCCCTAGAGTGCTGGGATTGTAGGTCTGTCTCACCATGCAAGACTACTTTATCTCAGTTATACAAAATTACACAGTATGTAAACAATCTAGAGACAATACATCAGTGCTTCAGTGAGGTGGCAGTCAAGAGAGGCAAAAGTGAAATTAGCACCAAGAAACTGACGAGCATGTTCCCTGTCTTGATGATGTTGATAGTTTCATTGGCAGCTACATGTCAAAATCTATCACATCATATACTTCAGACACAGTTAATTTGTTGTGTGTTAATTATAACTAAATAAAGGTTTTTAAAATATATTTCCTTCTAATTCCTCTTTTGTGAGATTCAGGGTCATAAACACAATGTGTCTTATGACAAAAAATTCATATATATATATATATACATATATGTTATGCACACATATATGTATAATACACACACATACACACATAAAACAAATGTCTTGCTTTCTTTTCTTATTTCTGAGACTTAATACCCAACACCTAAAATTAAAGGTGGAAAGGTTTATTTTAGCTCATAGTCTGTAGAGGTTTCAGCTCATAGTTGGCTGGCTCCAAGGCAGGGTGGCATGGCAGAGGGGCATCACAGAGAAGAAACAGTTCATGGCAGGCAAAAGTTAAGGCAGCAAACAAGTGACAAGCATCAACACTAGCCCTCTTTCTGTCCCTTATAATTTATCCAGGCTACCTGCCTTTAAGATGGGTAGCACTCACACCCAGGGTGGGACACCCTTAATCCTACCCAGAACTATGCCAAACCAATCACTGGACTTATTTAATAATTACACTTCCTTGATCCCAGCGTCACAGACTCTAGATTTAGCTACCTCTGAAAAGTCTCACCTATAACCACATGTGCTGTGAGGGGACATCTATACAGAAGCCATAATAATAGACACTTCTCCCACCACATCTACAAGCCCTCCTCATACATCTGAACTGTCCACCTACTACACTTGCAACATCTCTCTCAGCCTTCTCAGTCATGTGTTATATTTATGTTACAGTGGCTAAGGGTGTTATCACACCATGAGGACTATGAATCCTGTATCTTGGGTGCTGAGTTTTCTGTGTAACCTATTTTCTCTAAATGCAGACGTTCTAGTGAAGTGTTTAAAAGTTTGGATTTGGAAATCAACTCATCTGCAGCACCACATGAATTACATTGAGCAATAACTTATCACTGGGGTCTTTCTTCACCTGTAGACAGAGGATACTAATAATGTCCTTCTTACAAGGTCCTTGAAGGTGGAATATTTTTAGTAATGTTGAGAATCATGCCAAGGACATGTAAGCACTCAATTCTGTCTATAGAGAAATTCTGTATAAGTGCTACGCCTATTCACTTGTCAAAACATAGGACATGGAAATAGTCTATTCTTTTCCACTTATTTTACTGAAAAAAAAATCTAAATGTCATTTTAAGAGTTGCTATAAAAGTATTGATTATTCTTCAAACCCTATTGATCCCACTCACTTTCCTAAGTAGGGCAATTCCACCTGGGGAAACCAAAGTCCCATAGGCCATTTCTAACCACATACAACCAATCCGGCTTCAGGTGCCTCGTCCACACCCAAGATTTCCCATCGCTCATAGAATGGCCTCTTTAGTCTTCCCACTCACAACTCTGTAAACCCTATAACTCATCTCAATAAATATTGCTTGGAATTTCCTTTACTGATATTCCTAAGCTTCTTTCTAAATCTCTATATATTTTACCTTGGCTTGCTGTATCACTTAAGTTACATAGGGGACTCAAAGAGGCAGAATTTGCCATATTATATTATCTTCCAGAATTAGAATTCTCCAGTAAAACAAAACTCTCATGATGGACCCTCTGCCAGTTGCAGAAGTAGGAAAATTGGTACTGTAGTTTGAAGGCCTGAGAGAGTTTAGCCTGGGTCTGAAGGCCTGAAGAGCAGGCATGTAGAGGTGAGGGTATCAGTACTCCAGCCCATGCAATTAGGCAGAGGCAATTCAAGCCTGTCCACCTTTGTGTTATGTTTAGATCCTCAAATAGCTGAATGATGCCCATCCACTTTGGGGAGGGACATTTCCTTTTTTTTTGGATTTTGTTTTTTTTCCGGTACTGGGAATCAAACTCACGACCTTGTGCTTGCCAGGCAAGCACTGTGCCGCTAAGCTAAATCCCCAGCCCTGGATATTTCCTTTGTATAATAAGTCCCCCAATTCCAGTGTTCATCTCTTTTAAAAAATATCCTCATGGATGGGGGCTGGGGATTTAGCTCAGCGGCAAAGCGCCTGCCTGGCAAGCGCAAGGTCGTGAGTTCGGTTCCTGGTACCGGAGAAAAAC
>NW_004955467.1:5622919-5686956 GCF_000276665.1 Chinchilla lanigera | reverse complement strand
AAAAAAAAAAAAAAAAAAAAAAAAAAAAAAAAAAAAATATCCTCATGGATACACTTGGAAGTACTGGCTTACTAGCTGTATGTATAAGCACACTGTAATCCAGGCAAGCCTACATATAAAAATTTAACATTGCTGTCAATAACTGACTTTTTCCCTATTTTTTTCCGTTTCCAACTCAGGATGAACCACAGAAAGCCAACTGTGCACCTCTAAGTAATCACAGGGATATCCCACTTCTCATGAGGCCCCTCAACTTCTCAAAACAACAATTTCCGCAGACAAAATGCAACTTAGTCATTGCTGCTGACTAGGGAATAGGGTAGTGGGATTTGACGAGTGACTGCTTATAAGTACAAGATTTCTTATTTAAGGTGATGGAAATATTCTGGGATTAGATATTGCTTGTTGCACAATTTTGTAAATATACTAAAAACTACTGAGTTATACACTAAAATTTTTTAAAGAAACTTAAAAATGAATTGGGATTTATTGTACTCTTTCTGTATTTTTTTAATTTTATTTTTAGAGATAAAAGAACTAAAACATATTAACAAACACAGAGACATAAATGAAACAACATTGAAACAATACAAACAATACAGAATTTCAGACAAAGTGAAAAGAAATTAACAGTGGTTGTTGTATTACATACTGTTGTCTTCATATTGGTTACTCAGATAAACAAATACAGACATACAAGAATGATCAAACAATTAAATATCAACTGTTCCTTTCAAGAAAGCAATACCAATTACTAGTACAATTATCCCAGCCATTTTGTGTGTATATATATTATATATATATATAATATATATATACTCATATTTTTCCTTGTCTTCTTTATTTTCTTCTTTCCCTAATCCCAGTCATTTGCTTATTTTGGATACAGAGTGAAGGAGAAAGGAAAGAATGTAGGGGAATATATATATATATATATATATATAATGGCTAAGTTAATTGTACTACTAATTTGTATTGGTTTATTGAAAGGAACAGTTAATGCCTAATTGATCAATTTTGCATGCCTATATCTGGTAATCTGAACAACTACTTTGAAGATAACAATATGAAATACAACAACTATTGGTAATTTCCCATCATCTTGTTTTGAAATTCTGTATCATTTTTGGCTTTTTTTAATTCTCTTTAAAATAAATGAATAGAATTCTTTAAAAAAAAAGCAACAACTTCCAATCACGTCACATCTGGAGCTATTCCTTTACTGCATGTGCTTCCCCATCCCTTTGCTTGCTGGTGAATACCCGCTAAACACAAACAACCGTAGCTTCTCCCTTGATACAGCAAGTCCTGACTAAATAGCCTCAGGTCGTTACCATCTGGGTGGTCTTTGTTTATTTCTACACAGGTGTCTGGGATTTAAGGTTGTTTCCTTCTGCATGTAGCCTTATTTCCTTGGATAAAACCTATTGTGAGCTCAGAGGTTTGAAGGATTTCCTTTATCCAAGGCAGAGGCATTGAAGAGGAAGCCAGTGAAGATTTCCATCTATCCTGGTTCACAAACTTCACCATACATCAAAATTACCTAAAAGTCTTCAAGAAGCACCTTAGCCTGGACTCATTCTCAATTTCCTCTTCAGGATAGCTGAGTTAGGAACAGAAAATTCCACATGCTGCTATTCTGCCTTCCTGCCCAGGAGCACACTTTGAGAACCACTGGGACACCTACTGAGCAAAATAGACATAACCATTGTGCCACAGGGCTTCTTAGGGCTGGGATCCTCCTCCTGCATCAGAGTTGTTGCAAGTCATTGAAATCACGGCTCTGGATCTGAAGGAGATCTTAAAGGAGCAAGAGGAAATAGTACTTAGTCTTCTTTTAGGGCCTCTGTCATCTCTCTAAATTTGTGTAAGAATATTTAAAGAAACAAAAGAAGACAGGAAGAGACAAACAGATGAAGACATGCTAAGTCAGAGACAGACAGAGCAAGAGGGAAAGAGAGAGAAGGAGGGGAAAGAGAGAGAGACAGATCTGATATGGCCTTTCTCCCATGTTTAAGGACAGCCCAGGCTGAGGAATCAAGAGTCTGTTATGAATTCACAGTGTTTACCTGGAGCTCTCAATAGGACTTATTTTAACACATGACTCCCTTTCTTTCTTTCTTTGAGTTTTTCTGTTGTATTTGAAGTGGAAGAATAAATATACATATACATTCATAATTGTGTGGTCCATCAAATGATATATAAATTTCATATAAATTATACTTTTTGTTTGTTTGTTTGTTTTTCTCCGGTACCAGGAACCGAACTCACGACCTTGCGCTTGCCAGGCAGGCGCTTTTTGCCGCTGAGCTAAATCCCCAGCCCTAATTATACATTATTTTAAAAGGAAGGGACATTACTACTCCCATTGCTTTGGTCCTATAGAAGGAAGGGCTTCCTGACAGAGCATAGTTCTCTACACGGTCAACTATTCTATACCCAAGAATCACTTAGAAATCTTTCAATGCATATTAAGACTTGGCCCTTCAGCCCAGATGCTGTTTACGTTGCAGTTGGATAGGGTCTCATGATCATTTTCTTTCACTCCCTGGTTAGACTGAACCCAGGGCCTCTTTTATGCTGAGCATATGCTCTACCACTAAGCTACATCCCCAGCTCCTGTTGATGCAGGATACACAGATGGTGTTCAGGACAAGCTGCAGTTGAGAATCATTGAAGGAGAGGGCAGAATATTGAAGATGCCTTCATCTCTAACCCGTTGGGAAGCTCCTCTCAGTAGACAATGGACCTCTGTATCCTGGAAATACCCACCAATATTGACCCACCCACCAATCTGGAAGCCCAGAAGTGAACATAATTTTTCAGTCATTTAATAATGCCTATAATAATTCATTCACTCTTGAATTCATGAATGAATATATATTACACAAATTTGTAAGCCCAATACCACCACAAAGCCTGGCTCCCTGGGTTCTAAGAAGGATAATTTCCTCCAAAACAAGGAGGCCATCTTTAAGAACTAAAGTTCACCCCAAGCATTCCAAAGAATTCTCACAACTGAAGAAAGAGTGAAGATGTGTCTTCCACAGCATTCCTTGTTCTGCCTACCCATATCCTAGGGTGGAAAATGCATAGTTATACTCTATAGATTATTATAATTACCTAGTGTGTGGAACTCATTTTTAAAAATAGCTTCATCAACTCCTGATAATGTATTTCTGCAAGACAAGTATAGTGAAAGGCAAGCAAGGATTGCTATTGTTTAGCATGTTTATTAAATAAGTATTTTTCACCCTTCTAGGAATTAAACATTGAACAGTGAACAAAAACAGAGAAATCTGCCTATATTAATTTCTGGTTTACTGCATTCATTTAAATGCCAGGTGAAAACCAAAGGCTGCCTCTTTGATCTGGAATCATTAAGCATTAAGCAAAGAAATTGAAGGTCTACCCTTTACATTTTCCAAAGAATAGTTCCAGGAATTAAATTCTTTTGTTCTTTTTTTGTTTCAACTGTCTCCTTTGAAGGGTTCCTTCCCTCTTCTCAACAAATATCTTGAAGAACTTTCTCACTTGTCACAGCACTAGTTGTGATTCTTATTTAAGAGGGACAGAGGACAGAATTCAACCTTGCTTCCTGAGAAGGAAATGCCCTGGCTTGAGCAAATGAAAAGACCAGGTGTGTAGGCTGGACTTAGTGCTCAAACACTGTCCTCAGGACCCGCTTTCTCTTCTTTACCTCTTGGCTCCACTTCCAGGGTGGAGCCCTTCCCCTCATGCAGCCAATGCTGCGGCATCAGCTCTGCGCTTCATCCCAATACGTCCAAGCTCAGTAGGAAATAGAAAGCCCTCATGTACCCTAACAGTCAAGCCAAAGTTTGGGTCGAACTCTGCTCTCCCGATGGGGTCACACACCCGTCTGCACATTAGTGACTAGAACTAGGCCACGCAATGATCTGAGCGCAGGCTGAGTCACATGTTTCAGGCATTGAGTTGGGGGCTGCTAAACCCTCCCAGAAGTACCTGCACTGGGGATGAAGTTGAGTATGATCTTGGGGTAGAAGTAGTTTCCTATACAACACATGCTGAGCAGTTGCAAGAAGAGCACATAGATTTATATTTTACACATACTGAATGTAACTCCATGAAAGAGAAGCTGTTTTATAGCTTCCCTACTTGAGTCTACCAACAAAAAATTAGACAGTTGCTACTGTAAAGTAGGGGCTGGTAGACTTCTTCTGTAAATGTTCTAGAATCATATACTCTCCATATAGTCACAACTATGCAACTCTGCACTTCTAGTGGGGAAAAAAAGCCATAGACATCACATAAATAAGTAGGCATGGCTGCATTCCAATAGAATTCTATTTGCAATAACTGGAAGTGGGTCAAATTTCCTGACCCCTGATGCTCATCATGGGTGCTAAGTGTGTGGAGGAGCCAAAGTAATACTTCGCTCCCTCCTACCCTGTAGCTTAACCTATCGGACCTACACATCCTCACCATCCTTTCAGAATGGGAAACAAAAATGTCCATAAAACAACAAGGCTGAACATAAATTGGATTCTGCTCAGTGTACACGAAAAGAAATATAAATATGGAGTGATAGCTCTCCTGTGATCACAAAGCTCAGATGTTTAGAAGAGAACATCAAACAAAAGATTGCTTTCTTTTTTTTTTGGTTTTAGTTTTTTTTTTTTTTTTTTTTTTTTTTTGTTTGTTTGTTTGTTTGTTTTCCAGTACCTGGAATCAAACTCAGGACGTCGCACTTGCCAGGCAGGTGCTTTGCTGCTGAGCTAAATCCCCAGCCCCAAGATTGTTTTCTGGTTCTTTACCCACTGCCACCCCAACATCAGGAACCAAGCCATCACTTGCTTGCAGTTTTCGGAGACTCCCCTGGAGAGCACACTTCAAGTGTCCCCTTCTCTTGAATACTGACATAGTTCTGCCATCCCTGCCATTTCATCCTCGTACTTGGACATACTTGAAAGGATCAAGAATCCTGCAGCCTTACCCAAGATCTTTCTCACTCCTCTGTCTTACTTCTCCATCCCTCCTCCCCACTCCTATCTCTTCTCTGTAAGGAAATCTGCTCATCACAGCAGCATGCATTCTGATCCATCAATGGTTTAGAAAACCACTTCCCCCAATGTATTCAAAGACAAGTTCTTGGAATTAAAACAAAGGAGTGCAAGGACATGAAACTTTTCTCCCTTTAAGTGATTGGCCATTATAATATATGAATATAAATAACATGGCTTTTGCAGCAATTGTCTCTTAGGTGTTTAAAAACCATTCACTCACAGTTGTAGGTTGTATCCACACTCCCCTGAGGCATCAAATGTTGCTATCTCACTGGGTGGAGAGCCATGGGGTAACATCAAAACACATAGGAATGAAAAACTTCAATTAATGTCTCAAAATGTACTCTCTACTAATAACTGTTAGCACACTCTATCAGCTCACATCACCAGAAAACCAGACCAGAGTGCAAACAGAAGATAAGTAATAATCCAAGATTCCATATAATAATTTTTCCTGCTGTGAAGAAATATTTCATCATGAGGGCAAAGTGGGCTTTTCAATTTCAGGCAGAAATTGATTCAATGTAATTTTAGTTCTCTCCTAGATACTT
The DNA here is from genome assembly GCF_000276665.1 of Chinchilla lanigera. Taxonomy (NCBI): domain Eukaryota; kingdom Metazoa; phylum Chordata; class Mammalia; order Rodentia; family Chinchillidae; genus Chinchilla; species Chinchilla lanigera. The sequence goes on along the minus strand of NW_004955467.1, from coordinate 5,681,360 downwards.
TTCTAAGTCACAAAAATAAAACAGGGGGAGAAAAAATCCCTATGTGTTTAGATGGTCACCTACAAAAGTACAAAGATCAAGCTGGCTTCAAACTGCTCTTCCACACTAAGTTCTGGAAAGCAATGGAACAATCTCTGCAGAGGCTTGAGGAGAAAACAGATATAACCTTAACAGTCTTGACTGGAGATAAGGATGTGGGCACCACTGGCATAAAGGGAAGAATTGTGTTCAGTGAGTAAATTCCTTGAGGAGAGATTTTAAAGGGAGAAGACTGGAGGATGAGAAACTAAATATTGAAGGGACAGAGAGAACATAGTCAAAGGAAAGGAAAAGAAGTGGTCACATAAGAAGGAACACAAGAGTGTTTGTTATAAAGTCAAAGAATAAAATATTTCTGCACCATGAATCAGGAGTCAACTGGGAGGAACAGAGCCATGAAATGAAACAAGATAAAGATGGAAAGTGTCTCCTGGATCTGATGATAAAAAGGTCACTAGCAATATACCTCACTATACAATTTAATTGTAAATATATCTGGCTATAATTTCACAAATATAATGAATTTGGGGCATTAAAATGAGTCATAATCCATTTATTTTTAGTAACTGGAATGAATTCCCCCACAGAATGACACATTTCCTTTTATTTATTTTTTTATTTGGAGTGATATCATCTGTACACAGTAAGTACATAATAAATATATACAGTTTAAAAATGATAAAAATGAAAACCCACAAATCAGGTTAAGAAATAAAACATTAGTAGGGACTTAAAAAGTCAGTGTGCCCCATCAAAACAAGCTTCTTTGGTCTCCTGAGAAGTGCTCAAAATCTGAATCTTGTGCCAAGTGTAGTTTCCCACACCTGTAATACCAGCAACTTGGGAGATTGAGCCTGCAGGGATCCCAAGTTCCACCCTGGGTACCATGGTGATAACTCTTCTTGGGAAAAAATAAAGAAAGAAAGAAGAAAAAGTATGTGATAATTATCCCCCTACTTTTAAAAAGTGTTTTAAATATATTTCTTCCTTTAACAAAATTCACTTTGTTTAAGTTGTCTAAAATTTCTAATAAATAGAACCCTGAATGTATTCTGCAACTCTTTTTTTTTGCTTCAGCACTTTGGCTTGATGATTCAACCATGTTGATACATTTGCACTGCTGCATGGTATTCTATTACATGAATAATATGGGACATAATTTGTCCATTCAATTGTTGTAATCACTTGTTTTGCTTCTCATTATTTTACCATTATAAAAAATACAGCTATTAATATTCTTATGCACACCTCCTCACAAGTAGCCTGAATTCTCTTGCTGCACTGTGTCCAGTATGTCCTGGTCTGTAACTGATATGCCCTTTTAGTGGCATCCAAGATGGCTCTAAGGGAACTTATTCTGTAGTGCATGTATGCTCTTTAAATTAGGAGTACCATCATAATTTTGAGAGATTTTTGTGGAAGGTTGAGTTAGACTCAACACCCACTAGGAGCATATCAACAAATTTTAACATACCACTTATCAAAGGATAAAAAAGAGCTACTAGATTTTGTATATATAGCATCAACAGTAAACTTTTCAATAATTGTAAAAGTTTTACATTTTATTTTACTTGCCACAAACTTCTTACCATTGATGACTGTTGAGAATTTAAGGAGCTAGTCACTGAAAGTCTTGAACAGGAATCGCGCATAACTATTTTTAGCAAAACATTTGATTATAAAATGTGACTATGGAAGCAAGTTCAAGTTTTTCATCTTAAAAATGAAAATCTGAATACCTTACACTAACTTAATGCCTTTCCCAATTACTTTTTGTGGTAGCTAGCCTCCAAGATGGCACCCAATTATTCCTTTCCCCTGCCATTTACATCATTGTGTATTCCCTCTCACTTTTAATAAGGCAAACTTCTGTAAGTCGTAGAAGTACTATAGAAATGGTTGTGTGTATCAGGACTAAGTCACAAGAGAGAATGTGGCTTCTGTCCTTTTCTCCCTTAGATCCCTTGATCTGGGAGAAGTCAACTACAGTGTTGAGGAAACTTCTGTACCTAAAGGAGAGCTTCACATGCTGAGAACACAAAGCCGCCTTCCCACAGCTGGTACCAACCCACTAGCCATGTGAGTGGGCCACCTTGCAAATGATTCCTCCAAAGTCCAGTCAAGCCTTTAAATGATACAGACCCTGATGACATCTTGCCTGCAGCATCCTAAACCATAAGCACTCAGCTAAACTATTCTCAAGTTCATAACCTACAATAAACTATGATATATAAGTGTTCATTGGTTTGGAATAATTTGTAATACAGCAATAGATAACTAATACACTATTTTTCTTACATAATTACATAATATAAAGAAACTTTCAGTTGTTTCCAATAAAGTCTGTAGAGATGCCCCCCAATTCGTTTTCTAAAATGAAAACATGTCTCGTGGAGAAAAACAAAATATTTGGGATTATAGTGTTTAAGAGGCTTTACCCTCAAACAGACATCCACAAGTCATCTTCATGGGCTCTTTTGTTTCTATTTTTATTTCCATTGGAGCAAAGGAACAAGGTGAGGGTGGCACAAGTTTTATTTTAAGGTTTGCTGGCAGCAAATGTCCCCACATTCACCCTGTATGCAGAACATGAGCAGGATTGATACGCTGGGAGGCCCTAGGCCTCAAAGTCATAATAATGCCTCCCTGTGTGCATAAAAATAGGAAACTACATAAAACTATGATACATGTAAGAAACCTCTGACATTTTGATTTTTCCCTGATGCTTTTTTTGAAATGTCAATTATCAAACTGATCGTAAAAGCCCTTTAATGCCCCACTTCTCCCTTTCCTCATAATTAGTCTGCTTATTGTTTAATCCAGAAGTGATAAAACTCTTTAGAGACATAAAGATCCATGTCCTAATGTGAACGTTTTTCATCATATTACCTCCTGCGTCCCAATTATGAGATCAATCACTTTACCTTCCCTCCACTGGTGTTTTCCTGAGGGGCTGTTGTTAGCCAGGCTGCCTTTGATAGTTCTCTTCTGTTTCTAGTCCTTTGAAGCCTATTACAAGCTTTCATCTGGCCCGGAAGCCGCAGTCCCTGGGAGGTGACTGAAGTCGGAGTGAGGGGTAAAGAGGAGCTTCCAGCAGAACTTTGGGTCTCATACTAAGTTGCCCACTTATGTGTGGCAACGGTATCCACACACCTTCATCTTCGACGCAAGCCATAATTAATAGGGTCGTACTATTTTTGTTTGTTTGTTTGTTTGTTTTTCCGGTAAAGGGAATGGAACTCACGACCTTGCGCTTGCCTGGCAGAAGGGTCTAACTATTTATCCTGATCATGGAGAAAGACCCAGCTGATGTCGAATGCTAGTTTCTGAGGTCAGACAAGGTTTCCCCGTATTATCCCTTTTTGAGAGCAAGTCTAGACAGAGGACAGGATGAGGATGCTCTGAGCACCCCGCACATTTGCAAGAGCTTTGCTGCATTTTAGAATTGATGGGGAGGATGCCCACAGGTATCAAAGGGATCTCAGAGTATGATTACCTTTTTGGCACATGAAGAACGTGCCTAAGGCATGGCTAACGCAAAGCACCAAATAAAACTGTTTCATGATTGACATTAAAGTTATGAACCCGAGTTGTTCAATACGACAGCCACTAGCTACATATGCCTATTTACCTCTAAATGAAAGTTGAAATTCAGCCCCCCTGCAGCACCAGCACCTACATGTCCATAACACCTACCTGTGACTAACCCACATCTAGAACAGTTTCTTCGTGGGCAGAAATTCTACTGGACCATGCTGTTCTGAAGGATTTTAACTCGTCATCATGGAAAAGAAATTTTAAAACTTCATCGAATTTCTATACAACTATGTTATGATTTGGCATCATGTTCCAAATCAAACATTTAGGATAGATGTGAGAGAAACATACAATGTTCAGTGTCTGAGGACCTCTGAGGAATGTAATCTGACCTTGGCCCAAAGGATCCTTAACAGCATTTATATGGTTGGCCTTCTCTTCTTTCGACGCACCCCTCTAAACTGCTACACGCCACAGTCACCCCAGCAACTTCAAGCAAGGCGCTGTGCCGATGAGCTATATCCCCAGTCTCCAGCAACTCCAATCCACCACACCAGTCACCACACAGAAGAGTCTGCTGGTTTCCTAGCAACAGTGACGCGACCCCGCCCCTTCCCGTTGTTCCCCAGCCTACCTTATTTGCCTGGAAGGGGCGGGGTCAAGAGTCCTTGGCCCAATAGGAAGAAAGCAGAGGAGGGAAGTCCTGGCCGCGTCCCCGTCGCTAGGGAAACCAATGCAGCCGGAGGCCGCGCACGATGCCGTGCGCGGAGGATCTGGCCCTGCTCGCTGCGGAGAACGCGGACGAGGACTCCAGCGCCGACCCGAGACTGCTGCGTCTCCTGGGGGCCTACGTGGCTCAGAGCCTGCGGCCGGCGGCGGGTGCTTGGGAGCGCTGCACGGGGACACCCGAGGCTGAGCATCTGCTCCAGGCCTTCCTGGGCCGAGGTGCTGCAGAGGGGCCCAGGCCCTTGCTGGTAGTGCGGCCCGGCCCCGGAGGCCTGGCGATGCGACAGGGGATGGACCCGGGACCTGAGTCCGGCCCAGCTCGCGCAAAGGGGCTTTTTTTCCTGCGCAGGAGGCCCGAGCCTCCAGAGCCCACCAGCCTCCGCGGGGCAGTGCTCTGCGGGGACCTGCCCGCCGCGCCCCTGGAGCACCTAGCCGCGCTGTTCTCCGAGGTGAGGGAGGGCGGGTGGCGCCTCGCCTGTGGGGAGGGGGAGGGGCCGTGGGGGCGGGACCAGACGGGGCGGGGCTTCAGGGGAGGGCCAAGGGGCGGGGCTCAGACTCCGCGCCCAGTACCAGAGTAGGGTGAAAATTGAGTGGGGTTGGGGCCACATCAGAGTGCCAGTGGGAGGTCGGAGCTGGATGTAAGCTAAGACCCTCTGAGGTGTGGATGAGGTGGGTGAGCTGTAAGATGGGCCGTGGAGGAAGTCTAGATGGAGGCCAGGCCAGAGTGGAAATGGGAAAGGACGAAGATTTGGGTCATTCCAGGTCTGGCTTTAAGGGTGCTTGAGGCTGACCTCTTCAGAAGCCAGTATTTAGCTTCCCTCCTGTTAGTTGGGAAGGTCTGAGCACCGGAACTGGTGCACAAGGCAGTATGTCTACTGACCCATGGATGCTTCAAGTGAGCATTTACAGGATGAAAAGGAGGTGAAGCGGTGTTAGTTGTGCAGAGAAGTGTAGGCGGAGGTGAGTGGGTTTCGATTTTCATCTTTCATTCACAGCATCACACTTCACAAAAGATCAACCCTGTGCCCACGGACACTGGGCATCCTTTTGGAAATGCTCAACGGATGCTCAGAGGCGTTTGTCGGGAGTTCAGGGAGAAAGGTCCAGTTATGGGTTATGGAGTGCTTTGGTGACACCATAGCAAAAGCCTTGAGAGAGCAGGAGACTCCAGGGGAGTCCTCCGGGATTTCTTCAGCCACTTAAACGTGCGGGAGTGCACGCAAACGTTTTTGCCAGTCGGACACGTGCTCCTGGAGGCTGGTGCCCTGGATCCTGCAAGCTGTGAAACAAGTGTGTACAGAGTACTGACGATGAAATGTCTCACATGATAGGAGCTTTTGGGAAACACCAAAGTAGTAAGAGACAAGTTCCCTTCCTTAAAAAGCGTAGAACCAAAACACACAATTAATCCCTTATTCAAAATATTTATTTGACTACTAAGGGGTGGGGGTAGAGCTTGCCACAAAGTTATCCCCCATGCAAGAGCCAAGCCTTGAATGTTCCCTATAGCATCAAGTTTTGGTCTTCTAGTTACTTTATCAGGAAACTGTGGTAAGAAGTTCTAAGAAAGGAGGTGAGGTGGATAAAGGAGCTCTCAGGGGTCCTGGAGAAGCTAGGCTTATACGTGGGTATGGAAGTATTTCAATAGTTTATCCACATCGATTTTGTACCATACACTATGTGAACACCATCCCAGAGGAAGACTAAGCTTGGGTCAACTCCCTAGATGAACGATGGTGGGAAGTGTTAGTGGGTTCAGAGATGAACAGTGGGTGTTGTCTGAGAATCACACTTGGACTTCAGTGTTGAACTGGCTCCTGAACAAGGAGAATGCTCAGGATAAGTAGAGAGCAAGGTGACTTTCAAGGTGTGTGGGCAGGATGAACAGAAATTCAGAGCTCGGACACAGCCTGGTGCATGTGGGAGACAGTGGGCCCACCTCCAAGCTATGTTATGGCTAAAAACAAATGTAGTATAGTAGCTAAAAGTAATTGTAGAGTAATTCAGACCCTCAAATATGCAGTCATTTTCTTGCTGCTTTGAAAGGGATTGTGAACAGCAGTATTAAATGTCCCTCAATCAGGGATGGGGTGGCTAAATTATGGCCTGTCTATACAATGAAATTCTGTGGCTCCATTAAACAGAATGATTGATATGAAACACTCCTTAAGGTAACTTTTTATTTCAGAAAAAATAATATAAAAATTCATCTTCCCAACAATTTCCAAGTACCGTACAATATTGTAAAATTCATGTACATTATTGTATAACAGATACATAGAATTTCCCTGTCCAGCATTACTGAAGCTTAACAACCACCAGACAACTTCCCATATCCCCCAGGCAAACACATTATATGCTGTCTGTATGAATGTGGCTACTCTATGTACCTCACGTAAGTGCAGAATTTGGATCTTTATTTCTGGCTTATTTCACTTTTGCAAATGTTCTCAGGTTTCATCCCTATGGACACAGACCCTAGTGAATCAAAGGGATAGGGGAAGTTAGGTGGATAGCAAGCCACTGGTCCTAAATAGTTAGCCTAAAGTTAGCCTAAACTAAAATTCAGAGCCTAAGTGTCTTAACATACCAGAGGGCCCTGAATAATTAACTTAAGCAAACTGACAATCCGTGCCTAATGGAATGCAAGGGACAAATAACAAGTCCCTAAACAAATGGCAGGAGCCTTGAAGAAAGTGAAATGCAAACGAAGTAGCTTGTATTCTGGTCATCAGAAGCCTACCAACAAGCAAAAGCATCCCTGCATTCTGTCAAGTTCACTTACATCAATAACGGCAAAACTTCTAGAGCTTGCAGTGGTAACAAACAGCTGGCTGCAGCATGTGATCCGTAGGTTTGCAACCACTGATCTATACAAAAACTGTTTCTGGACTTAAACATCTACTTAACAAAAAAAAGTTAAACAAAAAAAAGTTTCTGGATTTAAGCAAAAAAAAGTTTCTGGACTTAAACAAAAAGAAGTTTCTGGACTTAAACATCTACAGTTTCCACCTTATGGAACCCCTTCCCAACTAGTGAGGAGCTTTTCTTTTTATTATTTCTGATAAACACACATTTGGCTATTCCCCATTGCTTGCCGGTTGTTGTTTTGTTGGCTTTAATCTTTGTTGCCCTAAAGCAAGAGCCCAAGAGCCAGATGGAGCTGGTTACATCAGTGCATCAGTCAGCTTTCTTGTTGATGGACACAATATCCAATGCCCACAGTTTAAAGGAGAAGTTTAATTTGTCTCATGGTTGGAGGGATTCAGTCCATGGTAAGATGACTCCAAGGCAGAAGCATCATGGTGGAAGGGGCTGGCAGAGTAAAGCTGTTTACCTCATGGCATCCAGGAAGCAAAGAGAGAAGGGAGGGGCTGAGGATGAGCATAGATACTTCCAGATCATGCCCCCAGCGAGCCACCTCTCTGACCAGGACCCAACCCCTGGAAACGTACTGTGCTGTAAATTCATCAGTGGATCAATCCACCTATGACTCCATGTTACAGTAACTTCCCAAAGCCCCATCTCTGAATGCAAGACATTTAAGGGACATTCTAGATCTAAAAGATAGTAGTCATTTTTTTCTTTTTTCAAAGCTGAATAAGATTCTAATATATACATTGTATATGTGATACACAAAATATATATGTATCACATTTTTATTATCTCTTCATCTGTCTTGGATATCTAGGATGTTTCTACCTCTTGGCTATTATGAATAATGCTAAAGTATAAGACAATTTTTAAACAAGTACACGGCTGTGTATATAGTATGTTCCACTTATACTAGAAGGATAAAGGAGAGTGGAAGGGAGAACAGAAAGGAGACTCTAACCAAGTAATCCATTCTGGTGGAACTGAATGGCTAAGATACAGGGATAGGTAGTAGTTTTTTTTTTTTTTTGCTTCAAAAGCTTTTGTACTTTTATAGTGTGGAACCATGTAAATATACTATCTATTTAAAATTTAAATAAAAATAATTTATTTTAAAAATACCTCAAATCCTTTACTTGCATTTCTCAAAGCCTATAGCAGGGCTCCTTAGTTCATTCAACCCTCTGTTCTCTTACCTACTTCTGTTACAAACCTGAAGCTGACCCAGTGTCCCTGGGAATCCTTTCTCATCTCCCTTCTGCCAAGCCCCTCCCTCCTGACCCTCCAGTCCAACCCCCTCCTCCCTCTCTGTAGCTTTAAGTAAGCACAACCTCTGGCTACCTGCTCCTTTTTCCTTCCACCTTTATACTCAGCACTAAGAAAGCTAAATAATTCATCTGGCTGTGAGAAGTCTTCCTACTGTGTGTGTGTGTGTGTGTGGGTGGGTGGGTGGGTGGTTGGGGAGGGTGCTGACAAGGAGAAAAAGCTATAATTTCAACATTATCTTTGTCCTATTACACTAGTACAAGGAAAGAATATGCATCTAAAAATATTTGAAGGAAAATCTAACAGAATTTAGTAACTGGTGTTCCTCATTCTTTTCTCCTCCTTCCAACTACCTGAAGCTCGTTGACAGATTATTTTTGTTAGTGCTCTGGGATTTGGTTGCTGTTTGGGATTTTTGTGTTTTGAACAGAAGTGAGGAATTTAGAGTCTGACAGACCTCTGTTCAAACCCCGGTACTGTCACATTCAACATCATGATGTGAGCTGGTAAGCCTGCTTTCCTGGGTCCCAACTGTCTCCTGGGGTTGTTGTGAAATTTAGCTTTTATATATTAAAACACCTGGAACAGAGTGTGTCGCATTGTAGGTGTTTCATAAAGGATGAGAGTCATCATGAGTCTGTATCCCATTTACAGTCCTCTTCTCTGATGGTTCCTTGTCACTTTGTTTATCCTAGCCTGGCTCATCCATGAAAACTTGATTGTATCCCCCATTGCCCTTTTTCCTATGAGCCTAGAGACGTAATGGGTATCCTCCTTACTTCTCTTTGCTGCTTTACCATTCAGGTCAGATAACCTTGAGTTTGAATTTTCTACCCTCAGATGGGATCACTTCCTTTCATTGCTGCTCCCTATGCTGATAGCAGAGCCCTTCTTTCTCCGTGATTTTGACCTCTGGCTCAGTAGGACTTTGACCAACACTGCTTCTATCTCAGTGTGTGGTCATTTCAGTAGACAAATGTCTTGGTTATTTTTCTCTCATTGCTGAGACAAAATACCTGACACCCAAAATTAAGGAAGGAAAGGTTTTTTAGCTCACAGTTTGTGGAGGTTTCAGGCCATACTCAGCTGGCTCCAAGGCAGTGTGGCACATGGAAGAGGGCACCAGTTCATGGTGGCAGGAAATCAGCAAAGGCACCAAGAGCAAAAGGGAACAGCCTCTTTCCCTCCCTTATGTTACAGGTATGCAAACTACCTGTCCCAGGGCGGGTATAGCACTCACACCCATAATCCCAATATTCGGCCATGAATCAATCATAAACTCTAGAAGGCTGCCCCATGACTGCATGAGGCTTTGGGGGGACATCCAGACACAAACCATAACATTCCACCCCTGGCCCCCCAAAGACTCATGTACACCCCTTTATGCAAAAGACATTTTAGTCCATCTCTAGGAGTTGCCAAAGTCCTAATAGGTTTTAGCATTGCTGAAGAGTCCAAGTCCCAAGTCTCCTCTGATATTTAAGGCAAACTCTTAGCTGTGAGCCCCTGCACAAATGAAAAGTTACACACTTCCAACATTTAATGGCACAAAATAAGCATTTTCATTCCAAAAGTTATGAACAGTGGAATACAAAGGAATGGGAACAAAGCAAGTCCAAAATCTAGCAGAGCAAACATTAAGTCCTGCAGTTCCATGCCCAGCATATGAATCAATCTGTGGCACAATGTGAGCTCCAAAGTGCTTTAGTGACCCCATCCCTGTGACACTTCTGGTGGCTGTAGCTACCATGGCTTCTCTCTTGAGCCTACTTTGCTCCCTCCTTGAAGCTTTCTTTTAGATAATCTACATTCCTGGCTGTTCCAAACTTCTGGTGTCTCCAATGCACCTTTCATGTCACACTCACACCTTCACATACTCCCCTCAGGGGCACACTTCCTGGCCTCCCAGGCCTTTTGAAATCTAGGTAGAAGCCTTCTTAACCTCAGAACTCTTGCATTCTGCATGCACCTAAATCCAGCACTACATGGATTATGCCAAGGTCTGCTGTCTACCGGAGCACTAGCCAGGCTTTCTTCTCTCTTGGCTGTAGGGGTTGAGTGCCTAGGTTGCTGAGCACTCTGAACCCACTTCTGAGGAAGAAATTCTCTGCTATTCTTGAACCTGGTGTGGTTATTGCTGCCATTCTGGGACATGGAATTTTGCTGCTTTCTCCTCAAAGTAAAGTTTTTCATCTTTGCAGATTTGAAGCGGCAAAGGGTGGAGACTTGCTGCTTCTTGTGATGTCCTCCAGCCATCTTTTATATTCTCCTGTTTCTTCTCAGCAATCCTGATTTCCTCAGTCTATCTTTGCAGTCTACAGCTTTACTGGAGCTTCCTTTCTGGCCAAACTCAAAACATTTTAAATCATCCTGCTGGGTTCTTTGCTCTTGATTCTCAATATAAATCTGGCTAAAAGCCCCCAACCATAGCCATGCCACTGTCCCAACATTAACTGCTTTGAAATTTCTTTTGCCAGGTTAATCAGTCAGCTACCCATAATTTCAGGCAAAGTCTCTGGACATGAGAAAAGTGCAGACAAACTTTCTGCCAAGCCATAACACACATCATCTGGAGTCCAATAAGCAATGCAGTCCTTCTCAGCAGAAACCTCCCAAACCCAGTCTTTACCAGCAGGATTTTTATCAGTCTTGTGGTCTTCTGAGATCTGCCTAGAATCTCCCATACAGAACAGCAGAAGCTGTTCAAGCACTTCTCTTTTGGGTGAAATATCTGAACTTTTCCAAAAACTTCCCACAAGCCATTTCCAAAGGCTCTTGAACCACATGGTCAGGTATAGTCAAGCAATGATCCTGTTCCCCTGTACCAAATTCTGTCTTCTTTTCTTTTCTTCTCATTTCTTAGACAAAATACTTGATATCCAAAATTAAGGAAGGAAAGGCTTATTTTGCTCACAGTTTGTGAAGGTTTCAGTCCATACTCAGCTGGCTTCAAGGCAGAGTGGCACATGACAGAGGGCAATAGTTCATAGTGGCAGGAAATCAGCAAAAGCAACAGGAGCAAAAGGGGAAGAAGCCACAAGCAGCCTCTTTCCCACCCTTACACGGTATGCAAACTACTTGCCCCCAGGGTGGGAGTACAACTCACCCATAATCCCAACATTGGGCCATGAATCAATCATAAACTCTAGCAGCCCACCCCATGACTGCATGAGGCTTTGGGGGGACATCCTGACACAAACCATAACAACATATAACTGGGCTTTCTAACGACTTGGCCTCTGGGTTCCCAGAATCTTTCTCCTCCAGAAACCCTGGCCCTCCTGTCTTCAGCATCCCTCCACTACACCTTTCCAGTCGTGAATCCCTGAGAAGCTTCATGATCCAGTTTTGTGCACCTCTGCCTGTGACCACTGCTCCTCCCTTTCCAGCTTTCTCCCTCCCAGACCTTAACTACAGCAACCCTGTGACCCTGTTGACACCTCCAGTCCACAGGGCCTGCTGCCTTCCCATTTTCCCCACCCACACATGTGTTTTATCCCTCACTCAGCGTGAGTGTTATACTCCATCATTCCCATCATGCCCTTGCATCAGCTTCTGACTCGCTTTTACTTCACTGTGGTGACTCACTTGGTGACACCTCGGTCCTTGTTAAGTCCCCTCCCTCCTCCATGTTGGCACCATGAAACTGAATGGCACTAGGAAAAAGCCAGCTGGTGCCACTTAAATTTTGGACCTTGAATCTCCGAGAGGCCTTTTATTGTTCCCAACAGACATTCTGTATTTTCTTTCTGATTACTTTTTAGTATTTTATATCACATTTCACACTTTTTTTCATATCTACAAATGTCCAAAACGTTCTCTTTTAACCTCACTCTGTGATGCTCTTGCTTCTTCCTTTGTTATAAAAGGAAATAGAAAGAATAGAACAAAATTTTCACAAACTGTTACATCTACCCCGTCTGCCAAAATTCATAGTCATAACCATCCCTCTCGTTGTCTTTCTTGTCTGATGCCAACCCTATGCCTACAACTGCCATTTTGTCCTGAATCCTAGTATAGCAACTTCCCCATCTCTCCTCTATTCTTATTATTCCTTTTCCACTAGATAATTCTCACGGCTATTACCCTATTTCTGGGATTCAACGGACAGCAGAATTCTGGAGTGTGTGTCCTTTTTACCATGGCCCAGTCTTCTGTCTCATCTCATATTCAGTCATCAAGCTTCCCTTCCTACCCTCCTCAGAAGAGAGATAAAAGAATTCGACAGTGTTTCTAAATGATCTCTGCTTGATCAAATCTGATGTTCCTCCTCTTCTCCCCAGTTTCTTAACACTGGAGGACCCTTGTGCTAGTTCCTGGGATAGCTTCTCTATATATACTTTTCCCTGAAGGTTCTCACTCAGTTTCAAAATTTTATAAGCCCTCTAAATTTGACACCTCAAAAGTCTTTACCTCTAGTTCATCTTCTCTTCTGAACACCCCCTAAACATATCCAACTCCCTGCTGCATTAGAGATATTAAATTTTATCATGTCCAGATGCAAGCTCCTGCTCTTCTCTCAAAAACTTCACCCTTCTCCCCACTACATCCATCAGTGACAACTCTGCTCTTCCTGTTGCTCACTTTTAGAAGGAATGCAGACCCCTTTTTCTCTCACAACTCCAAAACCAACTCCTAATACCTCACATTGCAAAGAAAGTTACCTGTCTCCCATCTTGATCATGACCCCTACACCAAACCACAGTCTTCTGTACAACAGCAGGAACTTCTCACTAGACCTTGTCTTCCACTTTTGCCCTGTATAATCCATTCTCATCACAGTAGCTGGAATGATCCTACTAAAAAGTGTTAGACTATGTCCCACCTTTGATCAGAAGCTCTCAGTGATGTTAATTTCTGTGAGAGTAAAAGTCCTACAAGCAAGGCTGCACAGATTTGACCCTGACCTAACCCTATTTTTTGCCCATCTTGTTCCCAGTTCACTGATCTCAACACTACTCCTTGCTCACACCAGGCAGGCTCCAACCTCAGGGCCTTTGCACTGCCACTGCTGTGTCTTCTACCTGCAGTACGCTTCCTCCAAGGGTCTACAAACCCTCCCATCTGCCTTTGCTCAAATGCTTTCCTCAGAGCGATGCCTCTGCTGACCTTCATGGTTGCACACTCTCCACCTCAGCCTCTTGATTGCCCTCTTGTGTTTTACTTTTATTCACAGAATTTACTGTCTACTGACTGCTTCTTTCCTAGAAGGTAAGCTTTTGAGGTCAGGAACTTTTGTCTGGTTTGTTCACTGATGTGTCCTCCTAGCACCTAGAACAGCGCTGGCACATAGTAAGTGCTTAGTACTTATGAAGAAAATGGATGAGTCAAGTTTCATTTCATAGTTTTCACATGTGCTGTTTCTGTATCACTCCAAGCCCTCCAAAGTCCAGCCCAAGCCTCCTGATCACTTTTGCTTCAGAGAGCAGACTTCCATAAACCTCCTCAGGGTGTTGGTCAGATGCCTGATCCTAAAGGGCAACAGTGTGTATGTAAGGATCACTGACACAGTCACTGCCTTTTAGGTCAGAGGAAGGCTCCAGCTTTTCCTCTTCTCCTATTAGACCTTCTTCCCTGGCACCAAAGCATCTTTTCTCACCATGAACGTGACAGAGTTTAGATTGTGGCCTTCATTTTTTTCTCTCTTTTTGAGTTCTCTGCTCATATATTACAAGCTCTCAGTGAATGTTTCCAGAAATACCAGGCAAAGAAAATGCCTATAATTTACATAGGGGTCTAGGTTTTCTATTTCACACCTTCCAGGTCTTTTTGGCCACCTATCGAATGTGTCAGTTATATGGATCTATGTCTCCTTTCATTATTTCCTTGGTGGGTTCCACGTCATATCACCTGACCCTCAGATTGCTTGTTTTGCTAGTATTAGCAATAGTAGTGCAATTTTAATAGACAGAGGTTCCTAGTGAGTTGTACTGACAACTTTTTAAATTGCTAGTGATAGGCACTCCATTTAAACCAGCTCAGGAAATTCAGCAGCAGCTTTATTTAAAGAGCCATCTTGGTCTTTCTCCTCTATACATTCTTTTCTCCTCATATGAATTTTAGTCTATCACTCCACTTGAGAATGAGATGACCTCCCAAAGCTCCAGGCTAGTAGCACAGAGAAGTATTCAGACAAGAGAATTTGGCCTGACTTTTGTTGGCCCAGATTTGGTTCCATGTATACCTCAAGATTTGGGGTTGGGTCCCAAAACAAGAGAAGCTATGTCCAGTGACCAAAATTAGCTAATGTTCACTTTAAAGATGGCGGGAGGGGGAAAGGGGAAGAAAAAATGACTAAGATGTGATACATATATGTACCAGCTTTCCAAAATGAATATACTCATTAAGTATTACAAGTATGTACTGATAAAATAATGATGATAATAATAATGCTAAAGAAAAAGATTCACAACCTTGCTTATGGATTCCACCTCACAACAGCTATAGACGGATTGTTGTCTTTACCTGAATTGGTCTGTGTGTGTGTGTGTGTGTGTGTGTGTGTGTGTGTGTGTGTGTGACTGTTTCATTTGGTTTCTATTCACACTACTGATGAGGGAAGGACTCCGGCCCTGGGTTGATAGTGATGACTAAACACAAAACAATCAACATAGGGTAAATGAGATGGACTGTAGCTTATTAATCACATATACACACAACCAGAGGAGGAAGACCTTGTATCGTGCAGGTCCATACTGGTGCTGCACTTAGGAACAGAGTGAACCCCCAGGGACTGTGGGAGGCACACTTTATAGTGTGCCTATAAGAGGTAATCCTATAACCTGGCAGAGAATTCCAGCTGAAGCTCAGGGATAAGGAGGAACTATGCCTCATCCCTCCTCACTAAGGAGAGCCTCTTGGTTTAGGGACCTAATCCATAAGAGCAGAGTAGGGAGGAATCTTCGTGGGTAGGCTATGCAAGGCCCTGCATATTTTATCAGGTGTCCAGTCCTTATAGTACAGTAGCTCTAGGAAAGATGTGTATAACTGCATAGACCTTTTCTTAAATAGTCTTTCTATAAGGTATCACCATAGCGTATATACCTCTCTTCACTGTGTCCCTGTTACAGGTTGTTATACCTGTCCTGACCAATGAGAAGAACCACTTAGACTGGCCCCACATGCTATGTCAAGACATCACGAGGCATGCCCACACCCTCCAGTGCAACCTCCTCGTTGTCCTGGAACAAGCAAAGGGCAGAACACTGCTGCCTCTTCCAGTAGGCGCAGAGAAAATAGAGTTTGTGGATCCAGATAGTGAAACAGTGTAAGTACGGCCAGCCTGGCCATATGGACCTGTGAGATATGAGACAAGCTGGTTTGACTGAACGTTTGCTTTGAATGGCTTTTCTGTTCCTGACACTACACAACTTCTCACTCTGCACACAAGCCCGCTGTCTGCTGTGTTTGCCAGCATCCTCAGAGTATATGTTTGCACCAATTATATCCCTACCCTTGGTCCCTCAGCCCGAAATCTTTTAAGACTATCACAGCAGTGTGGCCTTCTTTCCGTTCAGGATCATTTCCAGGCTGAGAGAAGCCACACTGATTTCGGTATTTTGTTCATCAGAATAGCAGCGCATGGTTGGCAATGACCCAGGTCCAGCCTGAGAGGCTGTGCCCCTCCTTTACTCAGTATATAATTCACAGCACTAACTCTGGCAGCTTTGTTCTGATTCCAGCCTTCCTGCATCCACCCCGAGCCCCTCTCCCAGCAGTTGCAGTCTTTTTTCAGATCCTGCAAATATTTTGTTCAAATAGAAACTAATCTAGATTCTCTGGGAAGCCCATGCTTCCCGCTCCTGAGTGGGCATTAAAACCCCAGCCTCATCTCCTTTCAGAAGTTATATCTACCATCAGCTTCCAATTACTTTTCCAGCTTTGAGTTGTCACTGCTTCTTTCACCTGAGGATTTTTTTTTAAAGCATGCTATGTGTGTAAATAATATACTTTGATATACTTTTGTCCGGCATGGCTATGTGTTTGTGACAACAGGTGGTCTTCTTCCTCCATGAGCTCAGTTTGCAGTATTGCCAGGACTTTCTCCTTATATTATTGCTATTGTTCATTCAGGAGCCATGATACATCAAAAGAATAAAGTAATGCATGCAAACAGCCATGTACTTCGTAATGAGTTTTTTTCCTACTGGAAGTAATTTGCTACTTACATACTTTGAAGTAATTTCCTATTTAACAGAAAAACTTATCATGATTTAATAAAAACATCCAATTTTCAAAATAAATAAATTTAAACTACCCTTTTTCTAGTCCCTTTATACCTTAACTTAATAACATTCAGTGTATATGTATAATTCTGGTTGAGTTTGTCTCCCTTTGTTCAAATGTGATTATTTCCCCAATGCCTGAGTCATTTTGGGGGAAGCGAGCATCTTCTCCTTTTAATACCTTTCATAATCACTTGAGCTGCATCATTTCTCAGCAAATATGAACTTAATTAAATTACATGAAGGTGGGTCTCAGTCTGGAGAATGTGAATGACACACTCCCTCTTTGTCACGATGCCCTTGGGGCTTGAAGTTTATACATTTCAGTTAATATGGTGTAAAAGGGCAGCCAAAATGAATATTTTTAAAATTTGTATTCCTTTCCAAATGTAGCTAAGTAATTTAAACACACATTTAAAAAGATGTGTGGGGGAGGAGAGCTTGAAAATTCCATTCTTCATTGGAAAAAGAAAGACGGAGCAGAAGCATAATGGTGGGATTGGAAAAGCTGACAGTTGGTTTGTGGAAGAGGAAGTAACCTATTTTCTCTTGCTGTGATTAGATTATGATTAGAACTCAGTGATTATGGTTGGAACTCAGAGCAAAATGAAGAAATTGCAGGGAGGTTCCACACTGACACAAACTTTCTCTCTCGGTAAGCTGACCTACCAAGGAATGTGCTGCTGTATCAAGCAGGGAGCTTGTTCTCATAGGAGAGATTCAAGCAAGATTTGATGATCATCTAAATATCCCCTGCCCAAGGTATGCTTGCACTGACATGAAGACTTCATGGCATTTTAAGTCTGTAAACGTCTTCAAAATATTGATGAACCCTTGAATCTGTATGAATAATTGTTGGATCTGTACAATTCATTGACTACTCAAGACAGTTTATTACTGAAAAAGAAGAAGAAAAAATCCTAAGGTCAGCAGGGTTTTTTTAAAAAACATGGTATTTTTTTGGATGTCATTCAGTGCTATGCTTTGAATATGATTTGAGTTTTCTCTCAAGGATTTGTGTGTTGGAAGCTGGGTCCTCAGTGTGACAATGTCAAAATGTGATGGAACCTTCAAGGGCTTGAGATTTGCACAAGTTAATTTGGTCACTGGGTACACTGCTCTCCAAGGGGGTTAACACAGATATTGTGGTGCCTTGGTTCCTTCTGGAGTGTGTTGTTGTAAAAAAGCAGGATTAGCCGGTCTCTGCTCTTTGGCCTTCTGTCTTGCCATGTGATCCTTCTCATACTCACACCCCATGTTACCATCTATCATGAGGCCCTCACCAGATGCCAAACAAATGGGGATTCCTGACCTTCACTTTCCAACCTCTAAAATCATGAGTTATAATAAACCACTTTTCTTTATAAGTTACCCAACCTCAAATTTTCTTATAGAAATGGAAAACTAACTAAAACAACCAGACTTAAATTATTTCCACATATTCTGGATTTTTTTTCTTTCATAGCTTGGATTCCATAGATAAGTCAATCGTCTATGCCATTGAGTCTGCAGTGATCAAGTGGACCCACCAAGTCCAGGCAGTGCTTAAGCGAGAGTCTTCTCAGCCATTCTTACAAGGGGAGAATCCCACTCCCAAGGTGGAACTGGAGTTCTGGAAGAAAAGGTAGGCAGGAAGGTACATATCTGAATTCTGGGAAGAAGATGCCTTATGAAGGATAAAGCTGGCCTTTCCCTGGACAGCTAACCACTGAATCTGGTTCTTATGAACAGACATTTTTCATCCTTCCTAGGGATACAGCTCTGTGTCACTGGGTCAGTACACTTTTGCTATGGACTGGGAGATACGCTCTTTGCCAGGTTTCAGTAGTTATTCTTTCTCTCTGGAGTTATTACTGCTGCTACCTCTTCTGATATTTCATTAAAGCCTCTTCCAACTACCTGTGAAATTAGTTTACTCTCATATTTCTTCTAATTTTGACTCCTTCTTGTACAGCTTGGTGTAGATGCACATACCTTCTGTAAAGATCTGAAAAAAGAAGGGTGTTTGGAGGCCCTCTCCTGGATCCCAGCTCATCATTAGCAAGGCTGGAAGTCCTCGTATCCCTGTGACCCTGAACCACAGGGTGACCAGAAATACTTGATTATTTCTCCTGCTCATTCTCCCATTTGCTCCCTATCTTTTGCTCTTATTTCTCATTGTCCTGATATAGTCTTTACTCAAAAGGGGACAGACAGATGTTGGAGGCAGATGCCCCTGTTCTCACACTAACTAGAGTGTGTTGCATCACATGGCTAGACCACCCTCAGGGCTTCAGCCCTGTTTGTCCCACCATGCTGAGATTCCCATGCTCTTGCCTGCTTTCTGGCCATTTTGCTAACCTGTAGTGGTGCCCTTCTCGAGCAGCTTTGCTCTAACAACGATTCTCTCACCCAGCCCCAGTCTTCCTGCAAGAGCTAATGACCTCCAGCTGCCAAGCTGTTGAGCCACCAGATGGTCACAGTAGTACTTCCTGGAGCTGCCCCTTTGAACCTGTGTTCCCAATTGAGGCTTTTGCCCTCACTGACCTGGCACAGATGTCCTGGCTATTCAGGCTGGAGCACAGCTTTTGTGGTAGCACCCGCGGCAGGTCTTCTCTCTGGGTATGTGTGGGTGAGTCAGTACGGTGTGACTTGTGTTTCCTGCTGCTCACCTAGATTCACCCTTCCCCTTGCGGTTACAGGTATGAAGATCTGGAATACATGTATAATCAGCTGAGAATGATTAAGGTGAGAGGCATGGCTGGGATCCTGGACAAGCTTCAGAGCAGCTACTTCCCAGCTTTCAAAGCCATGTTCAGAGATGTTACAGCAGGTAAGAACCCACAAACATTTTCCCAAAGATGTTTGACTCAAATTTCTTATTTACAGGTGCATTCACATCTCTTTGATTTCAGTACATTCAAGTCCTTATAACCTTCCAACCCGACACAATCTAGCACAATGCTAGGTGACTAAATCTAGAAGCAGGGAGACAGCTAAATAAAACTGTGCTGTTTACAGTTTATTCACTTTGTGTCCTTGGGAAAATTCATGTAATCTCTCTAAGCTTCAGCAGATACCATGGTTGTAAGTGCACACTCCCCACCTACTCTAATTCCCATGTCCTTGTGAGATTGTGTGGATGGAAGAACTTTATTGGCTGCATCATGCTGGATGAATGCATGTTGTTATCTCTCACTTCTGGACTTCATGTCCCTCTGCCCTTAGCTCTTAGCTCTGCCCTTAGTGAGAAAACACTGTTCCATTTCTAGTCCATTCTGTATTTTTTGGTCCAGACAGGACAGAGATTTCCTGTCCCTGTGAGCATCAGACAAGATCAGCCCTTGTCAAAACTGCAAAGCCAGCAAAGTTATGATTAGAAGCAAGTAAATGTCTTCAGGGCTCCCTACCCACTCATTGGTCCACTTTGTTTCTTCTCTCTTTTGCCCATCAAGTCTCCTCCCTCCCCTTCAGTAGTGTGGGTCAAAACGTGCTTTAAAGGTTTTCGCAATTTCATATGAGGTAAGCTTAACATAAGCAGTGATTTTCAAACATGTTTTCTCTCTTAGATATTCTTTAGATAGAATCTTCTAGGTTGGGGATATAGCTCAGTGATGGATGTTTGCTTAGCATGCAGGAGGTTCTGGGTTCTTGCCCCAGTACTGTAAAAATAAAACATTAGTAAATCTCCCATGAAGTCTAAAATATAAAACTAATCAAGCTCTGTTTGCTCTGCAAAAGAGAATAATATTCTTTGTCCTAAGCTCGCTGGCTGATCCCTTTCATCCCATCTTCTAAAGGCTTAGGGTTTAGAAGACACTTAGCTAAAGGAATAAAAGTTCAGGAAAGAGGCTTCTGACATAAGTCTTGTAACAAAACAAAGCTGGCATAAACAGTCTTTGAGGGCCTCCTGGGCCCTCAGATTTCATGGCAGAGACTGCCTCTACAGTATATAAAACTGGCTTGGAGTAAGATGCTTCTTAAGGCCTCCATCTACCACTTCATTGAGAGATGCTGTGCTGTACCCTACAGGAAGCAGTTCGCATATCACACTTCAACTCAAAGAGACAGGTGTCCCCCCAAGTGGAATGTGTACCAGTGTTGATATGAGAGATGACTGTGGAAAACGTGGACAGGCATTGTGTAAAACGTCTTGATATGTGGCTCTGTTTTGAACAAATGATACCAGTTTTCTGTTTTTAGTGGCAACTTAAAGTTTTCATTTTATATGCAGGCATCCCTCCACATCCACAGGTTCCACATTCAGAGATTCAACCAATTGTAGGGTGAAAATATTTTTAAATTTATTTTATAAGAAATCATTAAATTTGTATTTTATTAAACATAAGCAGACTTTATTCTTGTAATTATTCCCTAAGCAACACAGTACAACAACTAATGGATAACATTTATATTATATTAGGTTATTATAAGTGAAGAAGAGATGATTTAAAGTATACAGGAGGATATGTGTAGATTATGTACAATTTGATAAGAAGAACCTCAGCCTCCTCAGATTTTGGTATTTTCACAGAGTCCTAAAACCAATTGGCCATGGATACCAAGAGATAGCTGTAATTTTATGTAGGGAATTAGTTTAGAGAACAATATTAAGGAAACAATACTATAAGTTGTATGTATATCAGAATGGAAATATGCAAATGCCTGAAATCTGAAGCATGATATATATAGAAAACAATATGCAGTAAAAGTACTTTAGGAATCAGTTTTTAGTGGCCCACACATGTTTTTCACATCAGTAGATTAAGAAGATGATTGTTCATATAGATCAATAATTGTGAAAGATTTGTTTCCCTACGCCAGCTTTAAGAAGTTCTTTCCAGTAGAGTGTACACTGACAATGAAATATCATTACAATAGCACCAAATAAACACTATTCTAGTAGTAGAAACCCTTTAAATGTGTAATTCAATTCTAATGATGGAAGAAAATAAAATTTGATTAGAGAAGTTAGGTAGAGACTTGGTCAGAAATTTTGGCAAGCTCTACCTACTAAGAATAAAAAGATTTCAAAGGCTGTTTATTGAAGTTATCATTTCTAATTTAATTTCAGAACATCTGGTTGTCTCCTAAATAGATAGACTATGTACATTATTCTTATTACTTATGATCAGGGTAGTTCCTTGACTGAATGGTGAGCTGAAAAGAGAAGAAAAGAAATATTTCTGAGTTAGCATGAATTGGAGCAGTGAAAAAGAGAGAAGTTTAAAAGGGGGAGGAAATGTATGGGAAGAAGGTTGTAAGAAGTATACTTGATTGCGTGATACAACATCTTGGAAAACAGAAAGCAACTGTGCCCTTGGGAAGAAAGAACAGAGAAAAAAGACTTATTAGGCAGTTCTCATCCTTGGCTACCAGGGGAGCGGGCTTGGCATAGTATAACCTGGTTGCCAGTTTTCTTAGCCCATCTGTGTTACTATTGCCGACTACCTCAGGCTGGGTAATGTAAAAATGAAAGAAATTCATTTCTCACTATTTTGAAGGCTGGGAAGACCAAGATCACAAAGTTGGAAGGGTCTGGAGGGGAGGAGCACTGAGAAGGGTGAGATGGAAGAGCGAGCTAGCGGAACACTGCAGGGAGCCTCTTTTCTGAGGCTCTGAGGCTCACTCACCAGAGAGGAATCCTCATGGCCTAAGCAACTCTTAAAGACTCCACCACCTAACACCATCACACTATTAAGTTTCACACCTGAATGTTGGAGAGTACACACACCGTAGCACCTGTCAAGTATGTTGTGGATATGTGTGGGAAAGAAAACAGTATCTGGTGCTGCACTGCAGTCAACTTGGCCTGGTTTCCCACAGCTGCTGGAACACAAGTGTGTACAGACCTTCTCCACCCTCACTTCATCCTCCCAAGCAACACTCAGTGAAGTCAAACCGATACCTTACAAGCACCGGAAATATTCACCTCACAAAAATTAGCAAATGCTACAAATAAAGGCATTCACTGCTGAAGTGCCTGCTATTAAAGATTTACCAGCAAACTACTGGATTATCACTGTGCAACTGGCTTTGCTTATACTTTCAGCTGGCCCTTTAGGTCCAAGGGACACATGTATGGATTCAACTAATGACAATAGAAAATATTCTTTAAAAAATAACAATATAACAATAAAAATCACTACAAATTAAGAAACAATTGGCGCCAGGTATAGTGGTGCATGCCTGTAATCCCAACTACTCATGAGGCTAAGGCAGAGAACTCACAAGTACAACAGCAGCCAGGGCAAGTTAGTGAAACCCTCTAAGTCTCTCTGTCTAAATTAGCCTTCCAAGGCAAGGTGATTGCACCTTG
This sequence comes from Chinchilla lanigera, assembly GCF_000276665.1. Lineage (NCBI taxonomy): Eukaryota > Metazoa > Chordata > Mammalia > Rodentia > Chinchillidae > Chinchilla > Chinchilla lanigera. The sequence continues at coordinate 5,658,395 of NW_004955467.1, read as the reverse complement.
CTTGTACTAGAGCCTCCTGTGTTTGCTCAAATATTATGCTCCTAAAAGTCAAAGTAGTGCTTATTTGTGTGTTTAAAAAGGAGTTTTTTTAAATGCGTCAAAACAGGATATCCTAGAGAGAACACTCCTTTAGCATGATGGTGCCAGGCCTTTCTCCTTCACTACACATATGAAGCCAGAGGATGTGCCTAACAGAGTCGCTGTCGGATTTGGAAATGCCCACCCCAACTCAGTAGTTCTGACACTCACCGTCACTCCCCACACTCCCACTTAAAACTACTGCTCTAATCAATTTACCATGACATGTTACTTTCGATTCACATATCACTTCCTGTAAACCCATTTGGAATATAAAATGCAAGCATAAACATTAGTGTTCCTGAGCCTCACAATCATGAAGCCAGGGGTTTAAAATAATGAACTTGCGGTAATTTTCATTTTTCTTGGCTGGACAGGACTAGTCGATCCACAGGATGAGCCTAGACAAGTTATGTGAGTCTCTGCGTCTTCACTTATAAAGCGGCTGCACAAAGGTCTATAGGAGACGGTGTGTATTGCCTAGTGAGTAGAGTAATTCCTGGCATATTGGAAATGTTCATTAATAGGAGATATTTTGAGTTTCCTTTAGGATGAATGCAGTGCCTCATTCACACAATGTAACCTAAGACCATCTGCTCTCAGATGATATGGACTGATTATTTGCCTGAGAAAGAACACTTTCCAAATGCTCCACTCCAGTTCTCTTTGCCCAATGGACTTCACATTTTCTCTAAGTTGTTATGCAGATATTTGTACTCAGCACTGCTGGTTTTCTGTTTTTTCCTCTTGATTACTAAGGCGACTTGTTAAGGTCCTTCTCTTGCATTGGCTGTGTTCAAAAGAGATGATAGGTAGCTTTCTTGTCTTTGAAAATTACCCAGAGCTTTGCTCTCATCTTTCTGTGCTAGCTGTCGGTTCTCTGTGACTTCTGTATAAGATTCCAATAAGACTTTCTATTAACAAATATTTATTTAAGTGTCTGCCACTTATCAAACATCTGCAGTGGTCCAGCACTGAGATTCTCCCTTCACAAAGACCCTCAAAATTACCTAGTGGTCAGGCTGTTTATGAGGCTTAGAGATGTTCAGTATGTCCAACATCACGTAACTGCTAAGTGTCTGCACCAACCTTTGCAGGTAGGTCTTTCCAATTCTAAAACTGGTCTCCAGGCCTTGATTTGCTATTATGTTGGCTATAAGAGTACTAAAGTAATCAGCAGGTACTTATCAAAGGGAGGGTTTGCCACACACATAAGCACCAGAATAGATCTGGGACAGCCAGGAAGAAGTCCAAATACAGCGATGTCAGAAACAGCACTTCAGACCATTTTTCCACTTGTTCGGGGATCTCTAGTTTTCCATATTTCTGCGTAAGAGCCAGAATATTTTCTGGAACCAGCTTCGTCTCTGCTTTCTCAGTTCAGGAAGGAACTGTGGTCGTTATTTTGCCGATCCTCCACTCCCCAGGTACTAGGGCTCCACCAGGGGACTGGTGACCATCTCCATTTCCTTCCAGCTCTGACAGAGGCTCAAGACATCTACTTGCACCTGTTACCACTCCAAGGCCACCTGGAGGTCCTGGAAAGTGTGGAGTTTCCCCAGGTGAAGTGCCGGCTGCAGCCCCTGCTCCACGTGGTCTGTCTGATTTGGGTTACGTGCAAGTGCTACCGCTCTCCAGGGAGGCTCACAGCGCTGCTCCAGGAGATGTGCAACCTCCTCATCGAGCAGGTGGGCCATGCTGGACACCACGGCAACCTCTGCCTGGGGACTGGTTTTCACATGAAAGAGTGAAATATTATACTTTTTTACTGGGCTTGGAAATAATTATGCTCCAAACATTCTTCTCACTTAAATTATTATACTCTCACAAGCCAATAATTCACAAAGAGCTTTTCAGTAATATTAGAAAACCAGGGGACTGGATCTTTCCTCTCCATCTGAGCCAGTGGGGTGGGGTACAAAGGGTAAGTCAGCAAATTTCAATCTCCTTCATATTCCATAAGTTGGCAGAAAAGCCTGGTGATTAAGAATATAACTTTGGAGTCAGCTTCACACTTGTAAGCTGTGTGTTGGAGAACAAGTCACTTGCCTGCTCTGTGTCTTCTTCTTCTCTGCAATGAGGCAAAAAGGAGGATCTATCTCAGAGGAGTACTAGGTACCTGTGAGGCTTCAGTGCAATAATTCATATGCCCTGAACTTGGTAAGAACTCAGGCCCTGCAAACTACTGAAAAGCTACTCCTTGGAATATATATTTCTTGCTTCTCTTTTTAGGGTCCCTTTAGCATCAAGCAGTCTAAACCTCAAGGAATGTATCTGTAAATAGAGTTAGATGCCTAAGAAGGCTTGTTTGATCTTGCTTTCCAAATTGACTTCCTAAGGAGCTGCAACTCTGAGAAAACAATGAACGAACTTAAAGTGCAGCTCTTAGTTACTAATATCCATGAAGCCCCCTGAGGCTACAAAATTTTGCATTCATGATCTCTGTCAATTATCAAAGGAACCTTACAAGATGAGTAGGCAGGGTTTCTTCTCCTCCTCTTCCTCCTCCTCCTCCTCCTGCTTGTTCTTCTTCTTGTCCTTCTCCTTCTCCTCCTTCTCCTCCTCCTCCTCTTCCTCCTCCTTCTCCTTCTCCTCTTTCTCCTTCTTCTTCTTCTTCCTCTTCCTGTTCCTCTTCTTCTTCTTCTTCTTCTTCTTCTTCTTTGTCTCCTTCTCCTTCTCCTTCTCCTTCTCCTTCTTCTTCTATTACTTACTTACTTACTTACTTTACTTACTCACTTGAAGGCATGGGCTAAGTCTCAGGAGGTTGCCTGCCTCACCCAAGGGTACCCTCACCCAGTCCTCAACCCATGTTGTTTAACTCTCAGGCCAGCATTTTGCCATCATTCCATGTTTATCAGATGGGAATATTTTGATTGAAAGTATAAAAGAATCCAACTAAAAGTAGCATCAACCAAAGGAAAACTTCTTGGCTTCTGGTACCTTGAAAGTTAAAGGTAATTCTGGTTTTACTCTTGACTTGCAATAAACAGGGCCTTAAATTATGCCAGGGGACCCATGACCCAGCCCTGCTGCCATTCCCTACAGTGATGAAGGTTACTGCCCTGAGTTCCATATTCCCAGCTCCTTTTAGCCTCCAGGTTCAAGTTTTTCAGAAACAGAAACAATTATGTCCAAAGCATTTTTTCATTGAAATAATTTCATCCATGAAGGCTAATGCACCACAAAGCAGCACCTGGGAATGAGTGCCTACTCTGACCCCCACAGCCCCAAGAAAGTTCCACTGTGTCTCCTTGTCTCTGTTCAGTCACTTACCTGATCACAGTGACTGGTTCAACTTACTGTGGCGAGAGGGTCACAAAGACACTTTCTCTTAAATCCTGTCCCAGTCCACCTGTGGAAATGAGGGTAAGATCAGCTTTTTTCTATACTGAACTTGTGAAAAATATGACTTGTGTAATTACTGAAGTCCAGGGTGATGTCAGCAAAGTTAAGGAATGTGCTGCACCTGCAGCCAGGTCCAGTGATCTTAGTCTCTGCATTCCAGGCTTCTAACTACCTCAGCCCAGAACATCTCCTGAGAAGCGAGATCGAAGAAAGTCAGAGGAAACTGCAGGTGGCTTTGGATACCTTGAGTTTCTTCAAACAGGTATTTCAGGACAGAAGGGAGAATCTCTATACTTACTTCAAAGAGAATGAGGAAGTCAAAGAATGGGATTTCCAGTCTTCTTTGGTCTTTGTGCGACTGGACGTCTTCTTGGGCCGACTACATATGGTGGAGGTGAGTGTGTTCGTTCAGGTCCCCAGGCCCATATAAGAGTTAAGTCCAGGGTCCCCAAATGTACACTACAAGAATGAAAACCACAACTCAATAGTCAATTCTCCATTGGAGTGTAGAACCCCTAAAAAGTGCTCCTTAAATAGTTGTCCTTTGGATTGAGCATCACACAGTGCTGATACTGTTAGAAGAGCAGGATATTCTGATCATGGACCCATTTAAGAAGAACGCCCCAAAATAAGTCAGCTAATTCAAGTGGTTTTCAAATTGCCAATGGTTTCTGAACTTTTTATTAACTCTCCAAAATGAATGTAACTATTATGTACTGTGATCGAGTACTAGTAAAAATTAAAAATGTTAGAAAAAATAAAATTGTATTAAATTTTTAAAAACCAGTAAACTTGACTGGAAAGTCCAGAATGCAAAATGAAAATGAGAAGATCTGGGTGTAGCTGTTCATTCCCACAAACAAGCTGCTTTGGACTTCTCTACTCCCCATTCTCCAGGTGATACCCAAAACTATAAAACTAGTGAATCTCTTTGCAAAAGAAACACAGCTTTTGCACACAGTTGTCTTTTGCCTTATTATTTAAAACTTAATGTAATTTTAGTTTAAGTACTATGATATGAAGCAATGAGACTTTCTCTTTTGATCTTCAGAATTTAATATTGTTAACAGTTATGAATTTGTTGATTTAATTTGGGGGGAGGATAATAGGCACTCTGTAATAACATATATACTTAAAACTGATTTTAGAAATTCAAGGTCAACTTCAAGACAATAGCCAAGTGACAGAGAAGGAATTAGAATCATGTTTCCAACTGTGATTAGCAGAGATTTTGAGGTGAATCGAATTGTGCTGGGAAAAAAACTGTTATGACAATAAGCCATAAGACGAGGAGGGTAAGAGAATCTGTAACTGAACCTCAGTTAGTGGAGTATAGACCCACTGCAATTATGCACCAGACAGTGAGCTAGGGACTGGCATGCAAAGATAACTGAAGTATGATGTTACCTGATTCCCACACCAGTGTCCAGACCCTGAGAGAAGAGAGAAAGATGAATGGAGGAGATCCAGGGATGGGAAGACACAGAATTAGTAAACTTTACTGAAGTGTACTGAATACCATAGTAAAAGTGACATTGATGGGTTATTGGGAGTAAGAGAGAAGGGTCTGTGACCCATCAGAACTTTGAAAAAAGCCAGAAACAAGAGGAAATCAATTTTGAAACTGGAGTAGGAATTCACCAGGGAAAATAAGACAGGGAAGGCCATAAAGACAGAAAATGTATGAAAGAAAGCTAGAAGCTAGATCTTATGAAAGGCACACCTTAAATCCTTCACTGGGTTGGTGGAGAGTGTAAATAATTGATATCTAGCTTCATCTTAAATGCTTTCTTTTCTCATAGCTATTTCCAGCTGGCTCTAGATTCACAGCCGCCTCCTTCTCTCCCCCTCTGCTCTTCATTCCTTTCATCAGTGCATCAACTCCTTTGCTGTTGTCAAGCCAAGGTAATGGGCACTCCAGCTGCAGGCTGCCTCTGGCTTGAGCTGACCACGGAGGAATAATTTTCTGTCACTCTGTGGCAGTCACATTCACAGCCCTCCAGCCCTGAGGAAGACCCTAAAGGTGGTGGCTGAGCTTAGTTCAGAAGGACTGCTAGGGTGGGATCCTCAGGCCCTGTGCACATATGCTAATGATGTGACTTTGCATATAGACAGCTATTCTAACATTAGGGCACCTAATCTCCAGCGTATATTCACTAAACATAAGCAGAGATGGCCACCAGTCTCCCCAGAGTCATTACCCTCACAATAGTCCTCACTCAGCCTGCTTTTAATTTCTGAATCAAGGACACAGGTGCATAAAAAACAGTTGCCCCAGTTTAATTAGAGGAGGATGTGAATGCTGCCTGGCCCTCTGTCTCCCTGCTTCCTCCCCTCTGATGTTTCTGGTTCTGTGGACTGGTTCACTTCTTCCTAGGGACAGCACTCTATCATTTGTTCTTTTTATTTTTCATCTCAGACTCACCCTGCTTGTCTTTTGCTGTCTTCTTCCTCCCTCATTGCTTCCCTCCTCAGCTCAGTGCAGTGGGACAGCGAACTATCGATTGTCTCCTGGCGTATTTCATGTACCCTTTAGTTAACATTCTGTGTATCTCTGTGATCGATGCCTGTTTGAAATGGGATTACTCTGCCTCTCTCCAGCAAGAATTAGCATGAACTTGCCATTTTCATCTTCTATTCTAGTACAGTACATGACCACCAAAAAGACAGTAGTTATACTTAACAGTTACACAAAGCGAAGTGAATAAAATGATATCAGTGCCTTCAGCTCCCTGCATGCTAGTGCCAAGAGGTTATGTCTTGTAGGGCTGGTTTTTATGTCCACAGTTTTTCCAGGTATCTTTCCTGATTTGTAATGACTTTTATCCTTGCTTTTGTTGCACAAGAGAATGTTATTCAGGTCCACTGTTCTCTTCTTGGTGTTTGCTAAATTAAATGAAGGTAGAGGGGGTGGGAAGGTACTGCTTTCAAGGAGGAAGCAAGTTACTGACTAGTTTTCAGTCATCTGCAGTAGGTGGAGTGATTGCATTCTTGGGATGCCACCAGCCTCCTCATCCTCATTCTCACCACTGTGACACAGCTCATTTCTTAGCCGGTCCTTGTGAAGAAAAAAAATAGGAGAAGAGAAAAAGAACAAATTTCAAGAACCTAATTCACACCAGAATCCTTATCATTGCACTCATCATAAGAGCCAGGGATAACAAATAAGCGCGATTAAATCTGTTCTGTGAATTAACTCTCTCATGGTTACATGGCTCAGAGAAGGGGAGCTGGTGTTTGTGCCCAGGGCCATGTGGTCTTTTCACCAGACTTTGACATCTTCTAGGGAGTTGTAAGGATCTATTTTCCCTCCCTATTTTGCCATTTTCAGGGTCTCAAACTAGTTTTGTGATTTTATTTTGCCCTTACACATTCCATTCTGTCTTAGTACACCCATTTTCACTATATGATTTCTAGGTCTTTTCCCCTAAATTGATCACTCAAGTGAGATTATGATTCCCATTCCACGAAAAGGTCTTATTCAATTTTAGGACTTGCTAAGGATATTTCAAAAGTACACAAAAATTTTTGCAATTTGAGTGAACATTCAAAAAATTGAAGAAAAGAAGTCACTGGGTTGCTTTTGTATTTTTTTACTCATCCTCCCTTTCTATCAGATGCTGTAGTGTGTACACACACACAGAGTTCATTTTCGTGCCATAATATTGTAGATTCTGCAGATCCTCTGTTTATATTTCTGCCTGGAGCCTCTTTCCTGCAAACAATGCAGTAAGTAAGCAGCTTGGAGAGAAGTCGCATTTCTTTCATTATCAAATTGCTGTAAATCTGTGATTCACTTGGAGGCAAAATGATTTCCTGCTGAGGCTTTATGCAAAGTGATTAGCAGGGAGATAGGTAATAAGCTGACCTAATATAGCCCACATTTCCTTTTGCTCTTTCTACCGTTTCAAGCCACTCCTGAGCCTCCTTTCATTCCCAGCCTAATTGGGCCAGCTTCTCTTTCAGCCTGCCTTGAACATGTGGTCACATATGAGACCATTAGCTGCATAAGGTTGGTGGCAGTTGAAAGGTAAACAGTCTTTTTCTAAATGACCTTTTGAGATTTTCATCTGTGAGTGTCGGCTTTGTGCTTTCCCTTAATGAATTCTGAAGATATTTCTTTTCAGATGGATGGCGTGACCTCCTCCTCCGAGTACAGGATTGCTGTTGTTAGAGCTGGCCATTATTCCTGATTTTAATTCTTCACCTCCAAGACCAGAGCACACACTGAACCCTCCCTTGTGCCTCCACCCAACCATCACCATTAAATGTTACACTGTTTTTCACAAAAATAGGACCCATTCAATGCAGTCAGCCACCAGGGGCCCCTTACTCTGTCTGTCTCCAAAGGAGCACCAAAAGGTCGCTCTATAAGCCATTATATTTCTAATACATACCAAGCTCATCTAAGCAATCAAGGTGATCGTAATTAATTAGAAACAATTGACTTATTGAAGTTCTACAAAGCCACTTTCCATATAACTGGAAAACCTGTGGCAGGTTAAATATTGTCCCTATTTACGGGGTAGGGAAGTAAGCTGAGAAAAACTAAACATCTTCTCACTGCAAGCCTCATAGTAGTACAGTGGCAGAACCAGAAATATCTGAAATCAGGTTTTCCTGGCAGTCAACCCCAGGGTCTTTTGCCAAGCCAGATGTCTTTGCCCAAAGGTTGGAATTTTAATTCTGCACATAGCCTAATGAATTTCATATGTTTACTACTGTGATGAATAAAAAAGGAATATTTTTAAACATTGCTTAAGCCTCTTAATGGCTTAAATTTGCCTTTTACCTGCTTTGTAAGATCTTTTAAATAAACAATAAAAAGGACTTCTAAATAATTTAAGAATCAAAGATAAAGCCATGGTCAGTACGATAAATCTGTGTCTATGGTTCTGAGATAATCCCTTACCTGCTTCAGATTCCTCTCCTGCTATCTCTATGCATCAGCTTATAGAAGAATTACTCCCATGATAAAGAGCTCACTCCCTCTTGCAGCAGCCCATTCTACAATTGACATGTCTAGGCATTAGATAGTTACGTAGGAAATTTTCTTATTTATAGGCTGCAATGATCCTATATCATCAACTTCATAAGTTCAACTTACACACTGAGATCAAATTTGTTTTTTCTCATTCATTCATTTACTTTCATTTTACCCTCAAAATTGGACCTTGGAAGTTTCTTATTTTGACCCTGTCAACATGGAAAAACCTTGCTTTATAAATCTCTTCTCCATATAATTTTCCTTGTTTTTGCCAGCTGCTCTACAGAAGCCCTGATTCCTATGTCCGTTGTCACCTTGCCGGCTTCTGCACATGTTGTAGCTAAGTCAAAGCACAAAGAGCGTGCGCACATTCATTCAGTAGTAAGTGTTTGTCCAGTGCCGAGAGCATTCTTCCAGGCACTGAGGATAGTGGAGCATCCCTGGGGCATTTACAATCCACTCGGAAAGATGAACAAGAAATAAACAAATAATACAACATAGTGTTAAAAAATATAATGCCAGAGAGTGATATGAGCCCTGAAGAAAACCAAAGCAAAGGAGACAATGAATAGTGGGGGAGTATGAGGGGCTTTTGATAAGAATTAAAGGGAAGTCACAAATGAAGGTGTCATCCACCCACCATATGTTTGGTAAATTAGATAAAACAATATAAATATCATTGTTTTCAGTAATTAGACTTTATCCAAAAATAAAATGATTACATACCTCCTTAATACCTGTAACTTCCCTGTCAGATTGAGGATGAAACACCTTTCAGAGGCCACCCAGGACCATGCTTTAAATATTCCTGAGCAGTAAAATAGCATATCTAAATTACAATCTCATTTTCTGATGTAACCAAATATATCAGAATGCATCAGTCTTTTAAAATGGTAGGAACATATTGCCTACAAACTGAAATTGACATCCACACAATTGAGACGAATGAATACCAAGGTACCTTCCACAACACAAATATTTTTTCTCCTGTAAAACGGATTACAACTACGTACTTTATGAAAGATTTAAATTACTGTGGAAGTCAATTTCATTTAAATAAAATTCATTTCTGTTTTCTTCCCAGTATGTAAAGATTAGTGTATATTTTTGCAAGCATTTTATTAGTATTATTTCAGTTGTACAAATTTATGGGGAACAGAGCGATAATTTGATATGCAGAGTGTAATGATCAAATACAGAGTACATACATCCTTCTTAACTTTTTAAGAAACTTTTTTTTACTAAAAGGCAATAATTATACATATTTATGGGCTACAGTATAATAATTCAATACATTATGCAATATGCACTGATCAAATTAGTTTAATTCATGTTTCTATGTTCTTATCATCACTTGATATTTGGAACCTTTATGTTCTCTTCTAGTTGCTCGCAAAGTATATAGGTTATTCTGAGCTCCAGCACCTCATGTGCTACAGAATGATGGAATATATTGCTTCTATCTAGCTGTGTTTGGGTACAGAATGGTAGAACATACTACTTCTCTATAGCTGTGTTTGGGTACCCATTATTTAACTTCCCAACTCCGGCAGCTTCTGAGTACCACTATCACACATTCTGATCAACTATTTTAACAATCACATAGGAAAGAAAAAGTGCTATATTTCTCAGCATCTGAATTATTTCACTCAACATAATACCCTGTAGTTCCACCTATTTTGTTACAAATGACAGTTTACCTTTCTTTATTTATGTCATATTTTATTTATGTCATATCCATTCATCCATCGATAGGCATCCATATTAGTCCCATATCTTAGCTCATGCGAATACTGCAGCAACAAACGTGGGCATGCAGGTTCTCTTTGATATACTCATTATTTTCTTTGGCTCTATATCCAGAAATGAGATAACTACATCGTATGGTAGATCTGCCTTTTTGTTTCGTGGGAGATTCCCACTCTGTTTAACATAGAGGCTGTACTTATTTTTCCACCAATAGTATATGAGATTTCCCTTTCTCCACATCTTTACCAGCATTTTTATTTTTGTCTGTTTTATACTCGTCATTCTAATAAGTGAAATGACGTCTCACTGTGATTTTGCCTTGTATTTCCCTGATGGCAAATGAAGGCGTACCTTTCTTCAGAAATGTGGTGGCCACTTGAATTTCTTCTTTCAAGAGGTATCCATTTGTATCATTTCCCCAATGTTTAACTGGATTATTTTGTTTTTTTTAATTGCATTTTTAAGTTCCTTATATATTTTAATAGTAAATCTTTGTCAGATGACCAGTTCTCAAATACAGTACTTCCTGCCTTTCTATAAGCTGCCTCTTCAATCTGTCATTTTCTTTGCTGAGCAGGAAAGAAATTGGTATTATCCCATTTGTCTATTTTTGCTTTTCTGTCCTGTAGTTTTGAAGTAAGATCTTATACAAAGAACCTCTTGTCTGTAATGATGTCTCCAACTGTTTCTCTGTTTTCTTCTAGTATTTTTAAACGGCAACTACCTCATCCCTTACCAAGGGCAATAAGAGCCCTGGTTCTGGTACATATGCTCTTCTTGGCAGGCATCTTCTTTCCTCACCCCCTGTCCCTGCTACCAGCTGTGCCCCAACATAGCTGAGCACAAAGGGGACTGGTTGATGGCTACCCAAGTTTGTGTGTTAATCTACTGTAAAGCTGGGGGAAAGTCAGCCATGTCCCCCCACTTCTACTGTCTTTGTCACCACTGTCGGACTTTATGTCCCAGAGAAAGGAAGAAAATGCACAGCTTTGTGTCAGTTTGATGGGCCAAACAGGCAGTGACCACATGCAGTTTCTCACAGTGATATCAGGACCGGGTGTTATACTTCACCTTCTTCTCACCCTTCCAATCTCTTCAGGGTAGAGCACCCCCTTCTAGGGGTCTACACAAAATGTTTGCCAAAAGGACACAAATGTAACCTTCACTTTTATCTTTTCTATACATACCCTGAAATGCCTGACAGGAAGTACATCTTGGTTTGGAGGTTTTGTGCTTTTAGACAGGTACTCACAAGGGATAAAGTCAACCTGTCCTTTTAGACATGCTCAGGAGGCTCCTGTGCCTTCATAGGTGAAGTGGTTTCCAGAGATGTGAAAGGGACTCCTCCCCAAGGCTTCTGGGCTGTGTCATCCACCTGTCATTTAATCCTGAGCACAACTGGGGTGCTGCCGTATCCACAACAGTGACAGTAATGCATACTGCACGCTCAGCACTGGCCTAAACCCTGCATTAGTTTGCTTAGCTCTCACAACCACACCATAAAATTTATTACAAATAAGGAAATGCAGACACCAAGAGGGTAAGTAACTGCCCTCTGTTGCCCAGCTGGCAACATGGCTCACTAGGCAGAGGCTCTTGGCAGACTTTTGTCCTTGGCAGATGGAGTTGCTCAGAAGGCTGGTGTTACTTTCTGGATTAGCCCTTAATTCCCGAGGCTCTGCTTTCCTACCCACGTCTCCTAAACAACTGTCATTCCAGACCTAAATAACACGGCCCATTAGAAACTGACTTTTTAACTAAAAGTCAGTAGCAAAGCCACCAATCATGTAAATGATTGCATTATTAAATTTTATACTTTATTTGAGAACACTAAGAGAAACTGAAGCATACATTTCATTATTTGTTTCTTCATTTATTTACCTTGGAATCTGTGAATCTCATTTATCTGCATTTTCTCTTTGCTTTGTTGGTGAGTTTAACCAGGAGTTATTTTTACCAATCCAATCTAATAATAAGGTTACGAAACTAATCAGGCATCACATTTTCCTAAGCAACCACCACCCCCATATGATTTCTAGCACTTGCCATCCACAGTTGTTGTGCTGATGGTTTTTATCATTTTAACTCTTTTGTGAATTACCTCCGCAGGACCTTCTGAAGACAGCACTGGATTTCCACAAACTGGGAAAACTTGAGTTCAGTGGCCTCAGGGGGAATGCCCTGAGTCAGCAGGTGCACCAGATGTACAAGGAATTCCAAGAGATGTACAGGGTTTTCTCTGAGTGCTCCTATGACTGCTTGGACCCCCACAGCAGGGTAAGACCTAAAAGGGCTAAATCAGGAGCTTTGTTCCTTTCTCAGAGGCCTCTAGCCTCTAAGTCTAGAGATTTACTTGTGTATTCCTGTGCATTTTCTTTGCCTCAGCAGTCCCAGTGGTTTTTTTTTTTAGTCAGTTATTGTGAGCTCCAGGGAAAATCTTTTATTATTCCTATGTCATTAGAAAGACTCTGCTTATTCTTTCTGTTAAGAAAAAAATCAAAAAATGTTTCTCCCAACCACTACCTGCCCCAGATCAGGATACCTGGAATCAGAGACGCTGAGATGGGCTGGAGACAATAAAGGAAGCTAGAACCACCATATAGCTTCAAAAATTTAAGCTAAATGAAAGAAGCCAGTTATAAAAAGATAAATACCACCTGGTTTCACCTATATATGGACTCTAAAACAGCCAAATTAGAAGTTGATGGGAGTAGCCAAGGGCCAAAGGGAGAGGGAAATGCAGAGGTGTGAATCAAAGGGCACACAGCTGCAGTTATGCAAGATGAAGCTGTGGAGATCTAATGTGTAACACGGTGAAGACATTTAACAATACTGTACTGTGTATTTGAAAACTGTTAAGAGCACAGACTTTAAGGGTAGTACTCTACCTCAAACATACACACTTAAAGAAGGAAATGGTACCATGTGAGGTGATGGATGTGTTAATCAGCTTGATTGTTGTGACTATTTCACACCATGTCCATTTATCAAAACATCAAGTTCTACACCTCAAACATATATAATTTTTACTTACCAAATAAACTTCAATAAAATGGAAAAGAAAGTTTTAAGCTTTGAGCAGAGGTTGCTAAGTGAAAGACAGGCACATGTAGCAGAAGTTTATTAGTGGTCAGGGAAGGTAAGTTAAACCTCCTCAAGATGAAGAAAAGCCAAGGAAACATTTTCCAGGATTGGAATAAAAAGCCCACATCTCACCTGTAGCCTTCAAAAGCCAAGACCTGTGGGGAAAATAGGCACAGGAGAAAAACAGAACAAGGGTCAGTATGGAAACAGACAATGGAATTCCCTAAAAAGAAATACAGAATTACAGGAGAAGAAATTTTAAGAGAACAGGAAGAAAACAGAGAAAGAAATTATGCAGGAATCTGCTCTGAATATCTTCAAATATCCAGAAGAACCCTAGTTGACTAGACCCAGGGAAGTATCACTTTCCAAAAGTTCTACACTTCAAAAGTTGAAACAAAAAGGTACATTACAAGGCAGGATACATGCCATGGGTTTGCAACGATTTACTAGAATAAAACAAAATCCCATACACAATGCTGGGAGCAGGGTAGTATCAGGAAACATCACAGTGTCAGTGTGGATGGGTTTGACAGGTAGAACTGTACTATGTTTTGCTACTTTCCTTTTTTAAAAACTAGACATTACTCTTGTAAAAACACTAATTGTAAATAATAATCATACAAATCTAAGTTTTGAGTTGAAATTTCATTAAAAATTGCTGCATGCTAAGAAAAGAAACGCAGTCAGGGAGACAAGTTTAAAGTACAATATTTGGGACACACTTGTAGAAACACAATTCGTTGTTTATCTAAAATTCAAACTTAACTGGGTGCTCTGTGTTTTTATTCACTAAATTTAGCAAGGTTCAGAGAAATGGCTATCTCAACCAATTAAGAGCAACGCTGTCTCAACCAATTAAGTGTATTGAGAAGAAAAAGTACACATTTACTTAATTAGCTAACTTTCCTTCTAATGGCTAGATGAGTTCAGTCACACTTAAAAATGGGGTTTTGACTTCCGGGAGGAAGCCCAGTAGGTAATGTTAGAATAGCCCCGCTGCTAGGCTGTTGTGTCTCCGTAATAGGAGCTGACACTGTGAGGGAAACAAAATGGCTTCAGGAAGTGGGAGAGAGGGCCACAGAAAGGGGAGTGACAGGGAGCCAGCATCACATTTCACTCACTTCGTCATCTTGCCTGGAGTATTTAGGTAAAAATGCTGCAGAAACAGGGTAGCTCTCTACATGGGTAAACACTAGGTCATACCAGGATGGACTTTAGAGAATTAAAATAAATTTTTGGTATGAGTGATTTAAGTACAAATTGGTAGTAAAGACCATCCTGGGACTGGTTTTCAGAAAATCGTATTTTCCTCATGTATAATGTGGTGTTTCCTCAGGAATTTGAAAATGACATCTTTACATTTAACCAGAAAGTAGAAGATCTTGACCAAAGATTGGGAACCATCTTTATTCAAGCTTTGGATGACACACCTGACTTGGAGCATGCCTTTAAGGTTTGTACAAGTAGCGCAGGAGCCACCTGTGCTGAATATTTCCCCAACTCTTACCAGAGAATGGTAGAGATACATTCCAACTATATTGTTCCTGTAAATATTTTTCTCTTTCTGGTGGAGAGGAATGAAAATGATGGCAAGAGAGTGTGCAGCACCGGGCTTCTTAGACTGACCACTGACACTTTTCTGAAAGCATAACAATGTACAAATTCTTTTAAAATAGTTTATCCTGCAGTGCTCTTTCAGGGTGCTATGCCTTTATCAATAAGGTAAGCTTTGAAAGTGAAAATGTCTACTGTGGTCTGTATCCTGAAACTCTGGCTCTGCAGTACCATGGCTGTTTAAACATTGTTCCTAGTTTGATTCAAGCTGGAGCAAACCACTTACCATGACTCATGCTTTGGATCCTAAGTGCTACCCCCCAGCTCCTATGTTGGAGGCTTGATCCCCAGCTCATGTTACCACTGGGAGCTGGCAGAACCTTTAAGAAGTAGAGCCTAGTGGAAGGAAGTGAACACTGGGACGTGTCCTTGAGGGGGCGGTTGGAACCTCTGCTCTTCTTTTCTCTTTGCTTCCTGGCTGTCATGGCGTGAGCAGCTTTGCCTTACCATGTACTTCCTTTCATGGTGTTTGGCGTCATCACAGCCCCAGGAAATGAAACCAGGCAACCACCACAGAAGGAAGCCTCTGAACTCATGAACCAAAATAAATCTTTCCTCCTTTTAAGTTTACTTCATTGGGTATTTTGTCACAGAGGTGAGACACCAACTCCCACCCCAGGTAGTGGACTGCAGGATTCAGGCTTTAGTAAGTAGACTAAGACATACACTCTTACCCTGTCTTGCTTAGATCATGTAACACAAAAACAATGGTGGGGAAGGTAGGACATGAGTGAGGGCATAAATAGCTGCACAACTGAGAATGCAGAGGCATGAGACATGAGGGCTTGGTGAAGCATGTCTTCTGCAACCTCCTGTAAAGTATGAAGTGGTTTATTCTAAAAAGCCTCAAGGATCAGAGTCAGGAGGAAGTTACAAGAAGGCAGATGGCAAATGTTGGTTCAGTAGAGGAAAGAGATTTCTGTCAAAGCTGTTTAAGATGAGATGGGCCTCCTTGATAAGAAGTCAAGTTTCCACTCAGTAAATATGTTCAAACAGATACTGGGTGACTTGTGGGACAATTATGGAAAAGCTTAAACCCTGGATGGATCAATCTATGCTAGTGCAGAATGCTAAGTAATCCAAATATATGCGGTTTCATTTGCCAATGAGTGTGTGTGTTTGTGTGTGTGCGTGTGTAAAACTTTTAATGAACACCTCCTGTTCCATAGCCTACTTAATAAGACATCTACTATTCCTTTTTCAAGCATTTCAAGTAACATCAAGAAAAGTTCTTATATGTGTCTATAAAATGATTCTATATACCGTTAACTGTCATGACTAATTGGGACACTACCAAAGAGGTTGGGAAGCTGTAACTCTATTCCTGCATTGAGAACGTGCAGCCCACCCATGTTATGAGTTCCTCTGCACTTGGTTTCCAACAGTCCTCATCAGGTGCCTTCCATCTGTTCCAAAATGCTCTGTCTTTGAAATTATGTGTCTCTGTTATGTGCCACAGTCTGTCATGGAAATTTCATCTGCCCAGGAAGGTGTTTGAAGCAGCCCTATAACCTCTTTGGGTGGTTCCCAGTATGCAAACATCCACATTTATGCTAATAGTATATCTCCATGGATTCTAAAATTTCGAATCTTTCACAATTTTATGGTAGAGTAGGGCTGTGGGCAAAAGAAGAGAGGGCCCACTCCAACTTGGTGCCTGGTCTCTAAAAGAGCACCTTTTGTCTACAGAGTCTCAAAGAGTTCTCATAAAGGCAAATTTTTTCTCTTCCATTCTCAACTCCTTGTCAGCTTATGGGAACTGGTAGGAAAACCACAACTATTCAGACCATTCCTGTTTTACTTTCCTCCTTTAGCCACCCCACCAAGAAACTAAAATCCTTCTTCTTTCAATGAAGGCGGAAGTTTCAATGAATATAAGTTCATGTAAATAAGTGCTTTCTCAGGTTCAGGGAGTAGAGGCTGGCCAGAGGGGTTACCTAAACCGAGATATCCCTGTTACTCTGGTAAGATCATCCCACCACTGAGTGTACGTGCAGGGGAGGTCCAACCAGTGTATGTACATGTCAAAGCCCATGAGTTAGAGTGCTGCCTGGCCATAGGAATCTTCAACCCACATGATTCACTTTCTCAACAGGATTTGAGCCATGGGACTCAGTGAAGACCTAATCTCTTATGCCTCCATTGTGGAGGAACTACTTTCTACTAAGGACCTGGTGATTTTTGTTGAAGAGAAAAGGATGTTAGAACCTTCAGTAGAAAGCTTTTTGTACCTGTGTCGACTGCATTGAGTTCATTAAGCAAATCATTGAAGCTGTCTGACCAGAGAAATATCTGATCTAGGATACTCCCTCCCCAAAATTGACTCTTTTCTATACTTGGTTATACCCCATGACAGGCCTAGAGACCCAGGTCTTCAGGGACCATCTCAGATTCTGAGCCCAACACCAAACAACTCCTGGTGTTTTCCTTCTGCCCCTACTTTAGCCTTTAAACAGCATTGAATAAAAGTAAGAATGGCCCAGCATGAAATAAGGTGATAACATGGAGGGATGAGGTCTTAGACAAATGAAGTCTACTCAGCTTCCGGTTGTAGGATATGTGGAAGTAATCTTGCCATTGTATCTCTTGTACTTGCTGACTTAATGCAAGGGCTGGCAAGTGTTTTTCTGCAAAGGGCCAGAGAATAATTATGGTAAACTGCAGACACATGTCCTGCATCATGTATCCACCTTTAGACATGGCTGAGATTGCAGACCAGGTTTGATCACCCACTGACTGGCTGTCCCTTCGATCTTTGACTTGAAGCATGGAGTAGACACAGAATTTGATGACAGAAGACACATTTAGAAGCAGTGTATTGATGGATTTTTAATGTAACTGAGGTCCTACATGGTCTAGTCTCAAGGTAGCATCACAATCAGAGAAACACAATCCAGGAGGAAAAAGTAATTAAAACCATTTCACATCTTAATTCTGCTGCTTTGAAAAACATCCCAAGGCTAGGGCAGCTTTTAATGCCCAAGCGGGCCCTTTCAGATTATCCTCATAGCCACTGCCATTCTCCTGGCAGCTGCTCCCTGGGATATATTTCTTGCTCCCATCTCAACTTTCAGCCCTCCAAATTCTCCCCAGTGCTCAGCTCACTTCTTTTCTTTCCTTTCCTTTCCTTTCCTTTCCTTTCCTTTCCTTTCCTTTCCTTTCCTTTCCTTTTCTTTTCTTTCTGTTCTGTTCTGTTCTGTTCTGTTCTGTTCTGTTCTGTTCTTTTATCACTGCTGTCCTTCTGGTTCAGGTATTTATTATGTAATTCAATTTAGCCTTTCTGCCATCTTTAGTTGACCTTTTCTTCAGATTGTTACAAGAGAAGAGAGGCTGGTCAATGACCCAGCAGACAGGAAGGAGTCCTTTTCCTTTGGAAGCAAAGGAGATCAGGAAAGATTATAAGTATCCACATGCCGGTAATTATTGCCCAAGTTCTGCAATTACAGTTTTGCCCTCTATCCCCTGCACTGGTGGCCATAGCAAAGAAAAACCAGGAGACAGGATTTGTGTAACCTTGGAAAGATTTTATTTGTGACTTTTTCTTTTCTTTCTCTACAGCTCCTAGACATAGGAGGAAACCTCCTCGAAAGACCTTTGGTAGCACGGAATATGTCAGATAAATACCTTGTCCTCATCAGAATGTTCAACAGAGACCTAGATGCCGTGAGGATAATCTACAATCAGCATATCCAGAAGGAGGCAGAGTTTGGTAGATTCAGTGGCCAGGGGATTTGATGTGGGCTGTTCTGTACTTGAGAAGGGTGCCATGCACCCCTCTTGCATTTGTTAAATGTGCAAATATAGATCTATGGCATTCTCCAAGAAAAGCAAGTACAACCCTCTTGCTTGAAATTCCAGACCATCTTGGGCAATTATAGGGTTCACTGAACTGTTGATTTCTCTGTATTTAGGGTTGAGATGGGCAAGCTTATCCACAGCAGTAAACCTTTCACCACCCAGGTCAATTGTGACCTTGGCATAATGTATGAGTTGAGCCCTGATCAGTGTTATCACACTGATTACTCTTCAACAAATCTCAATTCACAGTAGATTTTTACATGTCCCCCAAAATTTTCTCTTCCTTCCACTGCCACTGCTTCTAAAAATACCTGTGACTGGGGAATTCTGATCAATTAAATTAGAAAGGTTCAGGAGGAGACTCATGTCTTTGCCCCCGGGTCACTCCTTCTTTTACTTTCACAGAGCATGGTGATCTCCCAGGGATTCCTCCATGTGCCCCAGGGTGACTTTAGTCTGGAGGTCGATGCAGCAATCGTAGGGTAACTGGCAGGAGATCATTGTGGGGTGGAGGGACATGGGGAACTAATATGGCCTTGCTTCAGGCTGGTGGTGCTGTGTATCCAGGGTTTTCACCAGTGCACAAGAATATGCCCGCCATGGCTGGGGGCCTCCGCTGGGCACAGGAGCTGAGGCAGCGCATCCAGAGTCCTTTTGGCAGCTTCAGGCGCATCACACATCCGTGAGTATCTTGCTGCTGAGTTTCAGGTTTGTTCTCACTCTGTACTTTGAGTGTAGAAATGCAGATCACTTGTGTACTGCATAAAAACAAGCCTCATTTCTTCCCATATCTGGCAATGGGCTAGATGACTAGTGGCTAAGCAGTAAATATACTGGTATGTTTGAACTGAGGTCCAGACCAAGTCCTTCTTTGTCACTGAGGCCTAACTGAACTTGGGCTGACCTCCTTTTGCTCTCTGGGCCTCATTTCTGGGGGAAACCAAGTCCAGGACTGCAAGCTTTAGGGAGATCTTCCACAGTGTTCTCTCAAATGAAGGATATCTTTGCTGTCAAGGCTGCTGCAAAATGGGGAAGCCAGAGTTTTGTAAAGGGCAGTGTAAGGACTGCCTGGTGGAGCCTGTTAAAGATACAGCTGCCTGACCCTCACCTGTCACGTACTGAATCTGAAACAGGTCTGGGCTGAGGTTCTGCTTCTTGGCAAACTCCCCCATCACTCTGATGGTGACCAGAATAAGAAGGCATGGGCCTGCTTCATGGTAAGTCTAGAAGTCTAGATACTTAGAGACCTCTCAGCAGCTAGGCATGAGTGGAAGGAGTTGTTTAGGACATTATATTTGGAATACCATCTAGGGACAGACACACTTTCTCTGCTCCCTTTTTTCCAAAACACTTGATCCTGTTTTTAAAAACACCTGGCTTTGGGAAATACAACAAAAGCAAAGAATTACAACTGGCCATTGTTATCACAAGTTTTTGGAATTAGGAAGGATTGTAGAGAACCTCAGGCCCAACACCAAGACTACAAGCACATCACAACTCTTAACTGACCATAGACTCACCCCTTTTACTCCATAGGATTCTTTTCTGGGGGAAACTGAGTCAGAGATTGCAAGTTCTGGGGAGGTCTTCTACAGAGCTCCCTCACACAGTGTTTCTTGGCTGCTATGGCTGCTGGGAAATAATAAAGCCAGGGCAAGGTATGTGAGCAGAAGGGTGTGAGATGGCAGGGCAGGGTATTGAGGGGCTGTCACTTCTCCACTGGAGTGTCACCAATTAGGAAAGCAACCCCAGTGGGAGTTATCTCCTTCATGTTGCAGAGAAATATTAAATCTGCACTTTAAAGTTGGATGTGCAATTTTAAAATGCTTAAGCATTCTGTTTTCTCCAAACAGCACAGATCTAACTCTACATGTCTCTGGGAGAGGTGTACCCAGGGTGTGACCACGTGCAACACCTGCTAGGCAAGCTCTATACTCTTCTGATGAAGAAATGAAGGGTAGAGAAGTGGAGTTATTTGCCTAAGGTTTCAGAGGCAGAGAACTGGAAAAAATCATCTGAGTTTCACTCTCCCAGCCCAGAGCTCTTCCTGGGGATACCCAGCCATAGA
This sequence comes from Chinchilla lanigera, assembly GCF_000276665.1. Taxonomy (NCBI): domain Eukaryota; kingdom Metazoa; phylum Chordata; class Mammalia; order Rodentia; family Chinchillidae; genus Chinchilla; species Chinchilla lanigera. The sequence continues at coordinate 5,637,669 of NW_004955467.1, read as the reverse complement.
AAATTTGGCTGGGAGTAGAGCCAACCCCTCGCACTTCTTAGACATTTCCTTAAAGGAGAAGGAAAAAGAAATGTGAAAGTGGACTGCTTTCAGGAATGTGGACTGCATAGCAATCACAGATCTAGTTCCCAGGATCCAGGAACTCTGAGATGTCCCTGCAGGAAATGAGAAAAATGTTCTCAGGAACAGCATCCATGAGGGACAGAGGAAAAAGGGATGGTGTGCAGGGTCAGTTAACTGACTGTCTTGTGCCCCTACATCAGCCAGTCCTGGGTTGTGGGTTTTCCTGGAAAGTGACTTAATCTTAAGCAAGGTGGCTGTCTTTGGTTGAGGCTGTTCTCAAGGAAGGAAGCAGCTATGCTGCATTTACAGCCAGCTGACCAGGGTGGAACTGGGTTTGGGGGTTCTTCAGGGTGATTAGAATTCCTGGTCCCAGGAGGGTATATGGATGACACATCATGGCAGCCCCCATAAGTCCCATGAAAATTCCCATTTGTTTTCACAATGAATCCAAATGTGTACTGTACTCTGTAATATATATTTGTTGGTCACTTAAAATGTGAATTCCTTGCCATGAAGTGAAATGAAAGTGACAAAGAGTCTGGCTGTACCATTTCCTGTGACTTCTCAGACCCACTAAGAGACACCACATGCTCCATGTGAGAACCCTCTGGCCTTTATCTCCTCCTAATACAAAAAATTGAGAAAGGTGGGTGGGACTTTTATAACATCTCAAGGAATGGCAATGTCCCCTATCACTTGCCTTAGACAAATTTTCAAGACAGGAAATTAACTATCTCTATATTATTATATACATATATATTCACATACATAAAATTATATATACTTTTATAGGTGTACATATATAACGTTATGTAGATCATAGTTTTTTCTTTAAGGTGGAAAAGTATAAATCTAGCATTTTTAAATATTCTGATTTCCCCTGTGCTTAGGTTTTTGAGGGTCCTCGCCTACCTTGTACGTGATGAACTCAACTGGGCCAAAGGTTGGCAGAGCCCCGAGCAGGGAAGGTTTTAACGTCCTCGTTCCCTGTGGGGCTGCTTGAGTTTTAGCAAGTGCAGATGCCCTCTAGTGGGTCGAGGAGGATGCTCAGGAAAAAGAACGTGCTCCCGTTCGGGGGCATTTGGAAACCAGCCCCAGAAACCATAGCGCCTTCACAGGCTGCGGTCTGTTCCTCAAATCATTATTTTGACTTCGTCTGATTCTGTGTCATTGTCATTCTTTCTCTTGTGTACGGACAGTTGTATGGAATCTGCTGAAGGAAAGCGAATGGTACAACAATATGAAGAGATGCTATCATTGCTGGAAAAGTAAGCAGCTTCTGGGACTGACTGGCTCATTCCGCCTTTGCAGACCCCTCCCCCACAATGGCTTTTGCTGTCCCGGTTCAGGCAGGTTCCCTAGCAGCTCTGAAATGACACTGTGTGTTTTATGACCTAGCTTCCATACTTGTGAGGATAGTATTTCTGGGTTGCACACACAAAGTCTATAGGCAAAGCAATTCTCTTCTAGACGCAAACGCTTTTCCACTGTAGCTTTGCTGGGAGCGCGGTACAAGCCCTCAAAGGTGTCGGGACCAGACGAGCAATTCTCGTCGCGGAAAATCACAGCAGCAGCTGGCCAACAGTTAGCGCTGCGCTGAACAGTAAGTCTGAAAAGTCTGAAAAGTGCCTTCTGCATCCTTTTATGGAGAAAGCATAAGAACTACAATTTTATAGTGGTTCATAATTGTTCCTACTTGAAAGTTCTTCACTTTTGAAAGTTTGAAAGTTCAAGTCTAGAAAGTTTGAAAGTTTGAAAGTTCAAGGTCTAGAAACAGCCTGTGGCCTCCCTGCTCTCTCTGCCATTTGCTTTTTCTCCTGATTCAAGAGACAGGAGAGTAGATAGGATGACTCTGCTTCTGATTTGGTTAGGTGCTGTGTTAGATAAATCAACCCGTGTACTTGCCGGGTAAGCCCTGCTCTACCCCTTTTACAGCCCAGAGAGCTTCGCACAGATTCCCTCCTCTTTGCTTTCACCACCAGCGTCTTCGTGGGAGATTGGGTCTTCTCTGGCCTGATCTGCTGCAGCAGTTTCCTGAGTGTCCTCCTTGCTATTGCTTTGTGCCCCTGGTGGCCCACACTGTTGCCAAATCCATAATGTAGCCACATCCCCCACCAGCAGGAAACCTTTCTCCTTAGTGACAGGAAAACTCGATGTGGCCTTTGCCTCTCTCTCGCCCCTCCAGCCTCAGAACTGCTGTCCTCTCATTGTTCACAGCACACAGTCAGGAAGTGTCACCCTTCAACGGTGCTGTTACTTTTGAGGGAGATGCTACTGCCTCCTTATTGTCCCACCTCTACTCCCCTCAGGCAAACATGACGCCACTGCTTCTCTGACGTTCTGCTTCTCATGCTCCAGGCTCCCACCTCTGCCCTTAGATGCCTCACGCCCTGTACAGTTTCTAGGGTGGTGCATGCCACCTTGTATCACGATGAGGTTTTCCTGTAGCCTTCAGCCTTAGCTGCATCTCCTGTGAGGCATTTATTCATTGATTGATTCCCCAAGCCCAGCCAGTGGAGGTGTTTAGTCAATGTAATGAATAAATGATGCATGTCTGTGAGCTACATAAAGATGCATGTGAGAGAAATGTTATCCAGGAGCCTCCTCAGTGTTCACTGAGACTAATCACCACTTCCTTTATCCCCCCAAAAGATCACATGCAATCTCTTTTATTGTTGTAAATGATGCCAGCTTCAGAAGTCAGTAACTAACAATTTCTTCAGTTCACATTTTGAAACATGGCCAGGAGTTGAGGCGCTGGGAAGCTATTTGTAACGGGACTTGTCTCTGCTCATTGCAGGTATGAGACAAGACTTTATGAGGACTGGTGTCAGTCAGCGTCAGAGAAGACACAGTACAACCTCTTTCAACCCCTTCTGCAACGTGACCCTCAGACAAAGCAGATCACTGTCAACTTTAACCCACAGGTCAGTTGGGTAGCAGTCACTTCCTTTTGGGGTCCTAAAACAAGAGAGCACTTCATAAGAATATGCAAAAGCTGCTCAAAAGAATTTATACCCGGTTTTCTTTGGAGGTATGAATCCTAAGATGCAACATTTTCTTAAGTTGTTCAAGTTCATGTTTTTCTTTAGAGTTGATCAATATATATGCTTTGATTTTGTACAATAGGAAATGCAGGCATAGGTCACTTACCAGCAGGTACAAGTTCTGAAAAATTCATTGCTAGGCAACTTTGCCATTGTGTGAACATCATAGTATTACAGGAACTAGGACAGCTACAAGGTGATATAGATGATATAGACTTATGGAACCAAGTTGTACATGTCCTCCATTGTCGACTGAGGCATCATTAGGTGACTTAGGAGAACGTGGTCAAATATCACTGAGCATTTAGTGGCAAACACTCCAGACCTACGCTGAATACTTCTGATATGCATAGATCACTGATTAGATGCTGGAAATGTAAAACTTGGTTCCTGTCTTCAAGGCAGCCAGAGTCTAAGCAAGCAAATTTTATCTTTATTACATAGCATAAGTTCCAGAGTAGCTTTGGTAATAACCTGGTGGCTTTTATCTGGGAGAGGAGGTAATTTTGTCTACCTGGAAACATTTTGGTTTGTCAAACTTGGAGAGGGTGTCAATGGCATCTCATGGGTTGATAACAGGGTGCTTCTAACTTCTTCTGATGCTCTGGATGGTGCCCCATAGTAAAAAATAACTTGTCTGAAAATGTTACTAGCACTGAAGTTGAGGACCCCTCCTCTCCCTGGAAGAGGTTAGTGTGGACTGTGGTAAGTGATAACCAAAGGCTAATCTCTATCAGTGCATAGCTCTCAGACTGCACTGAACTGAAAGCAATCACCTACTTGTGTCCTGGTGGCAAGTGTTCTAGGAATGCACTGTTGACAGTATATTGGTGTCTTTGGAGAAACTTTCAGTAGAATGTTAATTCCTCCCACTAAAATCAAAGTCAATACAGATAGTTAGAATACCTGTTTTTTTCACTTTGGCAAGACATGAATAATTATTTAAATCTCTTAACTACTTAGAGCAATTTCATCAGCATCCTATGTAAGCAGTATTGAATATTAAATACCCAAAGAGAGGAATATATGCATTGCTTGTCATAATATAGTTTCAGATTATAATATAGTAATAAAGTCTTTAGTATAAGACTGTTAAAGGGGCACCAGCCTCCTCTATATATCCAGAGGGCAAGTGCCCCATCTTCCCAATGTGTAGCACATAGTAGGTACATTATAGGTGTAGGCAATCAGAGCAAAAGGACGGAGAAAAGAAGGGAGAGGAGAAAAAGGCATAAACATCTTAACAGCAGTGTGGGTCAAGTGATAACTATAACAATTCAAAAAAAGTCTGTGATCAACCCTGACATAAACTTCAAGCAATGTGGCTATAGCGGTGCTACTAATAATGAATAATAGCACACTGATCAGTCAAGAGAAAACTGATCAGAAATTCGCCTCTCTGGGAACAAGCTAAGAATTGAATAGGTTAAGTGATTTCTTTCATTTATGTAAATTATGTATTTAAATTCCTTAATACCCTTTTTTGGGCATTTAAACTTAATTCCAATTTCATCAGTCTGTATTTCATTGATTCCAGATGAACTATTTTTTTATACATTTACATTTTTAAATTTGGCATGTGTTTATAATTTAATAGACCATACTTTTTCTTCTTTAGTTGGACATAAACTAATAGTGACTCTTATAATTCATATTTAAATTTGATGAAATATCCTTAGTTATTGGATGTAATTGGAATAAACATATTAGTTATTTTGCATCCATTCTTAATAATTAATAAGTGAGCATTTGCCCTAACTCTCAGTAGGAGGGACCTGCCAGCGATGGAGAATGGGCCCAGATGCATAGGAGTGAGAGCTGGGGTGGGACAGCCGCATGCCCCAGAGTGAGAGGCAGAGCCTTCCACTGCAACCCTGATGTCTCCTTTCTTAGAAGTCCCTCTTATTGCTCCTTTTTTGTGATTTACAGAGTCAGTGTCACTTGCTGCTTTCTGAGTCATTTTCTTTCGACCTAGTACTTGATTTTCTTTCTTGGAGACTAGATTTAAGACATGGATAGGAGCAGAGGTTAAGAAGAAGCCTAGCAAGTTTTTGAGCCCCAGGGACTTCCCAGGCCATGATGGATGTTGTTACTTTCTCACCCTCCATGAACCATACCCACCTATGTCAATCCTTCCCTCCAGCTGACTTCAGTGCTGAAAGAAATGAGCTATCTTGAGCTTAGAGACATGAAGCGCATCCCTGAGATAGCAGCAGCCTTGTCATCCTCCAGGGAATTCTATCGGCAGCTTGTGGCCAAGTTGGATTTGATGGCAAATTGGTACAACAAGGTTATGACAACTCTGCTAGAGGTGGAATTTCCATTAGTGGAGGGAGAGCTGCAAAATATCGATCTCTGCCTGAAAGCTGCAGAGGAGACGCTGAACTGGAAAACAGAAGGTAACAGGGCACCACCTGCAGTCTGAAAGAAACACTGGGGCTCAGGGGTCTAATGAAGTTAATAGAACCTCACATTATTTCCTCGTAATCTGATTTGAGTTAGAAATATAAGACTTAGATGCACATCCTAGTAGATAAGTCAGCACAGTTAGAATTATTCTTCTTTCTTTTTTGGTGGGGGGTTATAATGGGTAGATTTAAGACACTTTGCTGCCTGAACTTTAAGAGGCTCAGGTTGCATAAAACTCCCTGCAGCTCCTAGCACTGAATGGGCACTGTATGCATGAGGGCCCTTGCTCTGTGATCATCGTTATTTGGTTTTCTTAACTTGATTGTAAATATTTTAGAGGAAGGAATGAGGCATTTACATCCCTAGTGTCCCCCCAATTCAATTTGGTGAGCTTTCACTGATTGGTTAATGTGCCAAGTACTATGAGACAGACTTTAGGGTGAATATGAGGTACAAGGTACCCCGGACACGATCTCTACCCACACAGTGCTCCTACTTAGTGGAGAAAACAGGGATATGTATAGCCTGAGTCATACAAGATTAGCCATGGTTAAAAAAAAAAAAAGCCACTATAGAGTTAAAAATCAAGTGTGAAGAGTTACAGGGGAGGAAGAATAAATCAAATGAGTCCTCCAAAAAGTGAAAGTTTGAAAAGAAAGTCATAGTCAACTCAAATGTTCTGGAATGCTATATACTGAACAAGTTAGGACTTTATTCTATGTATCAGAGGGAATGACGTTCTTAACATTTAACAAGTTGAAAGAGCCAAAAATTGATTAATCAATATAAGATCATCAAATTTCACTGGTGTCTGAATGTAAAAATTTTATTCCCTAGCAACTGTACCAGCACTTATGTGACTGGTCTCTAAGCATTACCCCTTTGTTTCTCTGTAATCCTTACTGAAATTCTCTGTAATCAGGATTATGGTAAGGGTTGGCTTGTTAATACAAGGAATGAAATAATTTTGATGATAATGAAGGAACCTATGTAGAAAATTCTCATAAAATCTGCAAGCATTAACTTCCTAGCTCTTATAGCAAGAAGTCCATTAAGTATGCTATTATGAAGTATTTCAAGTAATTGTCCTTTTTTGTGGGAGCAGGAATTTGGGATTATGTTATTCAAATCACCAATGGTATTCATGATCTTGAACAAAGAATTCAGAAAACTAAAGACAATGTGGAAGAGATTCAAAACATCATGAAAACATGGATAACTCCAATATTTAAAAGAAAAGATGGGAAAAGGGAATGCCTTCTCTCTTTGGATGACCAACATGATCGAATTGAAAAATATTACAGTCTCATCAAGGAATCTGGCCTTAAAATTCATGCCCTTGTTCAGGTAATAACCAGTCTCTTAGATACAGAAGTACAGAGATGTACAGAGAATGTACAGAGAATATAGGAAAAGAGCCAAGAAGTGTATTTGGGTACAAAAAGTGATTTGAAAATTAGAACAACCAACAGATGCTCGGTCTTGTGCAGTCAAGAATGATAGCAAAAGAACTAAAGCTAATGGGATGGGAGAAATGAAAAGTTACATTATGGTATCATTGTGTCAAAATTAACATGATCTTAATGGTGGCATCACTTAATTACCACATAATTTAAGGAGATGCCAAGGGCAGAATCATAAATTAGACAGTGTCTAATTTGTGATGTGTCTAACCATCACATCCCCAAATTTCCCACACCACTTCTGTAGTCCTCTAGCATCTTTCTTATGATCTAACTATAGAGCCTAAAGAGATGAACAAGAACCATGCACCCAACTGCACTTGATAAAAAAGGAAAGACTTCATGTAATAAAGCTTCTGCTCTGCTTTAATTAGGGCAACATCATATCCCATCATAAAGACTAAAGCATCCTTATGAACAATGGGAAAGGATATAAATGACCACTGGCTCCTATCTGACTGAAATAGCCAGGGCAAGGTTTGACCCATTGACTAATGCCAGAAGTCAGGAATTAATTACAATTGTTATATATGGATTATCTGTGATTTGTAGTACAATAAAATGTCAGGCCTAAAGCACTAATGGTAACTGCAGTTAAGTGAAAGGGATAATTGCCCAAATTTTGTCTGCTTTTGTTTGTTTGTTTGTTTGTCTTGTTTTTGAGACATGGTCTCACTATGTAGTGCAGGCTGGCCTTGAACTCACTATGTAGCCCAAGCTTGTCTTGAACTTGTGGTCCTTCTGGCTCAGCCTCCCAAGTGCTGGGATTATAGGTGTGCACCACCACACCTGGCCAAATTTTGCCTTTGAAAGATAAATTTTGCCTTTCAAATTCTCAATGTGATATATTATTTAACCCCTCTAGGCCATATATATAATTTACCAATTTCTTTAAACAGTAGGTATGATTTTGAGTGGGATTATGTTAAATAGATAGATTAATTTGGAGAAAATGAAATTCTTAATAATATTAAATGTAGCCATCCATGAGCATACCATATCTCTTCACTTAGTTTGGTCTCTCTAATTTTTCCTTGCAACATTATATAGTTTTTACTGTAGATGTCTTGCAATTTTTTTGTTAAATTTATTACTGTTTTGTAGTGCTACTATAAATTGAATTGTTTTGTTTATTTTACTTTCTAGATGCTATCAGCTGGTGTATAAAAGTATAATTAATTTTTTATATTGATAATATGATCTGTGGTACTTCTAAATTTGCTAGATACAGTAGCTATTTTGTAGATTTTTTATTATCTGTGTAAATAATCATGTCATTTGCAAAGTAGATGATTTTGCTTCTTTCTTTCCCTTCTTTATGCTTTTACTTCTTTTTCTTCCCTTATTGCTCTGGCTAGGACCTCCAGTCCAATGCTGAAGTTGTGAGAGTGGAAATTCTTCATTCCAATCAGCTGGAGAAATATTTAATAATTCACAACTAAATATAGCATTTGCTGTTAGGTTTTAATAGATGTCAATGATCAGATTCAAGAAGTTCCCTTCTATTCCTAGTTGACTGAAAGATTTTATCGTGATTGAATGCCAAATTTTATCAATGGTTCTTTTGGATTTCTTGAAGTGGTTGATTGTTCTTTGTTATTTTGTTATGGACCGCATTGATCTTAAGATATGTGAAATCAACCTTGCATTTCTGAAATAAACCACCTGGTTATATTAAATATTATAGAATTTGATTTGCTAATTTTAAAAGATTTTGTGCATGTTTATGAATTACATTGATCTCTTTTTTTCTTTTGATGTTCCTATCTGGCTCTGGTGTCAAGATTACATCAACCTTATAAAATGACTTTGAAAGTATTTTCGCTACTATTTTCTAAAATATTTTATGCAAGTTTTTGCAAGAATTCAAAAAAATTATAAATCTTTTCAAACAACAATATCTTTATTAGTTTTTTCTATTTATCTTGATCTTTCTTAACTCATTCATTTCTCTATTTTTCTTGTTTTGTTCTAGTTAGTTTAGAGCTAATTGCTTATCATTTTTCCAAGTCTCTTAAGATACAAACCTTACTTTTTACTACGGGAGTCTGAAGGTACTAAGTTTCTTTCAGATAGTGTTTTAGTTTCATGTCACAAATTTGATCATTAATTTTAAATGCTTTCTGTTATTATTTCTTTAACTTAATGATCATTTTAGAAAGGTATTGATTATTTAAGGCTTTTCAACACACAAATGAAATCACTATCTGATTTTCATGTGGTTAGAAAAGATATTTCATAAGATCTCCATCTCTTGGAATTGAGACTTGTTCTATAACTTAGAATATGGCTTATCTTATTGAATATTTCTTGGACACTTAACAGTGGTGCTGTTGTTCTATTGTGGGGTGTAGTGTTCTACAAAAGTGAATTAACTGAAAGTAATTGATAGTATTGTTCTGATCTTTTGGACATTTTTGTTTCATCAATTACTAAAATTAGGGTATTAAAATCTTTACCTACAGTTGTGAATGTGTCTATTTAATTTTGCCCTTTAGTTTTGTATGAATTCTTTTCATGTATTTAAGGCTCTGTTACCAGGAACAAACACTTTTTAGTGGTCATAACTTCTTGATGAGTTGACCATATCATCCTAAAATTCCATTTTTATTTCTAATAATATTCCTTGGTCTCAAAGTCTGTGTTTTCTAATAATACAGCCTTTCCCTCCTGTTTTATTATTCCTTCCTATTTTTGCATCGTCCATATTTGCTATTTTACATTCAACCCATTTGTTTCTTTGTGTTTAAATTTCTTCTCTTCATAATTAGCATGCAGTAAAGATTTGATTTTCTCAGTCTAACAAGTCTGTCTTGTAATTGGAATGTTTAGACTATTTACATTCAAAATAAACATTGGTATGGTAAGATTTAGTTATACCATTTTAATCCCTGTTTTCTATTTGCTTCTTTTTGATTTTTGTGGTTTTGGTTTGTGGTTCCTCAGTTGTTCTGTTCCCACTTCACATTCAATAGTTGTATTTTTGGTATTCTGCTTTAATTTCTCCATGGGCATTTCACCATTGCCTTCTTGCATTACACCTCTAGTGATTGTTCTAGGTTTAAGTATGTGTTTTGAACTTATCACAATCTACTTAGAGTTCTCTTGTGAAGTGTAGGAACCTTGCAAAAGTAGCTCAATTTACCACCTTACCCCATCTGTTACATTATTGTTATGTGATATATGTATAGGATATAAACTGATATTAGTATGTTATATATCTCTATTAGTATGTTATATATTATTATTTCAGTATATATTGAATCCCACAGTACAGCATTAGTATATCTTTTGCATTAATTTTTTAATTTTAGACAAGGATGTCTACTCTCACCAATCCTTTTCAATATTCTGGAAATATTAGCCAGAACAATTAGACAAGAGAGAGAAATAAAAGGAATAACAATAGGAAAGGAAGAATTTAAATTATCATTATTCTCAGATGACATTACATGAGACTTTACCTGAAAGACCCCAAAAATTCCAACAAAAGACCCCTAGAATTAATAAACAAATTCAGTAGCATAGTTGGATACAAAGTCAACATTTAAAAATCAATAGGGGGCTGGGGATTTAGCTCAGTGGCAAAGCGCCTGCCTGGCAAGCGCAAGGTCATGAGTTCAGTTCCCGGTACTGGAGAAAAACCAAAAAAAAAAAAAAAAAAAAAATCAATAGCACTCCTGTACACAAACAACAAACTCACTGAGAGAGAAATTAGAGAAACCAAACCCTTCACAATAGCATCCAAAAATGAAATACCTAGGAATCAATCTAACAGCAGAAGTAAAAGATCTATACATTGAAAATTACAATACTCTGAAAAAAGATATTGAAGAAGATTCCAGAAAATGGAAAGATATTCCTTGTTCATGGATCAGAAAAACCAACATTGTGAAAATGGCCATACTCCCAAAACTGTTATGCAGATTTAAAGCAATTCTGATCAAAATACCATCTGCATTAAATTTTTAAGAAGAAATACAGTCCACCAAAAATGTATGCATGCTCAGGAAAAGAAAATCTTCTATAAATATTTTAATACTAAATTTATTGAAATATCATGAGATTAATACAAGTTACCTTTGGCCTCTATACTTATAAGAGGTGCTCAAAGTGGTGGCCAGTAACTTCCAGACATTTATAAGAATGGTAAAGTGCTGCTTGAGTAACCTTGGTCAAAGTGTCCACTGAGATTGCTGCATGTGCATTTTCAATTCCTCCCCTAAGGGCTGGGAGTGTAGGGGGCTTACCTGCGATATACGACATCCTGCAGGGTCACCCATAGCTACAGTCGCAGGTGATAAACGGGAAAAACATGCACCTTATATAAGTCTTTTCCTGAAGTGTGTATACCTTTTTTGGTGAACCCTATTTATAGTGTTTTATATTTACCCACATGTTTACCATTTTCAAACTTGCTTATTCCTTTGTATGGGTCTGAATTGCCATCTTGGGTCATCTCTCTTCAGCCTGAAGAAATTTCTTTAGTATGTCTTGAAATTTTGGCTTGCTGATGACATATTCTCTTAGTTTTTATGTAACAATATCATCATTTTGCTTTTAAGTTTAGAGGATAGTTCCATTGCAACTATAACTCTATGTAGTTTTGTTTTCCTTTCACAAGTAATTTCATTGTCTTCAAGACTCCAATGTTTCTCATGAGAAGCCAGCCATAAGCTGCACATGTATTTCTTTGTATGTGGTGCATTACCTTCTCTTGGGTTGCTTTTAATAGACATTTAGTCTTTGACTTTTTTTCCAGAATAGCTATAATGTGCCTAGTTAAGTTTTCATTCTATTCATCCTACTTGGAGTTTGTTTTGTTTGTTTATTTGTTTGTTGTCTTTTAACAAATTTGGGGAGAGTTTTTTTTTTTTTGCATGTTTATTTGTTTTTACAAATATGGTATTCTTGCCTGCTAATTCCAAAATGTTATGTTCTAATTTTTTTTAATGAGACAAAAGATTGTTATTATTTCCCAGAAAGTAAGTCTAACAGGTAGGCACTGTAGTGTTGGTATGGTAGCTATGAAATAGAGACCTAACCAGATAGTTGTCTGAGTTTATTCCCGTTGACTGTTCTGTCTTTAGGCTAAAGTTCCATTTTTCTATTTCTTTGCATATCTAGCAATTTTTAATTATGTGCTAGCATGTTGGATACCACTTGAGAAGCTGTGTATAGTTTCCTGTAAAGAGCCTGAGGTTGTGTTTCAGCAGGCAGTGGTAGATCCTGGTAGATCACCTTGATCTTCCTGAGGTCTATTTGTAAGGTTTCTGGGAGAAGGTCTAAAGGGGACTTACTAGAGGATTGTGCATATCTAGTGCTAAAATGTGATATCTGACCTGAGTTCCTGGTTATCTGCAAGGCCTTTTCATCATTTCTCACAAAACTTTAACATATCCCAGCACTTTATGACCTTCCTAACTTACTACATTTCACTTAGTAGCCCTAGGTAAGTTTTTATTGTATTCATCCTACTCGGAGTAGAATGAAACTGTTCTCAGCCCGATCTTCTAGTCTTGCCTTGAACATGTACAACTAATGTTCAGTCAAAGACTGGAGAGAACAACTCCAGTTCCTGTCTTCTCCGTCTATCATGAGAGATGCTTTAGCTAAACTATAATCCATGCTTTGGAAAGTGCATTCACCTAGAGAACCACCTGGTTTTTAAATTCACCTTGAATATTTCCCTTCTTTCACGAATCACATCCCTATTATTCAGTCATCCAAAGCAAGTATTTCTTATACTATATCCAGTACTCTAATTGCTTGTGACAGAAGGGCAAATATAATCTCATTCTTTTGTCTTGAGGCCATGAGAGCTATATCTTCTTACTTCACAGAAAATTCCAATTATTCTTTAGACCACTGTAGATTTGAACTAGCAAACAAAGGTGAAATATGAAGACAGTTATATTGATAGTCTGACAACTGGAAGGAGATAAAACAGTCATAAAAACTAAGTTATTTAATGCAGAAGCAGATAGGCAGCCACGTCTTTCTACTCATGAGCAACTCTGCATCATCACTCTATGATTTTAATGATGATGGAGATTAAGTCATTAAATTTCTTAAATCTACTTAGAAAGGAAAGGTGTTAGTAATACCTCTTAAAAATGTTTGGTATCATGAAACCCAAAAGCAGGATCACAAGATTGTTTAAATTCAGGAAGATTTATAACATAATGTTTCCTAAGGGGATAAGCATGAGTCATCTAGGAAACTTACTTCTACAAATTAGTTATTGCCTTCTCTGAAGCTATCAGATAATTGGAATGCTGCTGTAAAAAGTATGAATAATGAAAATGATGAAAAGTAAATCAGATGTTTGTACTTGTTGTTGCTGAACATTTGGGCTCCTTCTCCTTGAAGTCCAAACCTTGTTACTATGGTAATGCTAAGGACCCTCCAGGTCAAGAGCTGTAGCATGTGAAAAAGAAAGAGGGTTGGGGAGAGTGAAAGAGGGGAGAGATGGGGGAGGAAGGATGGAAAGAGACAGACATTTGCCTATCTCTATGTGTTTTTCTAAATTGCTCAATATGATAAACACATTTAGTTATTATCAAATGCCTATCCTAAGACAGACATTTCAGTTCATTTCTAAGGACGACCTTTACTTCTTTGAACCTTAAATTTCTCATGAACCCTGAATCATAGTATCCTTTAGTCTCACTCTTCCTTTCTCTGCTTACCTTGCCATCTGCTCTAATGTGGCTTCCACTACAGTATATCAGTCAGCATCTACAAAGTGCACACACATTACATACATCAGTATTCCTCTGACAAGGTAGTGTGGACCAGTCCTCCTTTTACAGGAACAGAATGGGGCACCATATTTCCATCAGGGGCTAATTTTACATTCCTTTCAGTCCATGGCTACACCCAATAAACAGACTGGATTCAATCGATCCATAATAGCAAATTCTTCCCGTGAAGGTTTCTCATAGATATTGTTCTCATTTCTATTAATAACATTTACACCAGTTCTTCCATGCTGTTCCACATGATCTATACCTTTTCTTCTTTTTTGTAGGAAAATCTGGGTCTGTTTTCAGCAGACCCAGCCTCCAATATCTGGAAGAATTATGCCAACTATATTGATGGCATGGTGCAGAATGGATTATTTCTCGCCGTCGACTGCTCACTCAAATACCTTTTGGAAAACACTGGTACTGAGTTGTTTATGGGTGTGGTTGCTTTTGGAAAGTTAACATCAGTAGCATCTGTGGTGAAGAGAAATGCAATTGTGTGGGTTGTGGTTTTGCCCAAAATGCTGTGGACATTTTGTGAATGGTACACAGTAAACCAGCAAAAGTATTGAGTTTCTGAATCTCACAAAGAGAAAATGGTTCTGACTCTTTGAAACTCAAGTGGACAAACCAGGCTCTAAGATAGTGAATCGCATAGCCAAAGCCAAAACATAAAAGTTAATTAAATCGAAGTCAAGATCCAGGAGAGGAGTGGGTGAACTGGAGCAGGGAAAAGCACGGCTGCTAACCAGGGCTCCTCCACTCTGGACTCCGCAGCGAGAAGAAGGCCATTCTGGGCCCACAAACTTCATGTGCTTTTTTTCTGTAGCCTTTTGGGAACACAGACAAGTTGTGGAGGTCAGGTTAAGTGGAAGAAAAATATTTTCTCTGTGCGAAAAAGACAGACAAGAATTAGAAAGTAGCTTTCAGAAGGAAAGAGAATGTTTAGAAAGTATGAGGATTCTTTGAAGCTATTCAAAATAAGTGGGGCTGGGGATTTAGCTCAGCGGCAAAAGCGC